>NC_052501.1:9421202-10021202 GCF_016617805.1 Bactrocera tryoni | reverse complement strand
TAATCATACAAATATTGAATAAAGCAAGCTTAAATGCATGACTGATATTATTTTTATGAACGTTCATAAATAAATCTGCACCTGAGTTGACCCAGTTAAAGTGTTTACCATTTGCTTACACACTTACATAAACCAAAGTGAATAAATTTGCATTTGAAATGTTGCTGGCATTTGTGTGGTCATTTGTCATGTATTTACTGCCAACACTGTGTCATGGTCACTAGTTGCTTTTCTGCGTCGTTGAACTCGAATTTGTGGCAAAAAATGAAGAAAAAATAACCACGTCTGTACATTTCACAGCACACACTTGCACGCAGCTACCAATTATACGGCATTCGTTGCAACAAATGAGGTTGCGCGTTTGCCAGTGTGTGTGTGTGTGCGGGTACTTAGTAACGAGTAACACGGTTAACCGCAAGCAACAACAACAAACCGCAGCCTGCAACTAACGCTCCGCAAATATGCTGGAGATACATGCTAACGAATTAACTTTTCACACCAGACGCAAGGCCACCAGGGCGTATGCGTGATTTATTCGCTATGCCTGTGTAATTTTTATGTCACTCGTTTTTGCGGTTAAATAAATGAAACCTCTGCATGCCCGACATTAACACAAATAAAATAAAAATCATGCGATGCACACGGCACGCAGGTGCATACATACTATATATATGAAATGGACTGAATGAAAGTAAAATTTTCCGCCTGTTACGAGCACAGTCAGTTTGTTTATTCGTGCGAGGAGCGCCGATTGACGACTGTTGATGGGTGGCAAATAAGATTTGATGAAAAAGTTTGATTGCTGCCATTTGATGCACATATAAACACTAAAGCGCACAATCATTGGTCACAAGCCGCAATCCGCAAGCCGCATGACGAACGCACTCTCTATTAGCACTTTACCGTTGTGACGTGACCGCTCAGCAAATGCGGCTTATAAATGACATAATAGGCGTTTCGATTCGTTAACCTTTTTTAATCTCCTTGTGTGCATGTAGCGCTAGATTTGAGTATGTCAATTAAGTATCATGTGTGCAATTATGTGCCATAAAGCTAACATTTATGGAGAGATTGTGCATTCCTAAGCACCTTCTAAGTCAACTTTAATGCCCACAATTAATTTTTGTATTAAAATAGAATTGTTGCAACCGCTTCATTACTTTGTGAAATAACAAGAAAAAATGTTAATTTCGATATCTTCCAAAAAGAGTTTCCACATAAGAACTGGATTTTGTTCGGTTAGTTCGTATGTGTACTATATACTATGATGGTGCGATATAATAAATTTTTCGGCGATTATACTGTTGCTTTAAACAATATTGTGCTCTTATTTGTCGCGAAGATTTCTTGTCAAATGAAAAACTTTTCTATACAAGAAACTGCTTTGATTGCTTAGCTTGTATGGCAGCTTAATGTTATAATAATCTGAACTGAACAATTTCTTCGAAGATTGTAGCCTTGTTTAAGATAATAAGTTATGCCAAATTTGGTGAAGATAACTTGTCAAATAAAAAAATGTCCGTATCAGGTTCCACTTTTGTTCGTTCAGTTTGTATGACAGCTAAATGCTATAGTAATTCAATATTGATAATTTATTGGGAGATTATACAGATGACTTGGATAACTTTCTGTGCCAAATTTCATGCAGATATCTTGCAAAAAAAGCTTTTCTTAGAAGAACTTAGAATTTTGATCCTTCAGTTTGTAAAGCACTAATATATTATAGTGGCCTGATATAGACAGTTTCGAAAATGAAGTAAGTAGAAAAGATCTATCTGCCTAATGATAGTACTATTTGAAAATCTCTCCTTCCAAAGTTCAGAAAAAGCTCTGCAAAAGCTCTACAAAAGCTTTGAATTACCTCTACAAAAGCTGTAAAAAGCTGACCGCAAAACTTAACCTAACAAAAACCACTTAATGTCACCTTTCAGACATTCTTATTAATTAGAAGTAATTGTAGCAATTTTGTGTAATGCTCAGTGCTTTCTTTCAATCCACTTACTTTCAATTATCACTTATGCTTTTAATTATTCTCCATATTAAATATTTATACATGACACTCATTATCTAGGCGATCTCTTAAACAAACTATTCTCCAATTAAGTAATAAGACACTAGACAGACACCTGCAAACGTATTATATGCATGTGCGATATCAACAACAAAAGCATTCATTGTATTTATCCATTAACAGGTAGAAAATTGCACAAAATAGCTGTAATTAAGCGAAAGAAAATTGAATTTAATCAGCTTTCCTATATATGCTGGCATGAAAAGTCAACAGTGGCTTTTGCTCGAGTGGCTACAGACAGCTGAAGGTGACATAAGTAGCGATAAAGTCAACAACTCGCATTCTCTTACCATATTTAACGCATGAATGTGTGCTTGTTGTTGTTGTAATTGCAAGCTAGTGTCTAACACATACATTCCAATACATAGATTGGCATAATTACGAAAGCAGATCAGCTGGACAAACTCAACTAACCGCAAGTCAAATGGCTGTCAGACACTCAAAAGCACAGACACAGTTATTGCAACGGACATGTTGATAGACAGACAGCAATGTGTTTGTGTGTGTGTGGCGCACACGGTCTAGCAATTAGTTTAATTAACAAAATCAATTTTCTAATTAAAACATTCCGTCACTAACACTGGCAACACCTTTGCACAACTACATTGCAGTATATTAATGACAGCTAACGGTGAAATGCTGATTTGTGTTGCATTTCTATGCAGGCGTTGAAGTGAAACCCAGTCAACGGAAAAGTTTAGAAATAATTCCAGCACGTGTACTGGGAGTTAGATGAACTTAGAGTTTGAGAGCATAAATACGAGTTTATGAGCCCAAAACACTTTATAGATTGATTTTGATTTGGGCTCACTTTTACCATGATATTCGGCCAATTGATCGTCTGTTTCCGGGTCATAAATATTGATCGAAAACTCATCGCCAGTAATAATACTTTTCATGACATCCTGGTAGTAGGTAAGCGCTGTTTCACAGACGTTAACGCGCCGTTGTTTTTCGAAAAAATTTAGTGATATCGGAACAAATCACTTTTCTTATGCTCAAATGATCTATTTTGATGATCTGAGAGTCATACCAACCTAGAAAAAAAAAAATTTCAACGAATGAGTTATCGCGCGAAATTTAAATTCAAAAGTCTTACTATATTTTGCTCATAGTAGTATGTAAAAAACTAACGTACTCCAATCTACTTCATTGCACTCTACATTGAAGCCCGGTGTATACCACCGGAGAGTTGTCAACGGTAAAGATTTTGGTTTCAATTTAGAACAGTATAGACAATTTTTAGGCTTAGCTTCTTCGATGTCACTTGGTTTTAGCCTCAATCGCTTCTGGTTTATCCTGCAGTATATAAGTGGACACATATTGACTCACATTAAGTTAAATTTTAGTAATATATAAAACTAGATACGGATAGATCTGAAAATGCTTCAAATAAAGGTTTTCGCTTTATTTATCGGTAATTAATTAATTTATTTATCATCCATTATTATAAGAATTAGCATTAATATCTGAACTGCTATAGCAGTGGTCAAAGTGCCATCAAAAATGATGAAATATTTGTGCTAACTGGTCTGGCAGCCTTCTGCAAATTTATACGCGTCTACTGTATATATGTGTTAGACTAATGTGCTTCCTTGCACATTCAAACACATACTCATACATATACTAAGATAGTATAAGATTATACAAATGTTGCTCTTTCACAGTCATGAAATTTTTATGGAGTCTAGTGTGAATCGCACAATAGCAGACACTCACGTGATTATACAATCTCGTCTCCTTACACACAATACAACAATATGTACATAGAGTATCTGCAGTTCATTTGAATTGATGCTACTCTTGATGAGCATTCGCTTCGCTCACTATTGAAGGTAAGTTCTGCGAGAGAAAAAGCTAGTTCATTCGCTCTATTGTATTATTGCTTAATTTATATAAAAGCTGCATGTACAACAAATAGTCTAAGGGTTTTAAGTAGTAAGATATTGGAGACTGCGCTACGAACTCCTTGCCTACAAGGCGTATAGTGCTGTACTGTTGGAAGCAAAGGTCGCCCATATCGACCGATTCAGGCACGAAAACGTCATTAGTATTTGTATCACTCCATAGAGTTTCTTTCAATGTAATATTCTGGCCATATGATACTTGATTTTTAATTGAAAAATGAACCAAGTTTCTTTCTAAAAATGTGTATAAACTAAGAGACAGCTGTCGAAAAGAACAACTGCCATAAAAGTATTGCGCTATTAAAAATCACAAGTCGATAAGAACACCCTTTAATTGGCACGAAAATCTCTAGATTACAGCTATCAATTGATCAGAAGAAGTTGATGGAGAAACATCGTCTACCTTATCGAAAGTTTTTTATACTGTCTTAAAATAACGTTTTCTCTGATAACTAATATCTTGCAATCTCCGAGAAGTTCAACGCAAACATTTAGAATACTTACCGAGTAGTAGATCTTCTTCTGCGTCAGTCTTCCATGCCAAATGATCTGCGACGGCTTAAGCGCCAGGAATTAATCAATCATTTTTGAGACCCCGTTTTGATACAAACCATATTCGTGGAGCGTGTTCTGCATCGACAAGAAAAAATGGTCGTTTGGAGGAAAAACTGCATAGGAGCTGTTTTGCAAATAGTGCTTTAGCGATCTAGCAGCATGAGGCCAATCGTTGTCATGCTTGAAAATTAAAGTTACGTGTCCGGTCGTAATCGTCGTTTTTCAGCCATCGTTCGATTTGATGAGTTGTTGGCGCTAGCGTATTTCACTACTAATATTTAATATCAGATGCAAACAAAACCTCTTTTTTAGCCTTCCAGTAGCCTGGCAAATTATCTTTTGACTTTTCTTGACCTCAATTCATATGGCGATCAATTTCCTTACTTTTTAATGCATTAAAAAACATTTGAAAGTTTTAAATGTCTGCTAATGTAACTCTCTAGGATTCAGGAAGTTCTACTTGCGTTAGAGTTCATCATCTTCCTAGTTTTTTGGTCGCCTACTATATTGTTCGTCTTCCAAACCAAAGCCATCAATTTTTAATCTTAATCGAGTAAGAGATTTGGCAACATATGTTATCAGTTGTATGTATCGGAAGTTTTCCCAATCCTTAAATACCATTTTCCTTCAAATATTGCAGGCATATTAAACTAGTTTGGTCCATATCATCACAACGTGATATTTTCTGCATTGTGTTCACCCACATTTGGCTTGAAGCAATTCCATATAAACCTCGAAGTACGAAGCTTAGTCATAAAATAAATGTTCCTCTTTGAATTGGCAAATAGCAAAAGCTTTTAGTTTCTCGAAACATTTAAACAATTTTTTTATTTGGATAAAACTTTTTAGTTGATTATTTTCACTAAACCCCATTAAAAGTTTATAAGCCAGCACAAGCTTGCTGAAAATCGTGAAAAAGAGCAGTAGAAGAAAGACAAGTGCTAACAACAATAACAACTTTATGGTGTTGCAATGACATCAGCAACAATTGAGCAAATATTATAGAGGCAGTTAAGAAATTTACCGCAATTTTTTCCCCCTAACTAAATGACATAGAAATGATAGTTTGCGCGCAAGCTATATAAAAGAAGAAATCTTCAACAAGTAAATTGTATAATCGTAAAATTCATAATAGTTTGTGTACGCGCTTATAAAGCAATAAAACCGCGAGCAACAACTATGTAATACTAATGAAAGCGATAGCAACAGATATGGCGAGCTGGCTCTTGCCACTTTCGTGCAGCGGATGCCACGGCGGATGAGTGCTATTTGAAACGCCACTCACTAACGCAAGTACGCCGTTAAGCCGTAGGACTGACGAACCAAATGCTGTTGACAGTAAGACTTCCGCCACGAGAGCACGAGACAAGACAAGTGCATACCCAAGAAGCTATTTAACAGTTAGAAAGTTGCCGCGGCGGCATATAGCTATAGGTCTATCTATTTAGTATGAGTATGGCACAACCTTAGCGTATAGACTTTTTATAATTTCTAAACACATCTAGGGCCAAGACGCCGTACGCAAGGAGGACTACTTAGCTAATGAAAGGCAGCGGAAGTGATAATGAGACGTTCTGAAGACATATAAGGCGTTAGATGGAAGAATGTGCGTGCGGTGAGAAGGAGGCAACTTAATGAAATGTTACGAAAAACTGCAATGACTTCACAAATGAGGCTGCTGGTATGTGCCAACGCTATTGGAAACCAGGATATCGGGTTGCCAGACAATCAGCGAGGCTCTGCGAGACGTGATGCTAAACGTCAGGAGGCAAAGCAGTTTTTGCTGATTACCAGCCGTGTCTACGAGCCGTCACTGATGAGGTGGAAAGTTGTCGAAGTAGCAACGACACAAAAACAAAGAAAAGCAAATTTTAATACAAAAGTTGCTGGCGACAATGACTTTAAGCGCTGGCATTAGGAAATTAGAGTTGACGTAAGCGCGGATGGAAAATGGATGTGCAAATGATTCTGTTACCAACGCTAATACCCGTCACACGATGACAGTGTAAAGCGCGATGGCCGCGCAGACTGCGGTATGGTGGACGCAGTTGTTGAGAGCGGAGAAAAATTGGTTGCTAGAAAGCGTTGCCTCTTGGCAATCGCTGGTAATTGAAAAACGAATAAATAGCTGGGCGGACGTGCTGAGCGTATGAAAGTGGAGCTCTTGAAGAAGGAAGAAAGAGGGCGAAATTAGTGTGGAATGAGTTTAGTTGAGTGGAGAATTTAGGCTTGTAGTTGTTGAGCTGCGAGCTGCAAATGCTTTAAAGAGGCTTGGTTAAAGGAAAATGGAAATTTTAATAATTTATATGTAACTAGGTAAGTATAAATAATCGAATAAGGAACTCGAAATTTTCATAGATAAGCTGCGCCATTAATTCCCAAGGGATGAGTGTGCCAGGTAAGCTAAAAAGTTTTTACTTGCAATTAGTGGACATTGAGAGTTAAAAAGATGCGTACAAATGCGTGTATTTCGCTGATACTGCTGCGTTGTAGCTAAGTTTCTTAAAGAAATCATACTTTAAATTTTTGTGTACTTAAAGTGCTGTCATTGACCACTATTCATATTCTCGATGTGTGAAAAATCTGATCAGTCATCCCATTACTGAAACCTGAGCGGCCCGTCAACCAAGTGGGTAACTCTCTTTTCCCCAGTAGTGGATACGCTTGAGGCCTTGTAACTGCCGTGCTTCACTTAAAATCTGAGTCTAGCAGGCAACCAACAATGAAATGCACTGCACTTAATCAAAAACCACCCAACTAAATGACGATTCTAGTAGCGTTGAACTTGTCAAAAGCTTTTGACTCAGTCAATCATATAACGCTTGAAGAAATTGAACAATCCTCGCTCCCTTTAGGTATGAAGCAGTGGACTATGGATTATCTGAATTCTAACTTAAGACAAATGAAATAGCCTAGCCTACTATCCTTGGCTGCCTATATTAAGGAGCGTCTCAATGCTTTCCTCTTCCACGTTTGAGCTACTTCTATGAGGACATCGATGTTTAGAGCCATCACTGGCATTATCATTTGGTATACTCCGGTTCGGGATCCGATGAAGTGGTGCGCAAGGATCGTCGTGGTAAACGATTCTACCTCATGCACGACCAGCTTATGTCCCATTACAACGTTCACCGCTTCTGCAACGCTTTAGTGAAGCTCCAGTCATTGAACAATATATGTACGTGTATCTGTTGAGGAAGGTTACGAGTATGTCCCGAAAATTATGTGCACCCATCTGGAACGTGTTGCCAAAACGTTATTGAAGGATATCGATCGCGATGAACGTGCACTGAAATTAGCTGACATTGAACGCTGGATCAATCGCGTAGTGCAGAGTATCGATAAGTGTTATGTAACTGATGAAAGTATTCGCTTCAGATTTTGCTAGTAACAGTTAATGAAAAAAACATATTTTTTATATTTCTTTGAGTCCAGAGGCAACGACATACCACTGGACGAAATGGAGGGTATCAATATACTCGGCGATCTTATTGAGTCGAGCTATCTCTCTGTCAATCCCGGTTTCTATGACGATCTTCACAATCAGGGTCACAATGTCATTTCATTCTCATACATTCCAGTCAATCGTTTCTTAGAAGACTTCGGTGTTATAGGTGATGTCACAACCGCTATGCGTGATCTCATCTTCTAGCACAGGGTCGGCTACTTGGATGTGATTTTCAATCGTTTCAGGGAGAAGTTGGCTGTGTACAACTGAGTTCGGTTACAACGTCGTAACGGTAACACGTTCAGATGTTCGCATCATTAGCCCAACAAAAAACATCAAAAACACTCTGCTGAGTTACACAGAGCGTTATAAGTTTTTTGAATAAATTTGCTACTTCACAAAAACTATTCCAAATATAAACAAAAAAAAATATATAACCGTTTTTGAAACTCCAGTCGACTTTCGAGTTTGTTTTAGTATGCTTAAAATATAACAGAAATCACTTCAAGCGGAATATTTGTTAAACAGTTCTACGAACCATACTTAAAGCGATTCCTGCATAACTTAACCCTAAAAAGTTAAATTTTTCCCATATACATTTGTATGTACCCGCACTCACATACCCTGCTGCTAGAATTAGTCGCCATCATTAGCATAAGTATGTGCATACATTCGAGTGCGTAAACTTCGAGAGGCACTGCGGCGATATTCGAGCAGATTAAGTTTCAATAAGCCTCTAAGTGCTTGCAACATATTGCGCCAATTTCACTAACTGTCTGTGACGCAGCGTAGAAACGTGGAGGGGACTTCGTCAGACGACTAATGACATTGCGAAAATGAAGAAAAGAGTATAATATTGCAATTAGATGGCATTAAAGTTTGAGTGGCATAACTATTAGAATTAGGGAAGCGTAACGACGATAATGCGCGAAGAAGAAATGAAACAAAGAAGCAAAGGCGGACAAATTCAGTTAGGCGCAACAGAAATTCGGTTAAGTGGCTGCACATACTATAAATTATTTAAATGGCAACTTGAAGAGTTGGCAGTTTAATACCAGAAATTTCCATTATTTTTTTTTTTTTTGTTTTACTTTACCTGTTTTGCTTTTAGTTAACATAAGAAAAAATTTAGTTTTTTTTTTTGAAATTACAATTTTATATTTATTTACCTTAGTTTTACTTTTTACACATTTCTCATCACTTATGTCTTATTTACTTCGAAATTTTAATTACACAAATGTTATAGTGCTTCAGTTACACACTTTTCTATTGCCCACAACAGGCGCTTACATTCTTACTTAGAAAGTTTACTTTATGTACAATGTTTGCCTCTAGGCTTAAGTATTAAATTAAGTATAGTAGTTATAGATAAAGTTTAGTAATGTGTATAAACTTTATATATATATATATATTGTTTTTTTTTTTTCAAAATCATAAACAGCTTTCGTTGAAAGTCATCAAGCATGAGTTTTATAATTTTTTTAAAGCGAATTTTATGAAAACAGAGCTGAAAATATTTTAATGAAAATATACCAATAATTTGTTTTAATTTAACTAAACCTTTATGTTATTGAATTATATATAATTTGCGATTAAAAAATAATTTTTAATTGTCTATAAAATTATATATAAGATTTTCGGGGATAGTCGGAAGCGAAAAAAAAATTTTTTTGAAGAAAAACAGATAAAAAATTTCTTTTAGTTTATTTAGCTAACTTTTGTGTTATTAAATTATATATGTTGAAAGATCAAATTGTTAATATTTATTCATAAAATATTTTATCGCGATTTGGACAAAATTAATAAAACTTGGAAGCGAGAAATCATAAAATAACTATAACCTTTAAGTTATATATACATATTTGTAGAAGAAAATTTATTTGTAGTTATGTAAAAAATTAATTCTAAAAGCATTTAAAAAGTGTAGTTGCAATTCGATGCAAATTTAGTGAACTCGTACGTGAAGAAAAAGCTATTTGAAAACAAGAGCCTTATTTTTGGTAAAAAATAGTAATTAGCTATAAAAAAATTTATAATTATTTATAAAATTATTTTAAAAATATTTTGAAGTATTGAGTACCATAATTAATAGTGTAATATTTACAGTTTCAATTAAAACAATTTTGCCATAATATCATAAATTACATTATAATTAATATTTTTTTATTTCGTATTATTTATGATAATTATAATATAATGTAATTTTATTTTTTTATCTTATTTATTTATTTATTTTATTTCATTTTTTATTATTTTATTTTATTTAAATTTTTTTTTATTTTTAATTTAATTTAATTTTATTTTTTTTATTATTGTATTTTGGTTTTTTATTTTGTTTTATTTTAATTTATTTTATTTTGTTTTACTTTACTTTATTTTAATTTATTTCATTTAATTTTATTTTACTTTATATTATTTTAGTTTAATTAATTTATTTATATGCATTTAGTTATCTTTATCCTCTTTTTTTGTCTAAAAATTTTTTAATTTTTCATCAAATATTTCATACATTTTCCTTTTAATTTGTTTGCGTATTTAGCTTTTTTTTAAACTCTACACTGCACATTATATTACTAAATTATATAAATATTTATTATCTAAAGAGCTTAACTCGATATTAAAAAGTTTTGAATTTTTGCTTTATATTTTGATTTTTTTTAATATTTTATATTTTGATTATTGATTTTATATTTACATATATAGATTTTAAGGACATGATTAGCTAAGGATTTTTGCAAGTTTTAAATCAAATTATTTTTAATTATTATTTCTCTTTTGTATTTCTTACTTCATAAATATATACATAAACATTTACAAAATCCAAGATTTTCCAAAATTGTTATTGTTGTGTGAATCGCATATAAAAAGAAATAAAAATATATTTTTTTTTATTAAAAAATCTTAATCTAAAATATTTCGAAATTTTTCAAAAAAAAGTATTAAAAAATTACTATATTTCTGCTAAATTTACTTTTCAAATTTTCTATAACCATGATCTTTAGAAAAGCACAGACTTAACACACACATAAACTTGCAATAATTTTAATTTTTTACCATTTTCGTTTAATTAATTTGCTACAATTTCACACCCTCAATTTTTATACCGACACTCGGCTTATATGTTTATGTTTCATCGCTAAATCGTCTACTTCATATCATTTCTTTTTTACTATACCACTTTCTATGCTTACATTTACCGCGCACACCCACACCACCACACCACACAATTGCCCCACATTCACACTCATAAACGCCCAAGCACCCGTGAACCCATGACCAACTAACATTATGCCCGCTTACATTATGCCTTATTAGATGTTTTATTCAACTTAAATGCCTAGCCATATAAATACCTACAGTATGTATGTACTCGTATATACTCATGTGTGTTTTTGTTAGTAAACACGTGTTATTTCTGTGCAGCAGCGTCAAAAGGTTTTCGTGCACCAAAATACCGCTTCGCTCCTTAACTGCTGTGTGTTCCTCGCTGTTGTCGTTTTTGTGGCGCTTTTTGTTGTTGCTGCTCGTCAGCGTAATTATGCCAGGTTAACATGCACATATGTTTGTATTATTCGGTAAGCCATGGCTATTATGGCCGTAATGCCATGCAAATGCGTCTGATATGATTTAGTCGATCCGCCCACATGACCGTGATACATCGCTGCTGGATTATCACCTGTTGATACAAAACATAACATAAAGCGGTATTAAAATCAGAATTTTGTTTAGTAACACAGCAAAGCAGATTAATAGTCGCTAAATATGAGAGTGGCTAGCAAATGAGAGAATTACAACTAGATTATATGTTTTGTTTTTGTTTGTGTGAAATCAGGAAATATTTGGGCTAGCTTAGTTTTGAAATAATTACATTGATTACAGCTATTAGTTGTTATTTGGAATTTTTGGAGGAAATGTATTATATATAGATAAAGTGGATATTTTAATTGTTGCGAATGAAACTTTAAAAATGTATAACTTCCATGAAGAGTTTGAGCATTAAACAGAACCTGACTTAAGTCTTAATGCATAAAAGTTGCTACTTTATTTCAAATTGGTTATACAGTGATTAATCGCTGGTATTATTATTATTTTATTACGAGAGAGCACACGACTTCCCCAGTGTGTTCGCTTACTTTTCAAGCAGTAATATAATGTCCTCCTCTCACCCCTATGGAGTGCTACTGTACTTAACTTGCTAAAAATGACAAACGAACTCTGTAAACACTTCTCAAAGATTTGGGATTCCGATTCCAATTTTTTTACAGACCCTGTCGCAATCTGTTGCAGCAGTATAATAATTTAGTTCACCTAACGGTTGTATATGTCACCGAAAACTAATCGTGGTAGCTCAGTAAAATTAATATTTTTGCATCATATTTTGTGTTTTTTTTGCGAACTTTGACCTCATCAATTTTTCTATTATTTCCTTTAAATAAGTCATTAATGATCATGTTAAATAACAAAAATATTTACAACAATTTGAATAATTTTATTAATTCAAAACAAATTTGAAAATTTTCTTCAACGAAAGTTGATATTTGTGCAAAACAAGGATTGATAAAAAATATAAATGAGTTTAATTAATATTTACATTCAACGTTTAAGCTGTTTATTAGACTAGTAACATATTGAATCTTCCTTTCACTCTGGAACCAATTTTAATCGTCGGGGCATCGAATTTACTAAATTTTCAAGTACGCTTATGTCGATATCTGCTCATTTCTCAAAATGGCTTCTTTTAAGCTATCAAATTGTTGTCGAACTTCGTAAACGTTTGGGAAAAGAATGCTCCAAAAATCCACAATTGGATTCAGTTGTGGACTTATAGTTGGCCAATCCAACAACGGCATACTTTTCGACTCGAGAAATATCTTCGGATACCTTGCAACATTTATAGGGGCATTATCTTTTGTAAATATCCAGTCTTCGCTATGAAACCTTTTCGCAAATTATAAAAGTTCGCTTTCATTGGTCCGATTACGTCTACTCATACTTTTTTTTACAGCTTGCACCAACAGACAAGCAGACAGAATTTCAACTCGTTATATATCAGGTTGTTCAATAACTTTTGTCGTTTGATGAGAAAACACAATTTTATGATGCCCATCCCTGAAGTGAGAACCCGAAATGTCTGCAAAACCTTCAACAGGTGGTATTCAGAATTAATTGTTTTAGCATTTTGCAAGTAATCCACAAAACAAAATTCCTCTCACATCTCAAAAAACTGATGTCATAACCTTCTTGTCCGATTCACACCACTCTTTAGTCTCTTGTTTTGATTCAGGATCATGGTGATAGACCCAAGTCTCATTTATTGTGAAAACCGATGCACAAAATCCACTTCATCCCTTTTAAAACGCTCCAAATATTGCTGAGAAAGTCTCATTCGAATGTGTTTTTGTTCCATTGTTAGTGAATATGGCTCTCATTGTGCACAGCTTTCTAAAACGCAAAATTTCACTCATATACATATATGGCTCACACTGCCTAATGAGATGTGTAGAGCCTCTACTAAATCTCTTTCAGTCAATCGACGATCTACCAAAACCGTATCTTGTATTTTGGCTATAACTTCTGGTGTTGATGCGCTTTTTGGACGTCCTTTACGTAGATCGTCTCCAAGGCTTGTACGACCACGTTTAAATTCAGCAACCCTTCATTCTACTTTTCTAATTGCAGGTGAACAATCATTATACACGTTTAAAATTCATTCGTGAATTTCTCTTGGTGCCAAACTACCTTCCAAAATAAGAATTTTATCACTGTACGATAATCAATTTATTCCATTGTAAAAATATGATGTGACACGGCATCACTTAATGGCTTGTAAACGAAGAATGAGTTGGCAGATTGAAATGAAACTTCACATATGAAAGAAGAGTGTACCAACAAAACAAGACAATACAAGAATAGTCCCTTTTTCGACCGTATGACCAAAATTTGCTCAAATCGAGCCAAAACTATTCGGCCTTTGGTACCTAATCAGTAGACTCAATGCTTATAGTTGACTTTTTACCGAAAATATTGGTCTATGTGGGAGATATATAATTGAAATTCAGAGAGTATCCCTTCTTGATAATATTATGTCTGTGTGTCGCAAATGGTTTGAATCGGGTCAGTACTTCCTCAGCGCTATATATGTACATTATTTAATAATTTTCGAACCTCCGGGTTACTTTTGAAGGTACTTATCTTTCTGCAAGAGTATGTTCGGTTATACCCGAACTTAGCTCTTCTTTATTTCTTGACATACATATGTGGTTATACATAAAGTCAACTGTAAAGACAGAAAATCATTTGTGCTAAATTAGAGAGTTTCTAAGAAGTTTCAAATCATTTCAAAAAACTTGAGGGCGAAGTTGCCATATAGCATTACTTGAGATAAACTGAATTCTACGATAATTAGGTGAAATTGTGAACCATCTTTGACCATGCTCGTACTGCAGTTGTTTACTTATAAATGACTTGGTGACTGAATTTGACCTTGTAAAGGGCTAATGATCGACATATTCTTCTAAGGACACTGCACCAATTCGCAGCTTAGTAACAGAAAACATTTTACATTGTCCTAATTTTGTTAACATATTTTGCATGTTGCCAAATGTTTAAGGAATAGAAGCAACTGCACTGTTGAATGGATGTAGACCAAAAGCACCCATTTTCACCTTTTTGTAAGCTAAAGTAATACTAAACTAAAAGAGATAGAATGGTCGTTCAGGTTTTCTCTTTTTCTAACTAAAAGGAGAATGTACAGAAATGTTTAAGACATGTACATCAAGTCTTTTAAAGGACTCGGACCTGTGTTATTTTCCATTTTTCCGTGACTATTCGCCAAATTTCAGCATTTTAGCTCGGTTTGGTCCACAATGAGGAATACTCGTACCAAATGCCATCAATATATCTCGGTGTAAAGTCTTTCGGTTATCGTTTGTGCGAAGAGACGAAGAGTAGTAAAACAGAGATAACTGCCGTGACATATAAAATTAAAAAAATTTAACTTTGAATGACACGCATTCTCAACTCGTTGTTCGGAGTATAGACCAAAGTATTTTAAGTGTTTAATAAGAATTTGCAAATATTTAAGTTCCAAGCGGCAAACAAATACTAAAGCAATCCAATATTTACTTGAAACCAGAATATTTTCACAGTGTCTGCTCCGCAGCTGCCGCTGTGCGCGTACAAATATTTCGCAGCAACGCTGTTGTCATTGCGGTTTTGTCAATCGCCAATATATGGCAAGCAAAGTGTAAAATTACACGCACACACATACAAATATACACATATATACATGCATACGAATGTGTGTGTGCGTATCGATTACACGTGTATACACTTTTGAGAGTAATTTGCGCCGCTGTTGTCAGCGTTGTCGCGTTTGCTCGCCATCAACGCCGATGTCAACGCTTTGAACAAAACTATATGTACGTGTCTGTATGTATGTGACACATGTTATGGTGTGCGTATTTGCATGTGTGCGTTTATTTTACAGCCAAGCGACTGACTGACTGACTGCCGTGGCTGGTGTGGCACGCAGCAACATCACACGGACGCAGACAGACAATGCTGGGCTGCCGAGCATTTGCATTTGCGCTACACACACACTCAAGTAGGCATAACTGCTTAATGTAAGTTTTTCAGTTAGTGCGTCATGGTCGCCGTAGGCTTAGGTATTTGTGGCACGTGGCATGGCGTTAGCGCAGTTCATGGTTTTGCAATTTTCATAAATAACTTTTATTACTCGCGCAAGGAATGCGCGCTGAATGATGCTGGCTACGTGCATGTGGCAAGCAATTGCCGTAACAAACATCAACGACCGCAGCGGGCCAACACGCGGCAGCAAAAGCATTATAGTAAGCGCATTTGCAAACAACGGAAAAAATTCAATTCTCTTAAATATCCACCAACCACCGTTGCTGACAATTTAGCCTTTTCAACAACCGGAGCGCTTGCCGCTTTGCCACAACCGCAAACAACGTGCAACATTTAATATTTTAGTATTATTTTTATGTTGAACGTTTTATGTTGCCACATTTTATGTCACACAGATATGCGTAAGTTACTCGAAGTATATGCCAATGTACTTGTAACTGCACAACGGTACCTTTATGTCTATATAAATACGAGCAAACATTACATACATACGTGATACGATATTAATGGCAGCAAAATTTACGAGCAAAGTTTTTATAACAAATTTAGCTTCGCTCTGCGGAAACTAAAACAGTAATCTACTATGGGTTTTGGAAGACTTTTAGAGAATTGGTTGAGCTTGTGGCGCAAAGACAATACAAAATTTAACTTAGTTTGCAAAATATATTATTAACCGAATTTGCGCTTTATTGCGCTTGTTACATTGATCGTTGTTTGTATGGTAGATATGTATGTACATATATGCTTGAGTTTTCTTCGAAAGCTGTCGGCTTTTCTCCGACAATTATCTGTGTCCAAGTTAAAAAGGATTTGTATACAAAGACTTGGGCTTAATCTATCAATTTGAATAACAGCTTTATCTTATAGTGATCCTATATCGACGTTTCCAAGATATGAGATGCTTCATGGGAAAAAAGTGGCGTGGGAAAACTTTTTGAACGATATCTCAAAAACTGAGTGACCAATGACTGAGTGATTGACGGAACCCATTTCTAGATTTTCGGTTTATATTTGTTCGGTTTAGATACACGATATACGGACAGACAAGAGGGTTGACAACCGTACATAGCCAAACCGGCCCAACTTTTCATGCAAGAAATCTAAACCTAAGAAATATAAACCGAAAATTTAGAAATGGGTTTCCCTACTAGTTGCCGAATAACTTACGAACAATTGGAATCATACCACTCTCGGTGACCTATGCCAGTCAAGTTCATTGCAGTGAGACTACTTGGACCCGATTTGTCTTCGCCTTTCGTTAACTAACCCAGTTTTTCTCAGAAGAGTGGTATTACCATAAACGACTATATAAGCGAAGTCCTAAACTCCCATTTCACAACGCAATACTTCTCAAATAGTCAGAGTAATCTTTACTCTTACTAGAATAGCGAAACCAAAACGATGATCGGCCATAGCATCGTCGGAATCTAACTAAACACAGATCATTCTAGACGTATGGAACGCTTATGATGTTTCTTGAAAAGTGCACAAAGAACACCACATAAACCTTTCTAAGGTATATAGTATGTATACCATCCAAGCAATATCTGCTGGCAACATAAGCAAATAGTTCCTAAAATTCAGCGACAACATTAGAGGTTTGATATTATTCATATCTGAAGCGGTGTTTAAGAAGAAAAATCAAATCTTATTTGACAGAGAGAGTCAGGTTATGGCCGATCAAAGATCGCACGTAGACTGCTATATGTAATCCTTTGTGAAGCCATAGACAAAAAGAACTCCTGTTTCCGAACGTAAAAATTAGCAAAAGGCTTAGTAGCGAACATAAATTTGCACACGCGTTTAATTTCCATTCACGCCAGTTCGGTGGGATGTCTGAAACTATGCGCTCCCAAATATTTAAGATTTGACCTACCAAACGCGGGATAGTCAAGAAGGCAGTGTTGAATTGTTTTCACCGCATTTTCTTTCATACAGCTTCTGCAGATCAGTTCTGGTAGCATTCCCGACCTTACTGCTTGGACGCCAGTAGACCAATGTTCTATTAACAGCCTTACTGAAAAAAAGACATCACTAGATCTCTTCCAATAAATTTTGGGCCAAAAGAATTTTGCGACACTTTTGCCCAGCGCTGGCTAAGCTTTCGCAAAGCCCAGTTATCTAGTCGTAGAACGTAAGAGGATACGAGAGCACCGACACGCTCCAATTCTACCGATAGCGGTTCTAGGCAGCATTTTTTTGCTAGCTCATCAGATTTACAATTTTCTGCGATTGCGGTATGGTCAGGCTTGGCATCCATACAAGACACTGAATTCTATTGATAGCGAGGTTAGGCACTATTTGACCAACCTTCAACGTGTTTAACTCCTTCGAAGAATTTTAATAATTTTTTTTGCTTTCAATTAATTTATAAAGACTAAATGTAACACTTCCATGAACTACTTTGAAGTTATTACATACTTAGGTTATAAACTTTGAAAGTAATGAACTTACAGAAAAGATACTGAACGTATACTCCTCCGTTGCTCCTGTTGAATAATTAGTTCTATTCCTACCATATACATTCTAAGAAAAAATCACCTTGCAAAATTACTGCACGTTCGCATCATAAATCATCCTGAGTCGATGACGATTATTAAAGTGTACATATTCTGATTAGCAAGAGCTATAATAGTTAACATTAATAAGTCCATTAAGGCAGCTTCTAATACGGCCAAAGGCTAAAACATCTTGTTAGAACATCTGAGAGGAATATCTAATTTATGCTGCTTTTGTAGGGTTCTCTATTATCTTACTTACTTTAAACTCACTCCTACACATGCGCACACACTATATGAATGTAGAGCGTCCCAACACGCCTGAAGCTTTGCCTTGTGGTTAGAAATTCATACGCGCCTGTCATCATGCGTTGCATTACAAACGTGTCTATTGTCATAGAGACAGCTTGGACTCGCATGTTTGGCTTCATTCTGGCATTTCTTGGTACATGTTTATTTTTCCTATATCCATTATGTACGTTGACAGCAAGACGTTGTCTAAAATTCAATATATGTATGTGTAGGGACAAATTTACTTATAAAGGATGTCTTTTTAGAGGCTCAGATATCTTATTTGAAATTAATGTATGAAGCCATTAATCCTTTCGGTTAAATTTCGAAGTGCAAATTACTTCCACTTTTACTCTTCTTACTTGTAACTAAATAAAGTCCTTTGTACTCCGCAGCTGAAAAAAGAGTAATGTATCTGAACACTGACATGTTCTTTAAAATTGAGATTTTTATGCAAATTGATACTGTAGAAAATTGTCAAATTCGCCTTGACAACTTAACTCTAAGAAATGCTCTTCTTAAGAACACACGCTTTATGTGCAATATACATATATTTCATACATATGTGTACTAATTACATCGAAATCTCAGAGGCCTTAACCCCAAAGTATTTATTATAACTAATATACTCGCGAATTTGGGGCACAAATTGAAGTGAAAATTAGTCATAACATTGCACGAATGCCAAATTTATACTTGTTAAATATTTTTTAGAATCACCAGCAAATATTTAGTAAATTATCACAGTTCCATTTGGAATTCGTAGATATTAATTGGCGTGTTTATTTCCACTGCAGGTTTCGATTGTCATTCGCAGAATTTCCCAAATTAATTTCAAACTGACTGATTGAGTTTTGACTGCCTGCTACTGACCCTCAACGTGATACTGTCAGTCGGAGTTTGCTAAATGAAATGGCTTAATTCAATTAATCCGTATACGCGTAGCTATATTATAGTTTAGTGAAAGAGTAATCGAGGTTTTTGGATAAAATTGAAATGGCAATGGCGAAAGTGTCAAAAACAGTCCATTTAGATACAATTGATGAAAGTTTTTACTTGTGTGGTACATATGTATTCATTTTTTATATATACATATATGATATACCTACATTACAAGATGATTGTAAATATCTTCCAATTTAATAATTGGGAACAGGAAAGTTTATCCTGAGAATTGCCGAATAAATCATTTAAACTAAATTGTTTGGAACTCTGTTCCTAAATACTCACAGAGTAACTATAACGGAAGTCCTTTTAGACGCGTGGTTTTCAACGGGACAATAAAAAATCGGAGTCGTTCTTTCTGACAGCTGTTATTTGATTTATACTTAGTTTGGTGTGTCACTTTATGTATGAATGAAGAATGAACATACTCCTGAAAAACGTATGCAAATCGTGAAAATTTCTTACCAAAATAGTGATTGGCGAGCTGCGTCCAGTATTTGGTACATTATCGCCCTGCAGAGTCTGTAATTCGAGCAACCATGGATTGGTAATGCACCACTGTATCAGTGCAAACGGAAGGCACTGTAAAGCAGAGTATGGCAGAAGACTCGAATGAATCCAACCGCCGTCGTTCTCAAAAATTGGAGCTTTACCCAAACACTTTATCTAAGATTTTGCGGAAGATTCTTGGTCCAAATCATGCAAGAGTTGAAGCCCAACGGCCTTCAATGGCCTTGCACGTTCGGTGAATAGGTCCAAAACGAGATGTCCACTGATTCCGGTTTTCACAAGAACATTTTGTTCAGCGATGGAGCTCTTTTTTGGTTTAATGGGTATGCTAGTAAAGTAAACTCTCACGTTTAAGATGATGATTACTCGCAGGCCATTATAGAGGCAGCCTTACCTTCTCAGAAAGTCACTCTTTGGTCAAACATGATGATTAAAGACTTTTCCGTGCCACAAATGAGTGATGTTTATGTTGACAACGTTTGGTTCGCAAAATTCGGTGCTACACGTCATACAGCCAACAACAATCAATTTATTGAAGGAAACTTTTGGTGAGCGCTTATCTTACTTTGTGAACCTGTGGCACGGTCTCCAAACTATTTTTTGTGGGGTTATCTGATTATTTTTAAAACATAATGGCAAATTCTTATCTTTATAATTAAATTAAATTTTTGGCAATATCTTTTTGGTGTTCACATATATAAAAAGGCACATTTTACTAAAAATTTTAAAACTATTTATATATAGAAATAATTGCCAAAAACATATTTCTTTACCAGTCACAAAGGATATGCCCTTAAATGACTTTTTATATTTAACTCTCCTGGAAAGAGGCTTTAAATCTACTGTACTTTAATCTTGAAGTATGTTAATAAATCGTCTGATTATTCTACTAAATCCCAGACCTACTTAAAGTCATATATATAGCTGCTGTTATTATTGTTGTCTTTTGGTTGAACTAATTTTTCCACATATAAAAAAGATTTACTCCCACTAGGGTAAAAGGTGGTACACGTATGCCAACATTTCTTCTTTTTTTCTTTTCTTTTCACACATTTCTCCTCTCGCGTCCTCCTGCCGCGTCACGTACTTGCTGCCCTTATATGCACACATACTAGCCTTATATACATACGTATATATATGTGTGTGTTGGCGCTTTTTGGCCACTTGAGAAATTTCTTTGCTGGCGCATAGACACTCACGTCATTTGCAATTATCGCCACAAGTGCAGTCGGCGCATCAATGACAGGTGTTGAGAAGCTGTTTAATTTATTGGCAACACAAGTCGAGCTATTTAGTGGAGACTTGTTGCTGCTTGTTGTTGTGCGCAATTGAGTTTGGCTATGTAATGCAATTTCGCTCTCGTCTGGCAATTGTATTGGCACGTGACAGGAACACGCTTGCTTTTTTTTTTACTATTTTTCTATTTAAGAATACTTGTCAGCATGTATTAAAGAAGGCGTTGGTACTATTTTAAGAACTACGTCTAGAAAAGTAGACAAATACTGATTTTACGAAAAGAAAATTATAAAAGCGACGGAATAATTTATCCTTATGTACTTTAAGAACTGGCTAGATAATGGCCATGGTCACAAAACAATTTCACGTTCGATATTCCTACGAGGTACATCAATCATCGCCGGCTTATTAGCATAGACCATAGACTTGACATAGCAGGAAATAGTGTAACGGTGTCATGACCGAGGCGCCCATTTGACTGGACCATTTCTTGAGATAACACATTCACCAAACTTGGTTTTCAATAAATCGATTGGGACATTCGCTGTTGAAGCCGCACATTAATTCTATATCATTCAGTTCGGCCAAAAATGTTCGCGGTAGCGACTCCCATTCACAGAAACGTGCCGGTTTTGATCATCATGGAAGAAGTACGGCCCAATGACGCCGCCGGCCTACAAGCCACACCAAACTGTTCTTGCTTTGTTAAAAAAAAAACGTTTATAGCTCCCTATTGAAAACCCTATAATTTACACAGTTTAACATCTGTTGCATCCCAATTTATATTTTACTTAGCATTTGCTCTATTGAACAACTTTAAATATTGTTCAAAGCGCATGAAATCTCCATAAACGGCTTTTAAATCTCATCAGCCTATTCGACTTTCCCATAGCTAACTTAGGCGTCATCAAAGATCTCTGGGTAATTCCCTTCGAACCAACGCCTCTTAGATGTCTACCCGTTGGCTAAATAACATTGCTTTCATAAAATTTTCATTTTATGTTAAATGGCCTATTCTAAAGATGGTTTTCGGTAGGGTTCTCAACCCAAGATAATGGCTAACCTTACTCAGAACAAGCGCTTATTAACTTCTTCTATTTGAAAATCGATATTCTGAATCTCTTAGCAACTTTCGCAGCCACACACTTTCCGACTCTATCTATGGGCGGATCTATGGGATTTATTGATAAGAACCCAATGGTATCTTGTATGCTAATGAGCAGCACTCATGAAAGTTTTTGAGCTTCATAGTAAGTATAATATTTTCTGGCGTTATGTACCACCAAAAGACCGTAAGGAACATAATGAGCTTGACTATGGTGTTCTAGAGATAGAGCACTATATGTGGTAAAATTCTCCATATTTTACTAATGACGACTCTGCAGCAGTATAGCAATCAATGTCATCCTTGCTCTGTCCTCAATATTATTCTTCCATGAAAGCATTCTGTTTAGAAGGAGCCCTGTGCGGCTTTCGGAAATTACTTACGACGCTAAGGTATCCTTGTTTCAATTCGTATACAGTACTCATGATTAAAGGAGTATTCGACTTCTTAAAATATGTGATATGGATAGTAGGCTTTTATTGTACAATGTTTCGGTATCTTTGCAAAATATACATATATCTTTTCTCTCACCTTTGAAAATATGCACCAACACACTTGCAGGTTGTGTATTACTGGCTACGCAGGTAAAATTTCCGGAATGCTCACGGCGTGTGCGTTGTATTGTTAACTCCGATGATTGGAAATCTGTGAGATATGAAGGAAAAATAGTTAGAAATATTATCTTTTTTAATTTTTTTATATATTATGACACTAATTTTAGACAATAGTTTACTTATTTTGATTTAAGAAAACCACAGAAGGACCGAGGACCTGTTCAAAATACTATCAATATATACATATATGTAGGGCTGTTTAAGGTCATTGGACGCTCGAAAACAGTTCTTGTTCTATTCGTGATCACTTATCGCCACACTCTTGTACCAGCATGCTGTATCCTACCAATTGCTTTGCAAAATGGCTAGCATGTGTTATGCAAATGCGTCGAGGAAAAGCGGAAGTGATAGTTGATTGACGCAAGTGCTGCTGCTTATCCGTATACCCGCAGTGGCGTGTATATGCAAATTCATAGCCCTCGTGGCATACAAAATATTGAATTTCAACTCGGCTGTGCTCTCGATATGAGAAAATGCACTTCATAGCGCAAATATGTGAAATTGTATATAAAATAATCGTAAAGTGTGGTTATTGTTTGCGCACGGAAATGAAAGCAAACACATTTGTTGCATCACTTAAGGCGAATCTAGGTATTTATGCGTGTATGTAGATGTTTTAACTTGTACACAAAAATGTGAAATAGTCAACTAGTGAGGAAAAGTGTGGGTTAAAATATGAATTTGCTGACTAGTAGCGAAGTGTTCCGAAAAGCACTAGACTTGTAGCAATTTTTCGATGAGTTGATGCAGAAAGAGGGCAAAGTTGTATCAGGGAACCAATATTTTTTTTATAAAAGCGTATTTTGTAATTCAAAAGTGACTTAAAATTCAAGTTAAAATTTTTTCTGAGTATATGATTTGAAATAAAACAATTCGTTACTTATTGTGAGCTAGTATGAGACTTGTATATTTTTTTTCGAAATCGGCACGTAAATACTCATAATTAAAAGCTACTGCTTGCAACTAGTAGTGTACTAGTTTTGAAGTAGTTTATTAATAGATATTTTCACTGCTGAGCATGTAGCGCTATGCTTGTGTATGTATATAGAAGACTGCACGGTATTTGTGTTAATAATAAAATTAATGGCACTTATTTACGAATAATATCTACTCTGTATATAAAATTCTTTTAAATAATAATACTAAAAACTAATTTCAAATAAATTTTTATTTTTCAAATACTGATGCTTCAATTATACAAAAGCAATTACTTTCTGATTAAACTGATGATTTAGTCTTCTGGACTTGAACATTTTATATGCAATAATGATAATTAAAATTTTTTGACTGTCAATCACAAAATGAGGCCGTAATCGCTATGCAAAAATAGTTAGAAAGGTGTATACCGCCACGATGTAGCCTGGGTTCGTTGACATTTTTGACTAACAAAAAAAAATTTTTCTTCTAACGATGGCCGTCACTTGGCAATAGTAGATATTTTTCTGATAAAAATATTTTTTTTGTAAGAAAAAGTCTTCATAAATCGGCTGGTAAGTCACTTCAACTGCTGAATACTACAGCTAGATCAAAGAGAATGCCAAAAATGTTGGGATTATTTAATAACAAAAATTTTGTTCAACTTGAGTGTTTTTGGAGACTCAAGCGATAATTAATTATTAATACAAAATTATAAACAATTTTATTAGCAACTCCCTCATTCATTGAAAAATAATCGATTATATACTTATATCATACTTATTCACAAAATTCACTCACCTGGCTCCGTCGAAACATTGATGCCCCGATCACTGTCATAGTTGATCATGCGGTTGTCATGATACCAGAATATGAACTCGGACGCCTCCGTATTCTGCACGACGCGACATTGCAGGCGCAGCGTAGAGCCCGGTGTCAGATAGCGTATTGGCGGTCCAGAGATTTCAGCACGCGCTTCTAAGCGAATTGAATGTGCGATGTAGCAATAGAAGTGAAATAACGACAAAAAGTTAATTGCAAATTCCAGGCACATTGCCGCCGGCCAATTGAAGTTGAGTTGATTTTGTTGATTATTGTTGCAATACAAATGTTGTTTGTTGTCGCATTGGTTGTTGTACCAGCAAGCAGCATCATTGAAAATTGCAGTGGCGTGTCACGAGCGCCGTAAAATTGAAATGAAAATTGGTTTGCGAAAATTAGTGTTTGTTAGTTATTAATACATGTGAATATATACACATATATATAGTATATATACATATGTATATACCACCAGCACATATGCATATAAACCTATACATATATGCAGTTTTTGACTGGCTTATGCCTTTGCAATTGTCATTTTGTTAGCGACAGCTTAAACTGGTAAAATCGACTTTGCGCTGATTGCTGCCACCAACGCCCACCGTGAAATATAGCTATAATACCATTAATTAAATATCACCGCTTCCAGTTATTATGTCGCACAATACGTGAGGATTTAGCACACAAATGCAATTATTTAATGCAAAAAGATATTCACGGCCTCGTGTAGCTGTAATCCGCTTAGCTAAGTTGCCAATTCATTTATAAACGAAATAAAATTTTTTTGTTGCTGTTTTAGTTATTTGTTGCTTTAAATACTCGAATGCTGTTTTTGTTTTAATTATAATTTCCCCTAAAGCCGATATTTGATTATATCGTGCGCAAGAAATGACTTTTGATCCCGTCAATTTCAACCAAATATGATGATAATCTTTGTGCTTTCAATAAATATTTATATTTCTCTAATTAAAATATTGACAGTCATTTAATTGAAACACAAACAAACATACAAGCAAACTTGCAAATGATCCGAAGGTTACAGATTTTAGTTGTATAGCATGGAATTTTCTAAAAAGATAGCTGTCAACCCAGCCGTCAAACCAGCTGTCAAGGCTTACACATGTTTTTGACATTTTTGTTTAATATAGCTTGGATGATTATCATGTAAAGACAGAATTTAAAACCAATAAAATGAATGTCTAAAGCTTCGGTTCTGTGCAACAAACACACAAAGGTCGCTACATATGACAAAAATGTGACAGATTTCAGTCTGAAGTCGATATTGCAGTGAGAATCACCAGGCTTGGAGAGCTCTAATGAGATCTAAATATCATTTGCCGCTAAAACCAATTTTATGTAATTTGCGGTACAGCAACCTAAATTCAGGCTTTTATATGCAGCTCATAACGTCATAGGTTTATTTTGACAAAGTTTCGGTTTCCGAAACATAAAAAGAAATGGCAAAATCACTGCAGTAAAGATCTAACTCAATATCAATGTATTGTGTTAATACTATGTTGAAATATGTATATATATATATTTAATGAAAATCAATTTTACAGATAATTTTACAGATTTCCAGATGATACAGAATTAGCTAGCTCTTAGAAATGTCCCAGCAGAGCTGCGAGCATTAAGCGGTTGCTTAAAAATGTCTATCCTATTCGGGCATAAAAGTTAATTTGGCAAAAATGTTAATATTCTGCCATATATACTTCTTAAGACCTGAAGCATGTCAGGTTATTAAACGCATCAATATCCCAAGCTCATCAAGGAGTAACATACTACAACCCAAGAACCATCCAAAACTTGTTTTTAGTTTGAGATGCCACTATGATTTTTATTTATTCTTTGTTTAAAGTATTTGTAGGAGAAAAGAGAAATCAAATCAAGAATTCTGAGTTTAAAAATTTCTTTAAAGTGAAGTGAAAAGTGGAGGAAGACAAAAGGAAATATTTCGGTATTAAAGAATGATTAAATTTATACCCAATATATCGAGAGAACACACCACTGCTTTAATTAAACTGAAAATGCCTGTATACACTTTGGTTTTTTTTAATAATTTTATTTAGAACAATAAATTTATATTTTATAAAGTTATTAATAATAAATATCGTCGAGTGGGGCGGCGAGACTCCAATTCCGAAGACGATTTGCCGGTGCTGGCAATCGAGTTCACGCGAATTGTGGTAGAATTGAATAATCGAGGTAGAGTGGCGTGAGGTATTGACGCGGCGTATTGTATACGCGATTGATAATTGGAGATATCACTAACTTTGAGATGGACTCAAAAATGATGGATGATGGATACAAAAATGAAGAAAACGTGCTTGTAACTATTTTCGAAAATATGCTCCGAATGTCAAACTATATTTATGTGCACAATTTGATTGAAATTTCAAAAATTGTCCAAATCCAATCGAAACTGTTCAAGTGCCTATGTACCGAATATGTGGATCGATCAATATATGGGATATGCATTAATCGGATTAATACTCACATGAGCCCCTATATTCCTAATATAAAGATTTTCGAACTTCCAGGTGGCTTTATACTGGAAATGTCGGTCAGTATTTGAGTTATATCGCTGAAACTTGCAGAACATGTTTTAGTCATAACAGTATATATTTCTGCTTAAAATATATGTATGCATTTAGGCGAAAACTTGACCTATCTCCCTGATAACTTTTACCAGGATATTCGAACATATGACTGATTTTGTTCCATATGAATGTTGATTGTATGTGAGGTATTTTAATGAAACCCAGGGAATATTTTTTTTGTATGTGACATGGTAATAGTTAATGTAGAAAATTGGGTCGACCCCCAATTCCCATAATAATGTTTGCTATTATAACAAATCGAATGCCAAATATGCCAGTATGAGAGTTATATACAGTAAATGTATTTATATAATTGGATTCCGTTCCTCTAGTTGACGTTTTACATCAAGGCCAGGTGTTTCCCTGGCGTTGATTCTTGCCAGTTTCAAGAGTATACAATGTTCGGTTTCACTCGAACATAGCCCTTCCTTACTTCTTATTTTGCAGAGCTGAAAATCTTTATAAAAAATAACTTTCCACTTTCTACAATTATAAATCAGATTGAAATATAGAGAAAGAATATTTTTGAGTTTTGGTTATAAAATGATAAATGGTTTATCTGCTACCGGAAGCTTAAAACTTGAAGCATACATAAATCTATATTAATTGAACAAAGAAGTGAGATAATGCACCATCTCATACCGCATTGGTTATTCGTAAACATTTCGCCACATTTTGATTTACCTTCGTGTAACTTCTGGCTATTTAGCAAATTCACATGAACACTCAGAGGACACTATTTTGACTCAATTGAGGATATAAAAGCTCAATCGCAGCAGGGTCTGATGGTCATCACGACGGAGGATTTTTTCAAGTGCTATGATGACTGGAAAATTCCTTGGCATAAATATATTATAGCCGGAGATGAAATGGACAAAGTCCATATTTCAATTTGATAACAGTAGGACCTGATCTGCTTGTTGAGCTGAGTTCATTTAGCGACATCCGACTGTCTGTATATATGCGAAATAATCTCTTAGTTTTGGCGATAACGATCTCCAATTTTCAACACGTTTTTTCTCCAATTATTTGCTTATTTGCATAAACCATCAGTATGGAAATATTTTTTATTTGACGAGATATCATCACAAAAGTTAGCATAGATGAATTTAATGCTACAATTTCCGAAAAATTTTGTAGGTGCCATAAAAACTGGTCGATAAAAATCAAGATTTATTACGGAATCATTTCATTCATTTATTTGTCAAACTTATTCTTTTTTCGTTGTAACCTAAGTTACATTTTTTTCTTTTTCTGAATAAAGTATTAACTGGAAATAAATTATTCTTGAATTTTGAAAAGAACCTTTAACCTTCAATTAAAATATTATAGAAGTTTCTTTATGTATTTTCTTGAAAGCATATCGTTAACCAAATGCAAAATAACGTAACATTACTTTTCATAAGTTAACACGTGAAGGAAAAACGATATTACACTTATATGAAACAAAATTCAATATTTTGGTTATAAATTGGTTATTATTAATGGCTATATAATGGTTACGTCTGGTACCGGAAGCTTAAAATTTATTGCATACATATATGCAATATGATGTAGTGAATCGTAAGCAACAAAAGACTCAATTTCGAGTTTTTGGTTATACGTTTTTTTTTGCATTTTAGGTGGCGATATGTAAAAAATACATTTGATAATTTTTCTTTCACAATATTTAACAATGAAATAAATTTAATTCAAAGAATTATTATTGTGATTATTATCTTTATGAAATATATCTATATGTACATATTTGTATATCAAAGTAAGTTTTGATTTTCCAAATTACATTGTTTCATAAAGAATATTATTTACAAACGCCCAACAATGGCGGAAATATGCAGAATAGGTGCAAATCATGAAACTATTTCGCATTTTGCCTGAAAATTACAATGAATGTTTAGGGAGCCAGCCAACGTAACTACGTTGTTAGTTTAATTGCAAATTATATAAAACAATAGGGGGGAATGTAGAGCCGGGCAGCAGTGTTGCTGTAAATGCATGCGGACCTATGCACATGGCGAAGGCACGTGAGCGCCATTGTGTGCGCTTCATTAACGCAACTTTAATTGCCAAGCGTATAAAATGCTAATGTCCGTCCATGCTATGCCAAACCGATTGCATTATGCATTTGTTGGTGTTTTTGTATTTACTTAAAATACGCCATTGTTATTTATGTAGCATACTTTATGGCGTTATAGCATATTCATTAGATTTAACAAAAATGCACGCATATTAATACAGCAACAGCCGCTAGTGTGTGGGTACTTGCTGTATAGGTGTGTGTTTGTTATGTAGGTGTGTGTTTGTTGTATAGGTGTGTTTTTATTGTATAGGTGGGTGCTTTGACTGGAAGTGTGTGTGTGTGTGTGTGCGTGGAGGTTGTTTGACAATGAATTATATTTACGAGGCCGCGCTGCTTATTCGAATTATAGTTCGCATTTAGTTCCGAACATTAGGGCTTCTAATGCAACCAAGCACAAAATAATATCGTAATAATAATAAATTTGAATCTCAAAACAACAAAAACAGCAACTGGTAGAGGCTTACTTGTATGCTTTAATGAGCACACACATAGATAATTTATACAATAAAATTTATTACAAATTTAAATAGAAATTTAAATGCCTGTAAAAGTGCACAGTTGAGGGTGCGCTTAACCCCAGCACGAGCCCACTCTGCTCTTCCGCCATCGCATGGCTGCTTGCTAGGGCGCTCATGGCCACAAATTGCTCTTGCGCCCCACATGCGCTCACACTCACACACAGGCCACACTCAGCCATATACACACACATGCACGGTATATGGCTAAGTGTGTGCATCGTGTACGGCGTTGCGAGTGCTGCATGTTACCATACGCAGGACAGTGACGCGTCCTTGAGCTCATTTTTCTAGTGCACTCAATGGCACATCGGGTGCATGAGCACATGAGTTAATGATTTCGTGATTATGTTTTGATTATATTTGAATTTACAGTTCGGTTACAATTTCGCATTTGTTAAGCAATTCATTTCCATAAATAACAAAATGAACGCGCAATTGCGCAGATACTGAACGTAGCGCAATAAATTTAAAGCGCTATTTCGGGAAATATGTCGCATTTGAAAAAGCAAGAATTTATTTAAATGATAGATGTATGTATACCTTTATTTGGTAACACTTGTAAGTTTTGTATCAAATTTAATAAATTTGAGGATTTGAAAAATCAGATTTGGATATTCTTTAAAACCAGTGATTTATTTTGAAATGTCTTGGCTTCCTTGTTGCCGTCGGCGCCTTTCAGGAAAAACAAATTTTCTGATATCATTATCATCATAGAACATTAAATTAATGCAGTTAATGATCCAGAAACTAGTAGTTTGTGAAAAATTTGTCATGCAGAGTCGCTTAAAATATCGATTTTTGTCAAAACGCGCATTCTTTCGTTCACAATCTGACAAATATATATGTATTTATATCGGTCCAACCGACTCTGAAAACAGCATTTCGAAACACAAGCCTACGAGTGGTACAAATCCTTCAAAGACGGTCGAGAGATCGTTGACGACGACGTTCGATCTCTTCAACTGATGAAAATATTAAAAAAGTGAAGGATATGGTTGATGAAAATCGTTAGCCAAGTGGTAGAGAGATGGCAAGAGAGCTCCGCTTCTCTCGCGAGAAGACTTGAATGATTTTGGTGGATATTTTGGATAGGAAACGTATTCTTGCTAGACTCGTCCGTAAAGAGGGGGTTTGTGACTGAATTTAAGGTCGAAAACGCAATGAATATCATCGATAAGCCAGTGTATTCAACAGATTTGGCTCTGTGTGATTTTTTACTGTTCACCAAACTGAAATTGCCGTCCCGTGGAACCCGTTTTCAGTCCATCAAAGAAATAAAAAATAATTCGCTAAAGGAGCTGTAAGCCATCCCATAACAAAGTAATCGAACTGTTTTTTTAACTAAACAAGGGGATATAGTCATCTCAAGTGGATATAGCATCATTAAATTTTCATAACTTTTTTTAGTAATTTAACTGTTAATTCTGTGTCCGGAGATCACCTGGATATTCATCCTGCAAGGTGCTTTCCAAAGTAAACAGAACTCTTTGAATCTAGCGCCCCGTGGTGGCGTCATCTATATGCCGGTTAATGCGTTAGAATCTGCTATCTTTATCGATAGTTCAGTGGGAATTTCATGACATTTCATTGATTGGAAGTGAAGTTATTGCGTTTTAAGTGTCAGCATGTTTGTGTTATCGGTGCAAAAATGAGCTTCGAACAAAGAGCCAAGATTGAATTTTGTTTTAAAATTGGTAAAACTTTTACCGAAACATATCAATTCATGAAACAAGTTTATGGCTATGATTTTCTATCCCGTAGCAGAGAGCACGAGCGGTTTCAACGTTTTTAAAGTAGTCGTGAGGACATAAATGACGTTCAACATGTGGGCCAATGAAAATCCGTGATCACCGGAAATTCCATCGAAACTGTGCGTGAATTCATCAAAAATCAGCCGATATCATTCGTGAAATAGATGGAAATGGAATTGAACATCTCCAAAATATCAATTTGTCGCATTTTAACCGAACATTTGGCCTTACGACAGGTGTGTGCACGGTTTGTTCTGCACAAATTGATTGACGACCAAAAATTGGTCAGAATCGTCTCATCGATCGAAGCTTGTGACACATTATTTGACCAAAAATCACATTTTCACCATTAACCACTACCCGTATTCACCTGATTATGCAGACATAGAGCCTTTAAGAGGAGGCCATAGAGGAAGCATTAAGATAATTAAGAACTACTTAACTGGGCTGTGCTGTGCACAAAAAGATCTTGATATTATATAATTCATGATGTGTGTTGTTTGAATTATAAAGGATTAGAAATGAAGAATTCAGCCACGGTTTTTCATAATAATGATAAACAAACTTTACTAAATGTTATATATTTAAGATACTGAAAATACATTTTTGTTAACTTTAAACTTTAAAAGTGAAGAACAAACAGAAGTTTCACACATTATTCAGTGAGTGAGGGTAAAGGAATTTAATGTATTTCAATAAAGCTTTATTAAGCGTATATCCGTATGATACAAAATGGTCAATATTACTGTAATAATCTTCAAACATACTTCTTTCATGAATACCTAGACGGAAACGGAGATTCAAGCAAAATGTTATATTTGCTTCTCAGATATCAAAGAAGTGATCCATTTCAAGTGGGTTGTTTAGAAGAGTGTAAAGCACAAGAGATCATGATCTAAAGAGGATGAACTTCAAGCCATCTCAAACCATGTCAAAGATCAACTATTTTAGCAAACATATTAGCTACAAAAACTCAATTGGGTTCTAAAACAGCAACTATGCATCTATTTATAAGCCACAACCGTAAATCTTGCTGATAAATATTCATCATACGCCTCGGGTCAGCGCTGCACAGCACATATTCTCTATTCAGTTTGTTGTTGTTGTATACACTCAACTTATTTCTGCATTTGCAAGCACTCTGCATCGAATACGCTTTCAGTAGATTTATTTGGCTTAATCCGCAGACAAGCAGCATAAAATACACCAAATAAGCTGGTGATCTTTCTATTTGCCATTTCTTTCTCGTTCTGAAGAAATCTAAATATTCGTATGCTGTAGTGGCAGCACCAGCACAGACAATCTGTTAAATTGTATGCAATCAACTTGTGCACACACACGACAAATACACTCTAACATCCGCTTACACACACACATAAGTACTTAGTTAGATTTGAGCGGGCGATACTCACCGACAACATTCAAATGCAGAAATATTGATGTGGGCGGATGGGTTGACACTTGACATTCATAGACGCCCGCATCACGTAGTTGCACAAATTTTATTTGCAGCGTCCAATCCTGTGGCATGCCACATCACGATTGAATTGGACAATCGCGCGTTAGTGAACACCAATGCAATTGGATGGGTGGGTGTCCGAGTCGCCAGCAGGTCCACAATCGAACGAACGACATGAAGTGAGGCGAAGAGTTGAAAAAGAGAAAACATAGAAATGGAAATAGAAATAGAAATATAAATAGTAACAGTGAAAAATTGTTGGATAATATGCTAACAGCATTCGCAGATAAATGTAACACAATCAGTGGCAGTGGATTTTGGGTGCGGCAAATGTTGCCACTTGCGCGTGAACTAATGCATTTTACTTGTAACGTACAGCGAACCAAAGCGAAATGAAAAATCAAAATGAAATTGATTATGGACACCAATAGTGCGCGCACAAAAAATTTAGATTTTTGCAGAAAAATGTACACAGCGCTTTTTCCAGCCAAACACTTCGAACTGTTTGCTTGCAATTTTTTTAAAAATTTTTCAATTTCTTTTTTTTTGCTTTTATCTGGATTTAGCTGGCATTTCCGCAACAAAGTGTGAATGCGCTGCGAATTGTCGCACACGGCCGCTGCTGCGCTGAGTTATATTTATGCGGCTTGTCGCATTTGGCTGCTTGATTGCCGTTGATGCCTTGCTGTTATTGCACCCTTTTTCCTTAAGCCCGTCGGGGGTCAGCTGGCGCTGTATGCGTTAATGTGTGTGTAGGCGCACCACTTTATGCCGGTCACGTTTCATCGCTGCGGCCAGCTATTCTAACCACACATGCGCATGCAACATTCATTGCACTCGTGACGCAATGGCACATCACTCACGAATTCACGCGTGCGGCGAGCGTTGCACGTATGCCAAGTGCATCCGTTGCAGTGGACACTTTGCTGCGCATGTGTGTGTGTGTAGTATTTATGAGTGAGTGTTGGTGCATTAACGAATGCAAGACACGGAAAATTTTTGAGTTTTAAAGTGTGAAAAGTTTTTCAATAAATTTTTATTTTATTTTTTTGTATTTGGTCAGTTTCTTATAATATGGGACAAACTTGACAAATAATGAGCTTATTCAGGTTACTTTGCAACACGAAAGGTGTATTTTAATAAACTTCCTTATAGCGTGCAAGAGTCATATAGATAGATATTTATTATCATAAATATTACCTCGGAATGCTTCAAATGCGTGGCGCTGAATCGCTCATCACTGCTGTAGGTAGTCAGTCCCACTGTCAGTAGATGATAGTCTTTTTTGCGTATCCAAGATACCTGTAATGAGAGAAAATAATATCAAAATGATTACAGCGATTAGAATATGCACAGACGTGGTTCAATAATACATATCTGAAAATCTACCAAAACTTTGGCTGCTATGTAGGATGCTTTCTTAAAGAAGAAAAAATTCGTATAACTCTTTTCCAGTTGAGCTCATTTTACAAAAGAAAAATTTATCCGTAGAGACTAAGATCGTTAATATATATTATGACTGACGAAAATTTTAATGTTTTAGCGCAATCTCAACTTGTGAAACGCAACTTGCACCTGTCTGATGGCAATAAAGATCACTGAAGAGCCCTCTTCGTCGACGAAATATCTCTGCTAAAATACAGATTTATATTAAGGGCTAAAAAAAAGAATAAGCACCAGCTTCGGCAACGATAATAGTCTTCACAAATTCCAGTTTTTCGTACAAGAACTTGATATGAATTGCTCAGTTGGTACGACAACTATATGCTATTCTGACCTGATTTAAAAATTGTTTCTTTAAATTATAAGGCCATAGACAATAATCTCTGTCAAATTTCGTGAAAATATCTTCTCAAATAAAAAAGTTTTTCTTACAAGGACTTGAGTTTCAACGATCAATTTGTATGGCAGCTATATGCTATAGTGAACTAATATCAGCGGTGTCACAAGATCAACAGCTTCTTGTGAAGAAAATGAGGAGTGCAAAATTTCAGAAAATAATCGATTCAAAAACATCCAATTTGTAGCTCATAAAACTCAGTTCGCCTGAGCCCTTCGTAATGCCATGCTAGCTACACACACTAAAGGTTGACTTGTTACCCGAAATGGTCATTAATCATTGGACTTAAACTCATAGAATTCGCAATTCACTCACCCAACAGCGTTGTACTACACTGCGTATACGTAACATGCACAGAATGATTGTTCAAAGCACGTGTGCGAACTTAACACAACTATTTATACGCATGTGGTTATAAACACACACACTTATGTATATTTATATAACGTATGTATGTATATGTACAAGGTACACTTTTATAGCAATCAATTTCGAATTTATAAAATATTGATGAATTTATTTATCTCAACGCAAGTCTGTAGGTTTTCGGCAGGGGGACTATTATATAGATTGTAAACGAACGCAAAAAAAAAATATTAAAAATGAAAGAAAAATATTTAGAGAAGCGCTATGTGATACATGTCAGTTTATATTTCAGAGAATGAGGGACGGACACAAGTCTTTCGAAACGACATTAAGCGAATTTCGATTTTCTTATCTCCTGCTTTTAAGCACTCACGACGAAAGCTTGAGCAAATATTGTTATATAATCTTTTTCACCTTCTTTACTTTTATTTAAATGCCGCACGAGTGACTGGCGGACCAATACTGCCCATCACAAGTGAAGCATTTGGGCACAAGCCACTCATATCCGCTGTCTTTAGATGGAAACGAGCAAGGACACATATTAATATTTTTCAGTTTTGTAAACCAACTAAAACGTGAAAAAAGCACGACATAAAAGCGTATTGTGGGTATTACATGCCGAGCGTCTGTTTAAATTTTAATTTATTTACTTTGCTATCGTTTACTCGCACACGCACGCAGCACCAGCTGCTGTAAGGACGGGTAATAGCCGAGGCCTGAAACTTTATTCTATGTGAGCCTTTTTTTATTAAATATCATTTGGTTTACATGAGCTTCTATTGTGTCAGGTCGTTTACTCCGACTGTTATGAGCTGCTGTGTTGTTGCTGTTATTGTGTGCGGATTTGTCCTCACTGACGCTGCTTTGCTTTCCCACTGCGCACAAGCTTCTATGTGTGTCTATGTGTGTGAGCCCATTTTCAAAGCAAAACGAAAGAAAGCAGAAATCTTCATATGGCTCTTTTGTTTTCTAAATTGATTGTGGCGCCATATTGTCGTCTTCGAGCCGACCGCCCAGACCAGCAATAGAGGAAACGAAGCAAAGTACGTCAAATTGACGCAAATGTCAAGCCATTGAATAATATTTCCACTCATTTGCTGTCGTTCCATCTCGATAGCCTGGCCGTACTTTGTATGCGTATGGACTACAAGACACAATATGTTATGGGCGATTATGTATGAACACACACACACACATAAGCGCGTACACGCACACACTTTGTCATTAAGAGAGAATTACTTCGACCCTAAAATGAACTTTTCACAATTACTATTCAAGCACATGAGGTTTGCAGTTGACTTTCCTTTTAAAGCAAGGAAAATGTAAGTGAAAGGCGATACTTTAGAATGCCATGAACCGTTATTTATGTAAGTACCTACTAGGCATATTCATTGTTGGCACATATTGGTCACTGCTGGCGCTGAGTGGCCCATATCAGCCATACTTTGCTTATTGAATTGTAAATGCCAAGCGTTTATGGGGTTCGGCGATTTCCGTTATGCCGAAGAAAGTAGCGGAAATTGTTCTCGCACATTTTTCGAATTTTCTAAGCAAATTTGGAATATTTATTTGTTTGCTTTGAAAATGGTTTAATATTTGAAGTATATGAGTGGTTTGTTAGTGCATTATTGTTGAATCGCTGATTGAATATACTATTTGTTTAGGCATTGGTGAAAAGGTTACAAAAGATTGTATTTACTTGTAAAATTTATTAAAGGCGAATATTTACATTATAGAGTGGACGAAATTTGAATCAGGTTCACTTGAAAATTAATTGGGTATTCATATTTGCAAAAGGTTAGTATTCAATGCTAATTTTATCTTATTTTTGAGGTTTAAAAGACTTGAGCCAACCCCAAAAAAGCCGTACCTCCTTCACGTATGCTTACATGGTCTTATGAGAAACATAAAAGGACTCCTGCTTCCTAAAAGTATTTGCCATGCAATGCTCTTCTTTAACTGAATAATCTTTTATCAGTTTAAAGCTCAGTCCAGAGCAACACTTTTCGGAAAAGTGAAGCATAATAAGGTTCCAGAAAACCATTTGCAGTGTCAGCGTGTGCAAAATTTTCAAAAAAGTTGGTTATCGGAATCAAGTCGCACGGAAGAAGTCATTCATTTCATTGTCGAATAGGCAGAAGCGAGTTGCATTTGCCAATGAGTATATTAATAAGCCGGTGGAGCTTTGGAAATGGTTTATTTTCTTAGGCGACAGCATATTTTGCATATTGGGAATAAACGGAGGGAAGCTTGTTTGGAAAACACACGGTACTGCACTCAATAAACAAAAAAGTAAAACACGTTGATGGTGGTGTAATCGTGTGGGGGTATATGCCTAGTACCGAATTGCACAACATAAAGTTACTTGAGTCAACAATGGACAGGATAGTTTATTTGGATATAATTAATTAATTTGAAGCAAAGTTCAGCAAAACTGGGATTGAAGATGCGCATACTGCATAACACTGAAACTTTGGCTTTGTTCCAATGTGTCCAAACAATTACATACGCCCAATGAGTACTTATGGGATTTGTTAGAATGTCCAATTTGCGAACAAAAAATGCTAAGGGTGTTATCATTGAAGAATGGAGCAAAATCACACCGGAGGAGACGTTAAATCTCGTTAATTCGGTGGGGTAAAGGGCACCTAACTAGTTACTAGAACCAGCATTATTCCTTTAAATTAATGTTTGTTATGTTTTTATTCCTTTGTACGCAAACTTTTTCAGAAGATTATCCTTTTTTCCTATTTTGTTCTCGTTCCTGTCCTTAATTTATCTTCAACACTGTTAAAATATTTTCTACTATATATACATATATATGCATGCTGTGTGGTAACTCTTTCTTACTATAGACGTATGCTGTTGCACAAACTGATAAAGAAATTCTAGTAAAACAATTTTCTTGGTATCGAATAAATAGAGGTGTGATTAGTATAAGAAAGAAAGAAGGAAAAACTCTAAATAGTTCCACAGCTTTGCTGTTAGTCATTTACAAAAAGAGAACTCGTCAGCCTTTGCCTCAAAATAAGACAGTTCACAAAAGCGAGGCAGCACGAAATGCGACTTGACTGCCTCACTGTGACGCCTAAAAAAATAAAACAATTAATCAAAAGAGAGGCAAAGTGTATAGCGAATTTCAAGGGAATTAGGTTAGACATTCTTACAAGCAAACGGTGAATATACTATTATATATTTATGTATAAGATATTGTTCTGATATGTATATTTTGTCTATATGTAAGCAAAAAAATTCACTCTTTGTTATTCTAATGTAAACAGTTCACTAAAAATATGGCACTGAGATTAGCTTGTGGATATACAATCTGTGTGTGCCGCACATTTTGTTTTTGCAATTTCGAAATGTGTGGCACATTTTGCACTATCTATTTGACACAATGGTACGTATGAAGATGTTCAAAATATTTCCCACAGAATCAGTTAGAAAAGTACAAATATTCATAGCGTTACAACTTTCGAAGTTGGGAAATTGGAGACGTTGCTCGAGGGCCATCCGTATCAAATGCAAGAAAAACTTGCCTCAGCATTGGGAGTCACCTGGCAAGCAATTTTAAAGAGACTACATGCAATTGGAATGATTCAGAAGCAAAAAACTTGAGTTCTTTATGACCTAAATACCAGTATAGTCACGAAAAAGTAATTTTGCACCATAAGAAAGCACGGCATCACGTTGTCATACTCGTTAAAATCTACCTGAAAACGTTTGAATGAGATGTCATACCACACCCGCTATATTCCTTAGATATTGCAACGTCCGATTATTATTTGTTCCATTGAATGGCACAAGGTCTGGCTCAGAAACAGTTCCCTTACAAGACGACACCAAAAATGGTTTGATACTTGGATGGCATCGCAAGATGAACAGTTTTACCGTAACAGTTTACCAGCTTTGCAAGAAAAATGGGAAAATGATATCACTATCGATGAGCAATACTCCGCATAATTCATTCTGAACTATTTTTTTTACAATAACTTTGTATTTTCGTTAAAATTGACAGCGAGAGCTTAGTTGTGTACCTAATATATAACATTTGTTGTTTGGTTAGTAGTATAATCAGCTCTAGAATTACGCTCATTTTTCATAAAAACATCAAAAATGGTTCTAATTTTATATGGGACCTAACCCTTAAGAACGATGTCCAAATGAAACCAAATCTTCATATAGGCCAGGTCTTCAACATTTTGGGACTTCATATTATGAAAAAATTATCTTTATGTCGTTAGTTGACTTTACTCTGTATACGGCAGGAAGATAGAACGAAATGTAATTAGAAATAAAGGAGAAGGTCAACTAAGCATAATGACATTGGAAGTCAAAAATGAAACAAATCTGGACCGTATGAGAACCTAATTCTTATACATATATGAATATTCATCCATCTAACTAAACTGCCGTAGTATGTATTTCTACCGAACTCAGCTCCACCTTACTTGCTATACTCAGCAATGTGCCTGCGTTTATACGCTATGACTCTCCAAACACCAGGCATAAGAGAATTGAGTTTTATTTATGTAAACACTCATGAGCGGAAGTGCTATAAAAAAGCAAGAATTTGCATGTTGGCAAACAAAAAAAGAAACGTCGAGAATAAACAAAGAAGAAATTACACGCATAAAAAATGTGGATAAAGATAACAGCGAAAGCGAAGGACGCAGACACAGGAAAAGCACACTCTGTATATGAGTGACAAATAAGGAAGAGCGAGTAAGAGAGTGTGAGTGAGAGCGAGCGTGATATAGTGAAAGTGAAAATGTGAAGCGAAAAAATGCAGCAACAAATCACTTGCAGTGCAAAAAACAAAAAGAATTTATTGCGATTTTATGTTAATTTATCTGGCAACGCACACGAACACACACTCGAGCGCACGAACGCATACGAGCACAGCATGTGATATGTACATAAGCAACGAGTGGCACGTAAAAACGTTTTGAAGGGAGCGGTGTAACAACAGAGGCGAAGGATAAGAACAGCGAACGATTCGTAATCGCGCCAAGCTTTTGTTTTTATGTCAGTGTGTCACTGCTGCTGTGCGGCGCTTGCAGGGGGGCCTCTGTGACGCAGCTCTGCAGCTATGCTTTGCTTAGCGTTTTCTTGATAAATTTTACAGTCCGTTTTATGTGTACGTTTATTTGTGCGCCACACACTCACATGTGCGTATTTGTCATTGAGCGTGCTTGCTGCGCAGCTGGCTTTGTCGTTGTCTTTTAAGCGAACATTCTTCATCTTTACTGTTGCGCTGCCAGTGCTCCTTACAGCCATTTAATGTGCATTTAAACTTTTTCCTCTTTATTTACTATACATGAAGTTTACTGCCATCGTTTCGACTCTTTTAACCGCACTGATTTGTTGCATTCCTCTCGCCATAAAAATTGAAATACTTGCATTCACAGCTGGCTTGCTGTCACTTTTGGCGTGCTCGGTTCACATAAAGGCATGTCAGTGAGTGGCTTCTACGCTTTTAATGTGCTCATAAAACGCATACGAGACAAGTTCAAATTTATATATGTACATTAGGGTGTGTCATTCAGAGTCAACCTTTTTTTTTCAACTGAAAAATAGGCTAAAAATTTTCGAAAATGTGAAAAAGGAAGTCACTCAAAAGATGAGCTCTTAATATTAATATTAAGAGGTGCCTCTTTCAAATTTTCTGTTTTCCATATAAATAACATGAAAAAAAATAGTTTTTTTTTTGTGGTGGTTATTGTGCAGAGGTTATTATATGTACACGCGATGGCTGCCAGTAGGGATGGTAAACTCGATTCGGATTCTACTCGAGCATCGAGTTTTCTCGTAAAATAATTGATTTTTGTTTACCGAAACGTTGCAATTGATAAAACAAGTTTATCGGGATGATTACCTATCCCGTAGAAGAGTGCATGAGTGCTTTCAACGCTTTCAAAGTGGTCGTGAGGACATAAATGACGATCAACATGTGGGCCAATCAATATCCGTGATCACCGGAAATTCCATCGAAACTGTGCGTGAATTCATGGAAATGAAATCGAACATCTCCAAAACATCGATTTATCACATTTCGACCGAACATTTGGGCTTACGAAAAGTGTGTGCAGAGTTTGTTCCGCACAAATTGACTGACGACCAAAAATTGCTCAGAATCCAACATTCGAAGGACATCATTTTGACCGATTATTTGACCAAAAATCGCATTTCTACCATAAACCACTCCCCATATTCACCTGATTTGGCACCGTGCGACTTCTTCCTTTTCGGAAAAATGCTTTTGCCCATGAAAGGAAAACGCTATGTAGACATAAAGGTCATTCAAAAGGCTTGAACCGGCATACTGGCGGCCAAACCGGCCAACGAACTAAAACTCCCGTTCGACTCGACATGCTATTTGACCGTGCAAAAGCTGTATTGATGTATTGATGAAGAGGTCCAACACCAAACCCGGAAAAACATCCCCATACCCATACCATAATACCATCTCCACCGTGCTTAACCGTAGTACCTTGGCAGTATCGGGGATCTAACTTCTTATTTTTTGGTCGGCGAACTCTTTTCATTCTGTCTGAATATTTCAAATTAAATTTTAATTCATCAGAGAAAAGTATTGTTTTTCATCGTTACACTGACCAATTGATGTGTTCCGGAGCAAATTATAATCATCTTAGTAGATTTTTTCTTGATTTAAAAGGCTTTCTAGCTGCGCTACTTGTTAGTCCACTTGCGTACGCTCTTCTTTGTGCTGAATGGCTATTAACTTTCAAATTTACGGCTTTAACCGTGCTTGCTGCCCACTTATCTGTAAACTTTTTTAGTTCTCTAAGTATTTTTGAATCGTCATGTCGTGTTGTAGCATTGGGTCGTCCTTAACGATGGTGAGTTTTCACAGATCCACTGCTGGATGTCGTTTATTTAGTCGGATATTATCCCATAACGAATGGAGGGTCTCAAGTTGGGTGATGTTGTTGTGAAGAGTACGCTCTGTAGGCCGACTATGATGACCATAAGAAAAGCGAAGGGCGCGAAACACATTCTTCACAGAACTTGAATTTTCGTAATAAAGTTAAACGACTTGTATACGTTGTTCAGGCATAAGTCTTTCCATGATGAAATACTAAACAATACACAGCAAAAATAATATGACGCTTTACATGACTCAAGCATGATCTGTCAAAACAAGGCCGTTAAAAAAGGGTCTCTACTTGGATCGCCAGTTATTAAATTTGAAATATATAAACCAAGAACCGAAATGTTTACACTTAGAGTTATTCAGAACTCAATGTTTTGAAATTAATTACTTTTAGTTTGTGAATTTTTCAATTTTTTTTAATTTTGCCGGCATATTGATATGTCTTTTAGTGTGTGTACACATTCTTAAAAACGAGCTTAAGGGGTTAGGTGGGTCTCAGAGAGACAAAAAAAAGTATCTTCATGATTATTTTTAATATAAACAATCATATATTCCAAATATGATATGACACACATATTTCAACAATGCCTCCTGAAATGTTAATATAAAAATGTTGAAAATTCAGCTGTTGAGATCTCATCTCCATGGGTGTCTCACAATTTCGTTGGTACATGTAAATCTCGTGTTTGCACTGACATGGCTTGATATGCAAAACTTCCGGAGGGTCTAAATCTTAAAATTTTACTCGGATCGATTTAAAATTTTGTGAGAATATTTCAAATTTTATTTGAGTTTTTATGAACGAGTTAGTTTCTCATCGCATGTGTGCATAATACAAAGTATTAATAAGTTTTTCTAAAAATTTAACAAAGTTGCTTTCTCCTCTTCTATGCAAGTAAGGCTATTACTAAAATATTCCTTTTCTAATCCTAAAGCACTTTGATATCATTGTAAAGCTACTTTATTATTTTAAATGAAAACAAGAAAAAACGTTAACTTCGGCTGCACGGAAGCAAATATACCCTTCACAGTTGCATTTCTTTTGGTAACTATGTGTTCAGTTTATATGACAGCTGTATGCTACAGTAAGCCGATCTGAACAATTTCTTTGGAGATTACATTATTTTTACAAACAATAACTTTTATCAAATTTCGTGAATATATCTTGTCAAATGCAAAAGTTTTCCATACAAAAACTTTTTTCCGATCGTTCAGTTTGTATGGCAGCTATATGTTATAGTGGTCCGATATCGGACAAATGAGCAGCTTTTTGAGGTTTGAGGAGAAAATGACGATTGCAAAATTTCAAAACGATATCTTAAAAACTGAGGGATATACGGACAGACGGACGGAAGACGGACATGGCTAAATCGACTCAGCTCAGCATCGTTCAGTTTGTATGGTAGCTATATGCTATAGTAAGCCGATCTGAGCAATTTCTTCGGAGATTACGTTGTTGCCTTAGAAAATAATCTATACCAAATTTCGTGAATATATCTTGTCAAATTTGAAAGCTTTCCACTATCGGGTGATTTTTTAAAGAGCTTGATAACTTTTTTAATTTGCAAAATCTCATCGATTCTTTATTTGAAACGTTAGATTGGTTCGATCGTTCCATTCGGAAAGTATGGCAACTTTTCGAGCATTTCGGCCGGTATAGCCCGAATTTCTTCGGAAATGTTGTCTTCCAAAGCTGGAATAGTTGCTGGCTTATTTCTGTAGACTTTAGACTTGACGTAGCCCCACAAAAAATAGTCTAAAGGCGTTAAATCGCATGATCTTGCTTCTTGAAGAGAAAATGACGTTAGCAAAATTTCAAAACGATATCTTAAAAACTAAGGGACTAGTTCGTATATATACAGACAGACGGACGGACAGACGGACATGGCTAGATCGACTCAGCTCAACATACTGATCATTTATAATGTACTTTATAGGGTCTCCGACGCGTCCTGCTGGATGTTACAAACTTCGTGACAAACTCAATATACCCGGTTCAGGGCATAAAAAATATTAATAAAATGGTTTCGTAGTTTGAAAAATGAACTTTGAACAAAATTCTAAAGATTTTCCTTAAATTTAAGCTTAGCAAGCTTGGAATTCAAACTATAAGCTTTAAATAATACCGAATTGCAACTGCAAAGTTTAGTTGTACGTAACTGTACAATTAAAATAACACTGAAAATCAAACTGTTCAGCTAAGAAATTCATATTTTCCACTTGAGAGCCTTGCACAGCAGCAAGATGCAATTATATGAGATTTTACGGTAAACAAATCAATTCTCAAATCTAAGGCATCAACACATACGCACACATGCGAATTTGAGGGGTGAAGTGGTGTAGAAGTGGAGGGGCGAGTGAGTGCTAAGTTCAAGTGCTGGAAGCAATATTTTAGTTACCTGCTAGTTGTTAGCTCAGCAAATCGAACAAAACACACACACACAACTCAAGCATATTTCCAATGTTTTACAATAAATAAAAGCAAATTGCTTTTCTGCTGCCACTCTGCATGTGCTCTCGTTGTAGCTGTGTATTTTTGGCAAATTTCATTCGAGAAAAAAGTGAAATAAATTCAGAGAGGGCTCAATAATACAGCTCCTAGTAAATGTATGTGTGTGTGTGTGATCAGCTTTTTGTAACATACATTGCTCATAAATATCTGCTCTTTGCTTCTTATAGTATAAACATATATGTATGTATGTATGTTATATATGTGTATATAGTGCATTTTTGTGGCAAGCTGGCTTTAGTTAGTTTTCTGTCTCGCAAGCAATCAGTATTAAATGTTTACCTTCAACTGCTGCCCTTGCTGTTGCTGTTAAATTGAAAATTACACTTTTAAACGCTGGTATTTGTGTGCCGAGCACTTAATTTCTAAGGATATATAAAATATTACAAATTGCCTATATTTCTTAGTTGAGCTATGAGTATTTGGTGCAGCCTAATGCATTCTAAATGGTCCAGCAGTTGACCCGGTGGCAATGACTGCCCTAAGAGTGGCAACCGAAAGTCAGAGAGCATTAGGTAATTAACAGAAAACTGCATGAATTATGATTTTGGTTTTAGGTGGAAGTGGTGAATGCTTTATTTACTTCTGATTGGTGGCAAGGACACGAAAGTATCCGCATGCAAGTAAAAAAAACGCGATTTTTGATTAGTTTTTTGAAGACATTTTTATATCAGAAATTAATAAAAAATATTGTAAATATATAGGATTGAAAGCACTTTAATAAACGGTGATTGAAAACTTTTGGATATCCTTGCTTACGTAGCCGATTTCCAGGAGGATTTCCGAAAAAAAGGTGTTTGGCAATGACGACAACTTCTTTCCGTTTGCTGCTTAAAACTAATTGGAATTCAAAAACCAAAAAAACTATTATTATACAAAGAGATAAATACAGGCAATGATCGACGGATAGTAAAAGTTTTAAGTTTCGGCAAAATGGTGCCTTCTCAAAATCTTGTTATTCTTTATTATCGAAAATACGGTGTACTCGGTTATAGCAGAGCCTGTCATCTTTCCTTTTCGCTGTTTGACGCCAATTAGAGATTCCAAGTGAAGCAACGTCCTTCTCCCCTTGGCTACTGCGACACGGCACTCCTCATCGTACAAGTTGTTCCTTCCTTGTGTTTGCTGACATACGCTTTTTCCTGCAAAGAGGCGGGTGCGTATCTTGGCTGCAACAATATAGTTGCCCAAGTCGATGTTAGGACCTCGGAGCGTAAGCAAATCTAAAACACTGCAGACGTGTCTTCCGTCTATCACTACATGGTTGATCTGGTTGAAGGCTTTTCGATCCGGAGACAGCCATGTAGCTTGATGCATATTCCTATGCTGGAATATAGTACTACAGATAACCATATTTCGGGCCCCGGCGAAGTCGATCAGCCTCAACGCATTTGGAGATGTTTGGATGCTTAATTCACCGAAAGACAACTTCTTTGGCGGGGGCAGCTCTCATAGGTGCGCTCCAAGCACTCATAAAAGGCATCTTTGGTTCCGTTGTGCTTCTCTTCCGTCGGGGCGTGGGCTCAAACCAGCGATATATTGAATTACTTCGCTTTTGTGCGGATTTTGGTTAGACGGTTCATCCACCGGGGTGAATGCCAGGACTCGGAGACGGAATTTCTCTGCCACCACGAATCACACACCGAATTTTCTTTCCTTTATGTGGCCACCGCAATAAATGCCATAAGGGCCTTCTCATCTCCGTCTTCCCAAAATAGAATTCGATTTTTGTAAAAAGTTTTCACTTCAGAGGTTTTATAAATTCTTCTAAGATAGTTGTGCAAAATTTTCAAGTTGATCAGCCCATCGATTTCAAAGAGATTTTCCTCACCGACTTTGAAAATAACTAGAAATGGATATTTTAAGTAACCTTAGTAAGATTGTTACGCTCACAAGTAAGGTTCAATAAAATACTATACAACGAGCAGCCCAAATAAGAATTGTTTAAGTTTGACCATACACTATGGTGTTTCTGCCATATTGCTGGGTCCTTTTTCATTTCAAAGCTGCAGTTTTTGGGTCACTTTTTCATTGTTCTGATGTGTTCTTCTAACAGTCAATATTTTTAGAAATAATTTAGAGGAGCTTAACGAGAATGAGGATATCGTTTAACAAACAGTTCATTTTACCATGTACAGCCATATAACAGGGTTATCATGTAAAGTATATTAAGTTACTCAGTAACAGTCTATTTACTAACATAACATTGCAAACTCTTGCAACTCTTGCATGCGTTGACCAGCGCCCCAAATAATTGGTCGGGTAGAAGGGACACCTTTTCTTTATTAGTCGAGTTTGCGGCCGATCAAAAACCTCTGCCGTGCTGTGGGTCCGGCACCCGTCCGCAGTGCGACTCCACACGGAATTGAATTTTTCAATTTTGTCTGCCTTTATGTTTAAACCAATTCCACCACAAATCTCCCCAAAGGGTGAAACCCAATGAGCAAGTTGAAACGAACTTTAAGGGCTAACCGTTCCCCGTGGTACCAGCCTTATGTCTCCGGTCAGACCTTATAGCTTTTGCTACTACCAGTTGAGCACCAAACAAACTCCATGGCTGGTGACATTTGTCGCTTGAACTTTAAATGTCAATTCATCAGAAAGAGTGTTATTCAAAGTCTATAATATCATTTCAAGTTGAGTATTATTGCACTTTTTGTGACAAAGACTATGCTGGGCAAGCCAAAAATGCAGACATAGTGAATATGGATTTTATTCGCCTCTTATGACAGACATATCTTACCGTGGGCAAATTCTATCTCATGCCCGCTGTGGTATTCTTTCCAGGCAGTGTCTTAGTTGCTTTCTTTCACTAAAGCAACATTTTCAACGTTTTCATTGTGAGTGAAGCGACTAGATACATTGTTATGTCATGTCATTTCATAGCTGAGTCTGAACGCACTTGAATGGCATATCAAAAAAGAATTATTCTAAGCTTTATATAAATACTTATTTCATTCGAATAACTTCTATTTTCGTGCATTTGGTACACATTTCTTGCCCTTTTCGAGTTCTTAGCACAATTTTTTTACTATTACTTAACTATAAATAGAACATTATGAGCCTCATAATAATTTGGATGTAATGCATATATTTCATTCATTAAAAAAGGTTAATTCAAAAGGGCAAAATATGCAAAAATATTACTTTTAATAAGGGACTTTTTTCTGTGGGTTCCATACACCAGCTGGAAGGTGCTTTTGCAGCAAATGGTTTAAAAATAGAATAAAGACATTTTTCGGACAAGCCACGACTCATTCATTAAATTCAAACTGCTTTTTTGGCAGATACATAAATAATTATTATAGTGACAGCAGTCAAAGTGCCCAGCATGAAATATTCGGAAGTTATAAAGTATAACTTTTAGTTATAAAAAAAAAATCAGCAATGCGTGATATAAAACTAAAATTCTTACTAAAGTTTACTCAAAAACAATACCTTGTGAATTAAAGCTGACAAAGTTGTCGATGTTTATAATATCATCAGATTATATGTCATTTTGTATGAAGCAATTATCTATACAAATTTGAATAAACAGCATTTGTATAAAAAATGTTTCGCTCTATAAAATATATACTATACTCAGTTATACTCAGTTAAAGTTTTATATCAAACTATCCTAATAACTGAGCTTTCATACAAGTGCTTTATAACTTCTACAGTATAACTGTTGCTCATACGACATGGTGTACTTTATGGTTGCTCAGTACAATTCTAGCATAACTTTAACTGTACGAGTACATAACTTTTAAACGGCTTTCGTAATGTCCTATTCTCAAGGGTATTTGTTTGTTTGCATTGGAGACAAAAAGCTTAAAGCAAAGGATCAAAAAATGAATGTATCATTGCTGGCTCATACCTCTGTGGTACAATGTGGAAGCGCATATCGTAAACCAAAGGATTATTAACGCAACAACTCTTTAATTGTACTAAAACGATAACTCGAAAAATTACGAGTTGCGCGAAGAATTAACGCGACGCTAACGTTAGAAGAAAAGCACATAAGGAGAAGTAAAAAAAAATATAAAAGAATAATTGCGTCAGCTACAAAAGTTTCACAAAACGGAACGCACCGCGCAATGCCAGCGGAAAAAGAAGGAAAAATTAAATTAAATGCTAGCATGTAGCATACTTAAAGGCGCTACACAGCTGTCCCTGGAAACAATCGCTTCCAGCTAGAGCGACGCAGCGCCAAGATGTTGCATATTGTCTGCAAAGCATACGTCAGCACACAAGTGTATTTGATAAATTTTACGCTCACCAGCGCGCTCATTCTCGGAGTAAGGTGGCGCGTGCAAAGCTAGCTTGTAATCTACACAAGGCTTTACCCGCGCGTTGCTAAGCGACATCTTGATTTTTTATTGTTTTTTCTTATTGTTGTTCATTTACCGAAAATTAAAGCTTAGACTTTGTCATGCAACAGACAAAAGAACCACAACAATTATGCTTCGAAAATAACTCTTAATGTCCGGATGGTGGAATTAACTTGCCACAGCAAACGACGTGTTAATGATTTGTATTCATTAAAAGGCTTTATGGCATAAAAGGTTTACGAACTGTGAAGCTGGAGTAAGGAGTTGTTGTGCAAATTAACGCATAATTATATTTTGAATGTAACCAGCGGAATGCTTCGAAGTGGAAAGCACAAAAAGGGGTTTTAAATTTTTAAGCGAAAAATTCGTAATTGTGGGTAATAATCGCAAATTAATTGGGGGTTTTTAAAGCAGGTTGTCATTTAATTGCATGTATGTTGCTCTTAGCACTTTTATAAAGATTTGTTTTGTATTTTGGGTTATTTTGGATGCCGAAAATTTATTGGTTTGTTTGTGACAAATTAAAAAAAAATGTGGAAATGTTGAAACCTTTAAAAATACATTACTCAAACTTCTAGTGATTAGTTGGTATATTTTTTAATTATAGTCTTCAAAAGTATAGCCGCTCAGTTCAATCTGCTCTTGAGCTTAACTTTAGACGCGTTTTCGAGTTCTGCATACAATGACTTACAAGCTCTGTGGTCTGATTTCGTTAAAAACAACCAAAACTTTGTGCTAAATTCACCTTTTTTTAAACACCGCTACTTAATCAATTTGCCGTTTTTTCACGCGACAATAACTTGTAGTCAAGTTTTTTTTACGTTTAATCCACGAAGAAAGCCGTAACAATTGTCAAGCAGTTTGATTACAGCAGCTGCTTAAGTCGCTTCATCTCAGTAGTACCTTGCGATTTTTACAATAGATAAAAATATGGAACAAACAATCTCTCACAGTTTTTTATTTTTAACGGAGTTTCGTATGCGGAATTGTTGCGAATGTTTCAAAAGCCTTACGGTGCTACAGTGTTATCAAAAACACAAGCTTGGGAGTCGTACAAACCCTTCAAAGACGGTCGAGAGATCGCTGAAAACATTCCTCGTTCAAGACGACCTTGGACTACTTCAACTAATGATAATAACTAAAGAGTGAAGAATATGGTGGTTGAAAATAACCAGGCAAGTTTCAAAAAGACGGCAAGAGAGCTCCACACCTCTCCCGAGTTAATTTACATGATTTTGCTGGATATCTTGAGAACGAAATGCGTTCGTGCTCGATTGGTCTCGATAAAGCTGAATTTTCTTCAAAAAGTGTTTCTAAACAGATCTCTAAGGACACACTTGATCGTGTCAACTCTTATTCTAAAATCATGGAAAGCATTATAACTGCATAAGTTTAAGAGTTTTACTTGCAAACAAGTCATCAACCATCGGAATGGAGGAGAAAAAAGAGCCGAAGCCAAAAATACTAACCCAAAAGAGCTCAAAAATGAAGATGATGCTCCTTGTTTTTTTTTGACACTCGCAGTTTAGTACATCATGAATTTGTTGCGAAGGACCATACGATCAACAAGAAGTTATATTTGGCCGAATTGAGGCGTGTGCGTGAGAATATCCGTTGAAAAAGTTCGAAATTGTGTAGGAAGAATTCATGGAATTTATACGATGATAAATTGCATCGATCCACGATGAATGAATACCATCGATTAACCACGGTAGATTTGGTTCCGTGGATTTTTTTCTAAATTCCGAAACTGATAGATAAAACAAAATTGACTGAAAACTTGCTGCAGGCCATTACAAAAAGTGCTTATGAAAACTGTTGCGAGGACTGGAAAAATCTTTGTCGTAAGAGTATTACATCTGGTGGAGTTTCTAGTTTTCTCGACACAATATAAATATGTATTAATTTTCCATTACAATTTAAAAACAGTTCATGTGATATTTTCTTTCTAATTTCCACAAATCGCCTTGATTAGGTATGTTCCGTAATACAAATCAGACTTAAATTAAATAAAATTGACATAGGTTTAACATACCTAAGTGAATATGATTCACAAACGAAAAAATAATTACTTCATAGTATGTACATGAAAAAAGCTTAAATTCCCAAGTTACAAAAATCATAAAGCACAGTATTCTATTTCAGGCCAAGGTCAGCACAAAAAAAAAAGGAATAGAAAAAGACAGGCTTGTTATTTCAGGTTCTTTGTACGCACTTTCAGGACATTGCTGTAAGTGTGAATTATGCATTCACAATTTTTTTTTTAATATTTATCAAAGAACCCCTCTAACGACTACACAAAAAAAAACATGCTCACCCGCCAAGGAGCATACAAAATTAACCTCACTGGTTTTTTGATATTCTTGAGCAGAGCAAATTCTGCTGCTCATAAGAAAATAATACAAATATGAAAAAAATTATAAAAAGAACATGCAAAAGCGAATATGGTATGTTGAATAGAGGGTGTTATTATGTGTGTTCTATGGAAAATGTGCCGTGCATTATTTATCTTCTTTTGTTTGCAATTAAAAAGTCATAAAAACTAATAATTTTTTTATCTGTTTGTACATAATTTGTAAGCGTAACAATTTAATTTATAGGTGGTCAAAAGCAGGAAATTTATTATGTTCTATAAATCAATGTAGTCCGACTACTGCAAACCACAGCAGTCAGTAATTTATATTAATTTGCATATCGCAAACAATTCTTTCTATGCGCAAAGTTCATGAACTGCGGCGTTGATTTTATGCAGAAAATAGTCGCATTGTTCAAGACAACAAAGCATAAGCAATAATATATAAAATGTTGCTTAATGTGCGGTTCACACCAAGTCGAATTCATGGACAGTTACAATAAGATAGAAGAAAACAAGGTATGGGTGAAATCGGTAGTGTAGTTTTAGTTTAAAACACCGTGTTTTTGCTTATCACTAAACCAGTATTTAGCTGTATTATATGGTGTACCATTTTTTCCGAAAATTAAAAAATAATTTTGAATGGAAAAATAAAGAAAAAATTATTCGAAGTATTGACCATTGCTTTTTATGCATTTTGACCAACTCTCTGGCAATTTGTGGATACCATGAAAATAGAAATGCTCGACACCCTGTTTTGGACTTCTGTGTAGGAATCGAAGTGGTGCTCAGCCAATGCGTGTCCCATAGGTAAAACCAAATGGTAATCAGAAGATGTCAAGTCTGATGAAAACGACGGGTATTGTAGCAGCTCGCAGCCAAGTACTTTGATTGTATCCTGAACCAATTTTGCTTCGACTGCAAGTATATTGTCGTAGAACAAAATTACTTCGCCGTCTCTTCTGGCTTATTTTGGTCGCTTTTCGATCAATACATGGTTCAAATTGACCATTTTTCTTAATTTTTCTTCAAAAAAAATTCGCCAAAAATATTTTTTTTAATACATATGTCTCTGGACTAGTTTAAACCCACGTAGTAGTGGTAGTATAAATAATTATATGACACCTCTCGCAAATTTTTTTTTAAATATTTATCAACATCAATCAACAAAAGGTTTCTCTTCATCTACCCATAATTCCAGTATTTTGCTTAGAAACTTCTATGTTAAACTGACGTTTTGTTTCGACCACTTTCAACGCTTATCTATTAAAACCCACACCTTTCAACTCTCACCCTCAAAGCCAACAGCAATAACTACCGACAATCATTCAGTAAAGTGAATGAATTTATTCAAAGCACAAGCGGCAGCCAGCGTACACTGTCGATGCCATCAATCACCCTGACAAAGGTGTGATGATATCCTCATTATTAACATGAGTTGCGTACGCACATGTGGCATGCCAACTTTGCTGCTTTGAATAATTAATACATCCAAAAATGGTCGCATTATTATGCACGATAGCCAAAGCCACAAACGCAGCCACAGCTTTATAAGTGGCCACAATGTCATATGTGCGTACTTTTTCCAATTGATTTAAGCCACATGTGACAATTTATGCCTCGGAAGCACTGCAGTTTACAAACACATATGCGATGGCTGCCCATAAATCCTTGATGTGATCCTTGAGTATTGGAATTTATATGCAATAGCTTAACTAATGCGTGTGAATATAAATAGATAGTTAGACGGAGATGAGCGCTGATTTATGTTAGAATAGATTGCTGGCTTTATTGACTGCCACTTCAGTTTGATTAGTGAATACAGCTTAGTGTAAAGGACTTTGAGAGCATTGTGGAGATAAGTGTATAAGGCTTAATTAATATATATTGAGTCATTGTTTGCTTTTGGTTTCAAATGTAGTGCTCTAATGTAGCTTTCTTATAAAGCTTAAAGTGTTTATCATTTTTATTTAAAATAGTGTTCCTTTCTTAAAAATATATATATTTGTCTTCTAACCAGAATTGAGAAGCATTAAACACATCTTGAAGTTATATTTCAGCTTCTCCGATGCTTGAAATTAAACACTCCATCCAAAAATTTTAAAATTAAATCACTTTAAAATGATTGACTTCAATCTCAAGGGCCGAAAATATCTTGCTAAAGTCCCACGCTGCCAATCTCTCTCACAGGTATAATAACAATTTTCTTTTTTTGCTTCCTACTATAAATAAATAGAATCTACGAAGCGGGTAAGTAAACTCAAGTGGCAATGCTAAGCAACTAGTGGCGTCACATCAAGCTTAATTTGTATTTGCCAACAACTCTGCGTAATAATTTGACGCAAGCAGCTGCTTCTGCACATTTGCATATATATTTGCACAGTCTTATACTCGTATAGCTGTGGAAGCTGTCGTGTCATATTCGTTTCATGCTTAAAAGGCGTAAAATTTTCTCCGAAGCAATATTGCTTTGAGTGCAGTTGTGCACAGAGGCTAAATGACACACACACACACACACAAACGTATATACTTTGCCTTATTAATGTACGCGTGTGTGTTTGCGCGCAGATTAGTTGCTGCTCGTTAAGCGTTGAGCTGCGCAATGACCTTCACATTTTATTTAACGCCGTTTGTACATACTTACGTGCGCAAGTAGTTACACACAGTTCTAAATAAATATGCTTAAGTAAGGATTCACCTGAACTAGCGTCAAATGAATGCTTGAGCAACTTTCAAGTGGACAGCCAGGTTTAGTTGCTTTGAAGGCTGCTTATGCAGCCCCAGGCCGTTTTTATTTGTTCTACTCTCCAAGGTCGTTATCTGCTATTCTTCTGTCTTTTATGCTGTATCCTTATAAGCATCTGCTTATTGCTTCGCAGCTTTCGTTTTCAATTTTAAGCCGCCGAGATTGCGAATTCTAAAGAATTTTTAGTTGTCTTAGATTTTTTTTATTTTTCTGATGACGGGATATGTGTTGTGAGAGTTTATTAGCTCATCTTGCCGTTCAGCTTGTTTCTATCTTTCCACTTATTGGACAGTGTATTTAATTCTTTTCTTAAATTTCTCATTAAAATTATAAAAAAAACCTTAAATTTAGTATAATTTTTTCATGTACTACAATAAATAAATAAAATGATAATTATGAAATAAATACAGAAGATGTATAAGCTATTAAAAAAATGAATAATAAAAAAAATGATTTATAAATTCAATATTTTAGTAGTATCTTCCCTCATAAGCCGCTTGTTATGCATCTCCTTTAAAATTCTTCTCCAACTAAATACCTCTTTTATTAGTACAAACACTTGTCTTTAAAACTGTTTCTTCATGCGTGCCTATTTTCACCTTCTTCACAAATTTCTCACACCTTCAGCCGTGACCTAAGACATTAATTTATACATACATATATTCTCCTGGTGTGGAAGATTCGTAAACACAAGCTCATCTGAGTAAGCATTAACACTTTTTCATGCTAAAACTACTTATAGCAACAGCTTATGCGGATTAGTAGCGATGAAAGAACCTTCATAGTGCCAAGCATGTTGACGACGCAACCCTCTTGTGCAAAAATCTGCTTGTGTTTGTGTTCTATGAAGACGAAAACGTCTGGGTTTAATTTGTCAAAACGTATGGACATAGACGTAGGCTTACGTAAAGAAAATAACTATGCTTAAAATAAAATACTTGGAAGAGTGAGAAAACTTGTACAGATTCGTATATAAGGCGTATGATGTATCTATAATATAGATTCTATATACATTAAGCTGCTGGCCACGGCGTATGAGTAACATGCTTCGCATGCAAGTATTTGTTCAGGGATTGATATGTATTAAGGGGTAATATAACTTGGCAGTTTTTTAAATTATTTTTGAGACATTTTATTTAGTAAATATATCAATTTTTTTTTTACTTTAATATTGCGTAGTCGAAAAACTCTTTTCGTATTTTGTCATTAGATGTCGTTTCATCTCCATATATGTATATCCAGTGTTACCAATCACATTGTGTCATAGCATATAGCGTTGGAAAGGTGACATTTTAAGCTTCCTTTAACCCCAAAAACTTAAATTCTAAGAAGCTGCCAAAAAAAGTTACAGTTGCTCAAACATTATTGAAAATAATGATGAAATTCGCTATATTTTGATATTTTTGTATAAAAAAGGGAACAATGCCACCCAAGCCACCAATGAAAGTTGTGAAATTTACGGAGACGATGCTGTATCTGTTTGCTCACTTCCGTTCTGGAAATTTCGATGTGAAAGATACACCTCGTTCTGGTCGACCCATCGTTGGAAAAGTCGATGAAATTATGGAAAAGACTGAGCAGGGACCAGGACTGACTGTCACATAAGCGGCCCTGACATCACTAAGGAACTTAACATTCATCATCAAGCGGTTTTGAACCTTATAAAACAGGTTGGCTACAAAAATAATTTCGTGTTTTGGGTACCACACATATGAATTGTCTGTCAAAAATTTAATGGACTCGAATTAAGATTTGCGATTCTTTGCTGAAACGAAATGAATTCTGAAGTGAATGGTAACAGGAGACAAAAGGTGGATTAAATACGACAATATTGTCTGAAGAAGATCATGGTCCAAGCGTGGTGAAGCTCAACAATTGGTCGCAAACTCATGATTGACGTCTCAAAAGGTTATGCTGAGTGTTTGGTGGGATTGGAAGAGAATCATCCAGTATGAGGTGCTCCAGCCTGGTCGAACGTTTGATTCTACATTTTACTGCCAAAACCTGATGAAATTGAAGCAGGCAATCGAAAAAAAACGGCCAGAACTAATCAATGGAAATGGCTTCGTCTTCCATCAGGACAACGCAGACCACACACATCTTTGATGACTCTGCAAAAACTGGGAGAGCTTAGCTGGAAAGTTTTGATGCATCCACCATATAGCCCTGACCTTGCACCATCGGTTTTGGTCAATGCAGAGCTCGCTTAATGGAGTAAAGTTGGCTTCAAGAAAAGCCTGTGGAAATTACTTGTCGCAGTTTTCCGCCGAGAAACCAGAAAAGTTTTACACTGAAAAATGGTAGAAAGTGGTCGACCAAATTGGTACATATTTGGTTCACTAATATTCATTATAAATATAAAAAACAAATAATTTGAAATTTGATTACTAATACGAAAAAACTTTTCCGACTACCTAATATTTGTTGATCCATTATGAAAACTCGCTCTGGAACTCATATATCTAACAAGCTTTGTGTAACTGAAGGTAGTTCTTTGGTTCTTCCTTAATTGTTTAAGAATGCCTTTCGTTTCCAATTGGGTCTTTACATACTATGAACTGCTTTAACATTTATTCATTTTCAAAGTCTTCCTCACTGGCCTTTTGTGCGAGTTGAATAAAACATATATATATGTATATGAACTTATATCACCAACGCAAGCTGATATATATTTCCATTCTAGTTAAAAGTCCGAACAAACTGACCACAAAGTTGCTGCTTTCAGTAGTAAGAAGCAAAAAATATTAGACAAGAAGTTGACAGCGAAAGTTTTGCGACAAAACACAACTCGACTTAATATCTTAAAGCTGCTTCCAAATAATTTAGTGGTCATAAACAGCAATCGTATTAAATAAAAAGCAAACAAATTCCACTCATTTCATTTTCGTTTGCGTTTCGCTTTTTCTGTCACAGCGCAAATTAAATTAAATTGCATATTTCATTCGCTGAACGACACTACAGCTCATGTGTAATGAATAAGTAGAGCGTCACTAATAGTGGAAATTGGCTGAGAATCATGCAAAAAGCACGAAGTGTGTGATAGACAGACATAACGAACAAATACAATTAATTTGTGCCGAAACAACGTGCAAACTTGTGTGCGTATGTAAATATGTGTAGACACACGTACTAGTTTACCAATACACAAATAAAATTGAAAGCGAATACACAGCCGTGCAAATGCGCGTATCGAGTGCTTTCCTGTGCAGACAATTCAAGAATCATTAATTAGAATTATTTTAGCGTACACATAAACAATGCACGCTGCCACATAAATAAGCTTATTATTTGAAAACTAAGCCCAGTAGTAAATTATGTGGACTTAAGGTTGCGGTTTTAGTAGGTGGCTAGTTTGCAAAAAACGCTATGACAATATGAAAAAAAGTAAACGAAGCTTAAAAACGCTCCACATATAAAAAAAAATTTCAAAACAGCTACTTAGAACAGAATCAGGTTGTATGCCAGCGATATTTTATAGTGGTTCGATCTGAGCAATATATTCAGGGATTATAGCGTTACCTTTGACATTATTCAGTGGCAAATTTCACGGCCATAGCTCGTTTAGTAAAAAGATTTCCATACAAGCACTTGATTTCGATTCCGCAATTTGTATGACAACTATATGCTACAGTTTCCCGATTTAAAAAATTTCTTCGGAGGTTGTGGCAATGCTTTAGGCAATAATTCATGCCAAATTACGTGAAGATACTTCATCAAATAAAAAAGTTTTTCATACAATTGCCTTATTCCGATCGTTCAGTTTGTATGGCAGCTATATGTTCCTGTGGTCCGAACTGAGCAATTACTTCGCACATTACACCACTGTCTTAGAAAATAATTCTTGGTCAATTTCATGAAGATATCTCGTCAAATGAGAATGATTGCCATACAAGTACTTTATTCCAATCGTGCAGTTTGTATGGCAGCTATATACTTAAATGGTCCGATATCGTTGGTTCCGACAAATCAGCAGCTATTTCGGCAGGAAAAGATGTGTTCAAATTTTCGTATCGATATCTCAAAATCTGAGTGACTACTTCTTCATCAAACTCTACTCAAGTATGGAATTCCTTCAAACTATTGCCTCAAATTAAAATTCCTACAAACTACTTCGCAATCTTAAAATTCCGAAAATTGCTACCACTCTCACCTGATAGAACATCTATTACGTCACCCAGTCATTAAAGATATGTACCCTCGCCTGCTAGGCAACCACACATACCACGCAAGGTCGTGTTCTTCCACCAGTACCGAGCTCACACATGCCTTACAAATTCAAATACAAAATAATTGCTATAATATTTACTTGTACGTGTATTTTGTGCCACTACTTGTACTTACACAACAAATACTTATTCAATCCACATTTAACATGTGTATTTGTATATGTTTGTGTAAGAAGCAGAATTGAAATGGTAATGGCATATCAATAAGAAGATTTGTCAATTGGTACGCAATAAGTAGGGCAAGTTGGCAATATTGCTCGCACAGTGCGTGTCACTTAATCTATTTGTGAAGCACACTACCTGGTTTGTACGCTGAGTTGTTCGCAATTGTTTTTATGTCGAGCGCTTGGTAAGTTTTAGTAGCGTGTTACTCATACGCCCCGTGGTATGTAACACATTGTGCGTTTAGGTGGTTTTTCAGCTGTCCTTATTGTTTCTTTTTCAGTTTTTTTGTATAGGTGTGCCAAATGACAACAGAATGTATTTAGTTAATCAATATTGACAAATAAACATACAAGAATGGTTCTAAATACCATTCAATGTGGGCATATCCCACATTTTATGTTTCGAAGTATATTATCATGCTATTATATAATATATATATTTTGTTTATCTTTTATCATGGGAAACAACAATGCGAATAAATTGAATTTGATTATATGAAAATTTAAGAAACCAGATCAAGAGTTCTTGGCTGAACATACACATAAAAAAAGTCCAGCCTCTCATCATCATCCGTGCATGATCTGCATTTCGCCTAATCCACTTTTCCCATTTTCTGAAGGTGAGCTCATAGAGTTAGGTGGCCTTATATGATTCCTATAATGTTACTGAGCTTCCTTTATATATATAGAAGTAGGATCTTTTTGGTTTGTCTATAATCAAAACTGCACCAAAGTTACCTTTTGTTATGTTCCTCTAGGATTCATTGCTTTAGACAATCCTTGAAGGAATAGAATGTTCTGGGACAGTTAAAGGGACTTGTATTTTCGGATGCCATTGAGCTGCTTGTCAGCCCTTTCATTTACTTATATTTCTATATGAACTAGTACCCAAATATTACCCAGATTGCTTGCATAACCGAATTTTATAAGGCTTAGTATTGGAGCTACGGATAGCTTCAACTTTTTATAACAGATGCCACTGACGTTTTGGCCAAAACTGAAACGAAAATCATTGCTTAGTCACCGTATTTGCCACATTTGGTTCTTTGTGACTTTTACTGTATTGGCTGAACGCAATCCGCGTCAAATTTGATCAGATGGTATATGGTTTAACGCAGGAAATGATATATACCTTTACCGCAGAAAATTCTCCAACTTCTTTACTATTGCAAATGAGAAAATATTAAAAAAAATTTTATTCTAAAAAACAAAAAAAAAAATGTTTAGAAAATTTTTTATAAATTTTTTTTTTCATAAAACCTTGAAGTATGTGCAACTACCACCACATACTGCAACTAAACGTTTGTGGTGAGACACACAAAAATTCAGCAAAATTAATCATTTACTTCATTAACTGAATTAAAGTCTATAGCAAAAGCTCCTGCTGAGATGACTGGAAACCCATACAAACATTCCCACTTATCCACCAATAATTATATGCTACCTAGCGCTTGATAATTCCCCTTGAGCGGCTGTTCAACTTCAAGACTTGTAAACCATTTCATGACATAATTCCATGTGCCACACTTTATGCAAATCACAATAAACATCACTTAGCATAACAAAGCGCTATTTTTGGTGTTCTCGGCTACCCGCTTACCCCAAACAAGCGCTTACGCATCCACAACCCACACAAATTCAACCACTCCAGCCATTTGTGCGCCATAAGTTTCTTCACGACTTGAATGACGGCTTAATTGGTAGCACAACAACACACACACAGCACTTGCGCCCGCCACTCACGGGCCGCAAAGTGAATTTTCAACAAACAAATAAATAGGAAATTGCGCAAAATGTACTCACCACACCATCGCCAATGTGATGCACGGTGCAGGGTATATGTGCGGACGCGCCAATTTGCGTCGTCACAATTGTGGAGTTCTCCGTGCCGAAGTACATGGGCGCGGCGTAGATCTCCTCCAAGCCGGCGTTGGCGCTCTCGGCTGAGCCGTCCAGCGTCGCCTCGCCAAGGCTGTTGTGCTCTAACCCACCAACACCAGCACCACCGCCGAGCCCCACGCCAATCACTTTGTGCAGAGGGCGCGCCAAGTGCTGTAGCTGTTGTTGTTGCTGCTGATGTTGATGGGTGTGCCGCTGTTGGTGTCGCTCATCAATTACATTTGCCGAATCAAAACTTGTTATGCTACTCCCACTTGCTTGATGGTATGGTTGTTGTAGATTCAGCTGCTGTTGCTGCTGCTGCTGGTGTTGGTGTTGGTGATACGATGAGGACGCCGAAATAGAAGAAGGCGGATAAGGCATATCTGATGAAGCTGTGAAGGCGGCGCTGTAGCTGCCATGAAAACTGCCGTGGCCGGGGGCTGGCTGGGCGGGCGGCTGCGGCGCAGGCCCGTTATAATTGCTCGTCACAATGGGACCGGAAATGCCGGCCGACGCGGGCGACATAATTAAATTTTGATTTACATTTCGGTGTAGTTCATTATTAATGTTGTCCTGCGTAACGTACGATGTAAGACCTGCAAAAGAGAGCGTAACCATGAAAAAGACACGGTGAGTAAACATAATGAATAGGCATAGAATAATAAATAAATGTTTGCGGAAATTTGACCAAATACTTAAGTCAAATGAATATGACAAGTGAAAAATTATATCAAAATATATTAATAATAACATTTATGTGTAGTTGACGGTCGGTCTTGCGCTTGCTGCTCATGCTGATTTTCTGCTGACTCGCACGCACGCACATTACAATTTAATTGGCATGTTTATTGTTGCCGTGCAGTGGGTGGTCCAAGCTAAAGATTGCTTTTAGCATAAATTTAGCAATTAATTTTGTGCGACTTCGCCTAATCCAGCGCTTTACTGCCGACACTGCGTGAGATTTGTGGAGAGATCGTCATACGTAGTTGACTCGCCAAAATAATGCTCACTGTTTGCGGTGGAGCAAACGCATTACTTGAGTTAATAACGTTTAGTTGCGGGAGTCAAATTAACCGACCGCAACGAAGTTGGAAACATTCGCAGTATATGTATGACAAGGTATCAGTTGAAAGCGAGGATGTTTTAAATATATAAGAAAATATATATTTTTTCAGAAGTTGCCATATGTTTAAAATTTGTAAAGTAAAAATAATATGTCACATAAAAAATGTCGAAATAATATACATTCACCGTGCAGAGGGCTTAAAATATTGAGGCTGAAATTTTTTTAGCCAGAGTTGCCACCTGTTTAGTTTTTTTATGTGAATAAAATTTTGATAATGAAACATTTAAACACTGTGGATTCCAAAAAGTGTTTAATAAAGAATTATTTTTTTCGCAAAGAGTTGCCACCTACTAAAAAAACTAAATCACCAAAAAACTTGTAACAATAGAAATAAAACAAGCTGGGCGTCAAATAGAGTTCAGCAAAAAATTATTTTTGGAGAGAGGTTGCCACCTGTTTAAAAATACTATATCAGAAAAATGAAAGAGTAGGGTTAAATAATTAATTTCGAGTTATGGCAAACGTTGCTACCAATTAAAATTAAAGACAATACTACATCAAGTGCTAAAAATTATCTCCTCCACTGCTTCAATGTTATTTAGGCGCTGTTAAACATAATTTTCTTCACTTTTACGAAACAGTTCAGTTGTTTCCCATGAGACCTCACAATGAAAGGAATCTGTTTGAGGGATGCTTAAAGCAAAGAAGCATAAGCTTAAGCACGAATATTTTATTCCAACTACAATTAATTTACTTGTATGTGCCAAAAAGGCTTAAACTTTTATGTTAATAAAAATTTCCAAGCAAACACAGCTTTATGTAATTATTCCCCGACCCTTTAAACACCTCTACACAAATGCGCTTAAACTTAAAACCAACCCCTTCACACCATATTAGCATGGCAAATTAAACATTTCTTATTGCCAGTTCCGGCACTTTCGCCTGTGTGTTAATGTGATTCTAATGTCAGCCGAAATTATTCACACATACCCGCAGCTGTCATGCCACTTTTTCGCAAACTGCACAGTCAGCAAGGCAGTTGACAAGGGGCCAAGCAGCAAGTGGGCTGTCTGCTGGAAAGCGCCCACTTTGTTTTTTAGCATAAACATTTTAATTTTTAGCACCTAACATCTTCACTGACGCTCACCCCTACACACACACCTACATATTTACTATGCATATGAATTATGTACATGTGAGCGCACACGGGCTGCTTTGCTGTGCTAATATGCATGTAAACCCGGCTTTATGTTCGGTTTTTTATTACAGCAGCATGTGTGTATGTATAAATTTATGTGCTCTTTGTGCATTTAAGTGTGTGCAACATTATGTTTATGCTAATTTTCTCAGAACTTTTGACGCCGACTCTGCCTCCGTCTCTGCCGCTAGGAGCACAACTCACATGTGTTGGTAGAGGCGCGCTTGTGTGGCTGGGTGTGATGTTGGTTTCATAAAAACGGAATTTTTCATGCATATCCTCCTTCAAATTCATTTGCTTAACATATATATAAGTATGTGTTAAGCTTTCGTGTGGCTTGGTGGTTTTGGCTAAGTCAGGTTATTAAAATATTTTGGTAGACCAGTCGTATGAGTAATTATTTTAAATTTTTTCTTCGTGGGGATTTGAGAAGTATGTTTAATTTAAGAATATCTTGTACTGTAAATACATTTTTGGGTAATAATTTATTTGAAAGTGTTATGCTCGGTCGACTGCTTTGTTTTTTATTTACTTCAATATATTGTTACTATTGGCAGTTCTAAGGAGAAGCAGTAACTGATAAAATGTAAGTGGTGAAAACAAAAAAAGTTAATTTTTTATTGTATTATCTTGAGATATCGATTTGAAATTTTGTATATATACTTTTCTATTCAAGAAACCATATATATATGTTGGAATTGGTAAAATCGTATTACTATAACATATAGCTGCCATACAAACTCTACCACAAAATTAAGTTCCCCTATGGAAAACTTCTTTATTTAACGTGATATCTTCAGGAAATTTGACACGAATTGTTGCCTAAAAAAATAAAGTAATATTCTAAGAAATTATTCAGATCAGGTCACTATTGCATATAGCTGCCAAACAAACTAATCGAAAAATATTAAGCTCCTATATGAAAAACTTTTTTATTTAACAAGATAACTTCAGGAAATTTGGCACGAATTGTTGCCAAAAAAAATTAAGTAATAATCTAAGAAATTGTTAAGATCGGACTACTATTGCATATACATATCTGCCATACAAACTGAATGATCAATATCACGATAAAGTTCTTTTCTTACCCTTCTATGCTGTAATAAATGCACCTGTGAAGAGTCTTTTTATGCTCAATTGTTAGCTGGTAGCTGATAAAAATCTTTCAAATGCTTTTCCCTCACTATGGTTAGCTACTTGTACAAAGTTCTTTCAGTTTAATGAAAATATCTACTGAAAAATGTATCTAATTTTATATCTTATTTGAAGTGGCTAAAACAAAGGTATATAAAAGTTTTTGTTAGGAAAATATCTCATAATACTACAAACAAGTCTTTGGGCAGATAATGACTGTATCAACCAAATTTCTACAAATTATATTACTTTTCGTTACACTCGCTTTGCATATAGATATGATATATTAAAGTACCTTTCACCTATAAATATAGTACTTAACCATGCTACAAAATATGATAAAATGCTGCCAGACTGCCACATAAATTAACCCTACCCCAAAACCAAAAACAAAAATTACGATTTTACTGATAAATACTATTGCTGGCTAATGAACATCCGCACAACCAGCGACTCATAAATAAGACTAATAGGAAAATAATTACATTGCATGTGGTATAGTAGATTAATACGTTTGCGCGTATATATTTTTTAACGCGTATGAGCATTTTGTATAAACAGGGTGTCGCAAATGTGCGTGTTACAATTTTTTATATGACATTACAGTGCTGAATATAAAAATAAGATTTAAAATTAGAAACAGTTCATTAAATCATATTATTTTGCAGCTTACAACCCACCCTGTATATCGTGCATGCGGCATATATAAAGGATATGATTTTGTAGTATCAAAAATTTACAAAACGGTATTTCTGTATAACACAGCTCATGGCTTGCAGCCGTAATTAGCCGAATTGACAGCGCTCTGATAGTACTTAATCAACCTAAAATTGGTCATCAGTTTGCTTTCTTCCCAAATACAGGGGATTATTAGCATAGTTAGCCTATATATTAACTACAAGCCTTACTGCTAAACATTGTATATATTTAAATACACATATGCCGGCCACTAATTGAGCAGACTTTGTCGGCAAGCCTCTAATATAGTAATAAGGTATAATAATATAACTGCGTGTCAGTCAATTTTGAGCAAATTAGATTATAATTTATGAGTAGTGTTACAGCAACATACAAATTTAATTATATTTAAACAACGGACAGGGTAGACTAAGTTCGTCAGGAAGTTTGTAACACTCGAAAATTTGGAGTACCTTTAAAGTATATATAGAGATATGCATTTCGAGGTTACTTACTTTTTTTAAAAAAAAAAAAAACATTAAGGCTTGACAGGACTCAAGCGTGATCTGTCAAAAAAAGGCTTTTGGAAAAGGTGGATTACTTGTTATAAATGACCACCGTAACGAGCTGAGTCGATTTAGCCATGTCTGTTTATCTATCAATATATACACGTTCCAGTCTCCCAGTTCTGGAAATATCACTCTGGAACATAACAAATATGATCAAGAAGCTGCTTATTTAACGGAACCGCCGATATCGGACCACTATACTATATGCTGTCATCCAATCTGAACGAATGAAATCAAGTTCTTGTATGGAAAGCTTTTTATTTTACAAGATATGTCCACAAAATTTGTAGTGGATTATTTTCTAAGAAACTGACACAAGTTTGGAATTTTTTGAAATCGGACCACTACAGTGTATAGCTACCTTAAAAACTGAAATAACAAGATAAAGCTCTAGCATAAAAACTTTTACTTGTGAGGGGTATTTTATGTAGCTAGTTATTCAAAAGAAAGGTGAGAAATAAAAAAATAATAATAAAAGTTGACTATAAATTATAGTGCAATTATGTATAAAACTTTACATTTTTGTGATTCTACATTCACATATGAGTGTATATATTTACAAAAATATAATAAAATTTTCTTGCGTTTTACGAATTCTGGAAAATTTCTGTAACTAAGAGGCAAGGTACTATGAAATTAATATTGACAGTTAAAGCCAGCCCGTAATGTTTACTGTCACAACTTAATATTGGCAGCATAAGAATACATATGTTTGTATATGGTTCATGTTATGAGTGAGCAGGGGCGTTAAGTATCATTTTGCCTAACAGAGGTCAATTTGCAAGTCCCTTGACCCATTTTAGCATTATAATTCATGATAATCAAAGGAAAAGTCCAAAATATATACCATTATTTATATTATTGATGATACCAGTGCTGGAAATACGCTAAAGCGGGCAAGCCTAAGTACTTAACTTTATAATTGAGATATCATTTTATGAAAGATTATGTGCACCCTAAAATCAAGTTTTATTACTTTTTTTTTACTAAGTCTATTTACTGGACATATTCCAGTTTGGTCCTTTGCGATACCAGATGGAGTTCACTTGCTAGGTCCAAGAGGAGTAGTCATCGTTTAGGATGCCTGCACTTGACCCGAATTTGTAATTCTTTGCGGTCTCACTGTCGATATCTCCTCCAGTGTATCATACTGTGGGGACTCCAGATGCTTTCAGCGTAGTCTAGCCAATTCGAGACAAGTGCACAAGGGATGCTCTATTATTTCTCTGATGTCCTGCTCTAGGCATTTTCTGCAGTCTTCTCGATCTGTCAGCCACGGCCGGGCGTGTGTCGCCACCAGACCAGTTAGTATTCCCATCATATTCCTACAGTCTCTTCTATCGAGTGCCAATAGGAATTTTGTGTACTTCTAATCTATTATTTTGCAGTTTTGCACCCAGGTAGCTCAATCCATTGGGGTTTGATTTTCTTCACCAACTCGACTTTGCTGAGAGCGAAGAGTCCGCAACACCTCCTACAATTTTCTCCGGGCTCAAAGCACCTTGCGATAGCATGGCTGCTGATACTTGACCAACATTGCTGAGCTGGTCAGACCTAACAGTCCAGTAATGAACCACAAAAAGCCTACGATGCTAATACCAATTCCGCAGTTATTGAGACTGATATAGCTACCCTAGCAAGCTCAAGACTAAAATCGCTGCCCCAGTAGATAGCCACCACTCTGAAGGAGGGTGCACTCCGGCGCATTAGATCTGCTGTTACCTTTATAGCAACCACCTCGGCTTTGAAGACACTGCAGTTGTCAGGAAGCTCAAAACGGGATATAAAGGAAGGTATAGATTTTTTTTTTTCGATTGGTAAGAGAACTTGGTTATTAGATTTTATATATGATTCTGAAGAAAGCCAAGGATCAATCAGCTTTGCGAAATTAACTGGGGTATATTTCTTTCTGACCCATATCAGTAATAAAAAATAGATTAAAAAATCTTTTAGAATTCGTTATCTTTAAATATTCATATCGCTATAAATAGATATATTAAACTCAATATGGAAAAAAATAAAGTTTAAATAACATTTTCGATTTCAAAATAATTCACCGTTAAAAAATAATCTTATACACACTACAATCACATATCTTTTCCCACTCTTCCTGATAGAAACAAAAATCATTTACATTGAAATTCGTAGCAACGTAATGCCACACTACATGACTACGTGTGTCAGTTGAGAGTAAATAACATAGCAGAAATCTCAACGAACCACAAAAAACAATTACAACAGCAATATGCATGAGTGCCAGCGGCAACGAGATAGCAAATAAAGTTTCGCAGCGCCAACACGCTTTCCATTGTCAACAACGGCAACTGCTGCGACAACAAATTTGCCGAATTACGACAAATTCTTGAGTGTTGCCGTAGCCTTTTCCACACCTCCCCGCACCCACCGCTCGGCCAGCACACTGCTTGCGAATGTGCGTGCACCGATGCAAATGTAAATGCAAGCGATTTTATGCCACACAGCACATACACAATGTAAACATGCGCGTGTGTGCGTGCGCGCACATGTGAGACACACGTGAGGCAGGCGAAACTTTCATGGCAGACCATACAAATGGGAGAAGAGGTGTGAAAAAAGTCGGAAAAAGTTTGCAACTCTGGCAAGCGGTGTATGGCAAGCATCGAGTTGAGTAAGTAAGTTGTGAATGCTAACGGTACACCCATGTGTGTGTGTGCGTACTTGCATTCGCATTTGCACTACGAAAGCACTGATACTAAATTGATAGCGACGGCACAAATATATGGCAAGCACAAAATTTAATTACAATGCGTGCTGCAGCCACACACTCACACACACGCCCGGTGCGTAATGCGAAGATTTTCGAAAAACACAAAAAATATTCGAGTAGCACTCTGGAGCGCTAACTTTATTTGTTGCAGGAATCGCATCAAAAAGCGGTGGCCAGAGCTCAGGTAGTTGTGGCGCTTAAAAAGTAACGGCAAATAGTTTCTCCACTGCAAGTTGAAATCGAAGTGCATATTACACTCACACACATACACACAACAGTTGTAGAATATTAAAAGTACTTTTGCCGTATAACAAATACAGCACCCTTGCTAGTGTTGCAGTCGCACGAATTGTGCCAAAGGCTGAGTGTAGCGTTAACAATTCCTCAGTAAGCTTTATGGATGAAAACTGAGCACTCCATAAAAGAAGCAAAAAGTGCGAAACTATCAAAGTGCAGTCACGTGTAAATGCGGTGAGAGCGTATGCCAGGCAGTTATTATTGCGTTTTGTGCACATTTTCATGCGGCACTAAAGTTATTGGTGTTGTGTTGCCAACGGTGTAGTTGTATTTGTAATTGTTACAAAAACTTCATACCGTATTGTTGTTGTCATAAATTTACACCTTCCTATTGCAGTGTTAACACCACTTCTCCGCTGTTGCAACGATAACGATTGAGGTGAGAGCGGAATAGAGTGAATGGGAATTAGTCGCCTCAAACTTGTGACCTCTTAATTAGAGTTAGTTATAGTCTGACCACATATCTAGACTTTAAAATTCTATTTATTTTAGTTTGATGTCCAATAGAGAGATCCATCATACAAAAGATCCAACAACTTTATGTGGAAATTTAGTAGGTGCGTTTTTTGTCTAAGAACTTTGTTATTGGGTTGGCATTTACTAGAAATAAGTGTTTTTATTATATCAAAAAAGTGTACAAAAAACCTTATCTTGTCTTTGTTTGGTTAGTTTATATGACAGCTATAAGTAATAATGGTCAGATCTGAACAAGATATTCAGAGTTTACTGTAAACGTATTCAGCATAAATCTTTGCCGAATTTTGGGAATATGTAATAGATATATGGTCAAATTAATAAGTCTTCTGCACAAAGGCTCGATTTTGATCAGTCTATATTGCAGCTTTGTACTATACTGGTCCGTTATCGGCAGTTCCAATCAGCTTCTTGATGACGGTGTGGTTGCAAGACTTCCCAGGTTTCTTGGGTTGTATCAGAGAGATTTAAATATATATTTTATAAGCTATAAAACGTAAACAAACTAAATAGTTTAATTACAGAATAGTCATTCCACCAATTTCAACCAAATTTTGCTGTCATAGACATTGTATATATTTCATATAATACAAATAATGAAGAAATTGGGATTGGTAACTTAGTCTCATCTTTTTATTTGCAGTTCTTCTTCTTTTTTATTGGCGTAGACACCGCTTTCTCGGTTATAGCCGAGTTTACAACAGCGCGTCAGTCGGTTCTTCCTTCGCAATTTGGAGCCAATTCTCTTTCTCTCGAAAACTTGTCATCGTCCATGCCTCTGCAGAATATAGCAGGTAGAATGAGTGACTTATAGAGTTTGGTCTTTGTTCGTCGAAAGATGAGTTTTCAAACTAGTTAGCTAAATAATTAATGAATGTTACGATTCATGCGATCTGTAGCTTTCACATACCATATGTGAAAATCTACTTGATTTTTGGTAACTTAGTATTAAAACTATAAATTATTATAAAAGTTAACTGAAAGAAATTTTCATAGTCTATTTTCTAGAGCTCAATGCGGTATAGCACCATATCTGTATAATATCAGCGCTTATGATGCTCTAGCCTCCTCAAATCCAATACAAAATGCCTATACCACTTTAGAATAAATCAACTGTGTCCCTGCACCACTCCAGCTCGCGCGAGGCTACCGTAGTTACCGCCTGCTGTACGCGAAAATGCAATTGAAAATCTTCTAGCTATTATAATTGAAAACGCGCGGCATATTAAAATATAATAGAGTATTAATTAATAAGACAAAGCACTGGCGCTTAAGTGCTGAATTTCCACGGAAGCCGCACTCAAGGTGAACACTTCCCCCTTAGAGCGCATATTACTTAATTTTCTTTCATTTCGCATACCCTCAGCGCGACGCTTACAAATATGCCGCCATTTTACCGCCACATAATGAGTCGTTAATGACTGTAATTGTTGCCGAGGAAACACTGAGCAGCTGAAAGGCACTCTCAGCATGAAGTCTAGAGCCGACTGCGAGAATTCTGTGCGAAATGCAGGTCCTCGGCTAAATTAAATCACAAATAAGTAAATTTCAAAGCTTTGCCAATACATGAAACCACAATAGCAAATACAATTTGAATGTACTGCTTCAAGATTTAAGAAAAAAGCAGAAAAACGTACAAGTTGTGTCTGTCAAAAGCGCTTATTGTCGTGTGTGCGTGTGTGTGTCGCCAACCACTGCTTATTGCTAGGCGCTCATACAATACAATGTGCAGCGACAATGTGAACCTCGCAGACAAAAAGCACAAGAAATGACATTGGTAGGAGAATGTCGAGTAAAAGAAAAAATGGCGAAGCTGCGCTTTTGTTGAAATTCCAACGCGCGTCTGCCTTAGCTACGGGACAACGCAGTGAAAAGTCAAGACAAAGAAGAATACTGAGAAATGCTTCAATAAAATAAAATTTGTTAGACGCTGGTGTAGTTCTGCGCTTATTCAGAGAATATAGAAGAAGGGGTTAAGGTAAACTAAGAATTATAATATTTTACTCCATGCCATTGAATTTTATTTAAATTTTAAATTCTATTAATATATGTGCTAGGCCACAGGGAGATTGCAAACCTGGCGAGCTGATAAGAAAACGCACCTTATCAGAGAATAAAAATTTGGTTTCTTCGGGCGATATACTAGCGTCTATCGGATAACTTGGCTTTCCAGAAGCTTACAACTAGACTACGATTAGTCTTTGTGTTGTCGGAATATCCTTTTTGGGAAAGGTGAGTCACAAGAGGTCCACTGATCTCTTTGCTCTCGGTATGTCTAACCTTTCCTTAGTTGTAGGAATTTAAGTTGGTATTTACCATTTGGGTGTTCACGTGTTGAGAGTGAGAATTTTTCTGGATAGTACTATAACCACTAGGAACGATCAAAAGGGTGCTTCTTAACCATTTTGAATAAATCACACAGAACTGATAGAACGCAAACACATTTTGCAAGAAAAAAATATGACGGGAACAGAACAAAGGACGAGCTAACTAGGTCAAGAAATAGCATATTCGAACTTACAGCTATTGTCACGAGGCACTGCCCTTTTGGAGAGCATGCTCTAATAATGTGGCTACCTTATAAGAGTAGTTGCCGCAACGGTGAGAAAGAAGGGAGTACAGAAGCTGATTTTCACATCCTAAGCAAATGCACAGCTTTATCACAAATCCGACTCGAAATTTTTGGAACCCATCAGACACCAAACCTTGAATGGTTGTCCACAAAAAGCATAACGGACGTAAGTAGTTTCATAGAGAGCTCCGAACGGAAGAGCAAGGCTATAAAGTCCTACGATAGTGCATCAAAATGACGCATTCAGCGCTAATTGAGCCCTTGGTGGCGGTGTTTATTTTGGGTGTTTGAAAGATCGTGGCATACTTAATATACTCTGTTCAGGGTATACAAATACTTTAAGTCAAAATCAAAGTGAATCAATATGCTCTATAAGCATATAAGAACGCATTGAAAGGCATTACTTGTTATTTATAGCTGAAAATTAATAATTCCTCTTTTCCGGTGGTTTTTGTAGAGGCAGAAAACAAACATCTCAAACTACTTCAAGGAATGGAGCCGAGTTGACAGCCATTGGTCAGATGAAAGCCTCGATCCTTTCTGGTTACGTAGAACGGTTTCTCTGTACCTCATTGCATTCTCCAATTAATTCAGTTCTTCCAACTAGTTCTGAACCAACAGCAAGTACAGATGTATATGTATTGCACTATGAATGAAAAGCTTCATCAAAAGAATTTTTTTCAATTGTATAAAATTCATCAATTTCGTATGAAAGTGACTCTTTATTGGCGCTTTATATATACATATATATAGTTAAAAAAACAGGCACCATCAAAAGCGCCGACGCCAGCAAACGTGCCGCCGGAAATCGACCAGTTTGAGGAACACAAGTGTTTCGCAGTTTTTAATTTTCGATAAAAGCCGCAATGAAAAATCGAAAAATCAACATTAAATTGCTTTTGAAAACGAAATTTATTGCCTATCGCAAGCTGGCAGTGCAGATAGCGAATGCTGACCGCTTGTACTTTGTGATTACTTGCACTTGCTCCTCACCGCCGCTCCGCCGCATGCATTTACGATGTGCTCTCTGGCACACTCGTTAGTAACAGAAGAAAGCGTTAGCAGGCAGCTTACATTTATAGAAGCTAAAAAAGTTTCCATTTATCAATTTATTTATTGTTACTTGCATACACGAGTATGAGCACTTTTGTAGTTTTGTTGTATTAAATTTGGGATTCTGCGTCTGCGGAGCGCTTTGTTGCTACATTTCACAAAACCAATGAGGAGTAAAAATTTCGCTGTTGCGCTAACTTGGCTAGAGATATTTATGACCTGTACAACAGCCAAAGATAAAGTAAATGTATCGATATAAATGCATTAGGGTGGGTCGAAAAACAAAACTAACAACTCATTTATAGTCAAAATGAATGTGGCAAATTTGCTAGATGAACTTTTAATTCTATACACAATTTTTTTTTATTAAAAAACGCATGCGATTTATACTCTTAACATATTTTGTCCTCTGCAAAAATATTCGTTGCGACAAATTTTATCCTAAGTTATTCGAAAGTTATGATATTTTTAATGAAAACTGATTTCTCAAGTGGTATTTACGTAGGAAATTTTGAAAAATCATTACTAGCGGCGATATTTTTTTTAGTATTATTAATATTATTTTTTTTTGTTCACCCTAATATATGTTTGTAGGTGGTAAAAATAACTGCTAAGCGAAATGTATAAAGGATCAGTCGTCCTAATTGTGTTCACAAAGGATAAAATATGTTAAAAGATGCTGATTTAAAATTGATCTTTGTGCTAGTTGTAAAAGTTTTAAGTATATGCTTAATGAAAGGAAAGTAACTTACAATATTCATAATTATATTCTTTTTAATTGAAAAGGTTTTTTACGTCTAAATTACAGAGGAACTAATTTTCTAAAAATTGTAGTGGTTCGCTGTACAATGAATCCACCTCTGTTTATTTGTGGACCACTCTCTAGGCATTTCGGTAGATACTGAGCTATTGAAAATACTTCACTTTACTAAAAACTTTTATTTGAGCTGACTCTAATATTGAAACAAACATTGAAACAAATGTTTTTACCCATATCTTTATCTTTATCTTTATCTTTATCTTTATCTTTATCTTTATCTTTATCTTTATCTTTATCTTTATCTTTATCTTTATCTTTATCTTTATCTTTACTTTTATCGTTATCTTTATCTTTATCTATATATTTATCTTTATCCTTATCTTTATCTTTATCTTTATCTTTATCTTTATCTTTATCTTTATCTTTATCTTTATCTTTATCTTTATCTTCATCTTTACCTTTACCTTTATCTTTATTTTTATTTTTATTTTTATTTTTATTTTTATTTTTATTTTTATTTTTTATTTTTGTCTTTGTCTTTATCTTAACTTCATCTTTATCTTTATCTTAACTTTGTCTTTATCTTTACCTTAACTTTATCTTTATTTTTTTCTTTATCTTTATCTTTATCTTTGTCTTGGTCTTTATCTTTATATATATCTATATATGTATATTATAATTATACCACAACAACAATAACTGCATCTTTTACGACACAAAAAGCCATTAAGAAATACTATTTTCCAACCGGATTTACGCATACTTTCATTTACGCTAAGCCACATTGCTTTGAATTAGTAGCACTTGTTTGTTTAGCTGCTGCAAAAGGCGATTAAATCGAGCAGACATGCCCAGCAGAAAGGCGCTTTGCAAAATTCATGCAACAAATAAGATGCGATTTAAAATTATATGCGCGTTAAAGCCCAAACATACACGCACAAATGAATGCAAGCAAGAACAACACGATACTGTAACACACACACACACACTCACACATGTGCACATCGCTGCTTAAATAATCCAGCATAACAGTACTCTGTGTACTTTTTATTGCATCAAGAGCTTTTATGCGCTGACCTTACACGTTTGCCACACACACTCTCCCATACAGACACACACTCGCACACTCATTTGTACCCACTTTCGTTGCATAAATCAAGTTTAAACAAAAGCATTGCGGCACAAGCCCTCTCTACACTGCGCTTTGCCTCCGCCGTATCTCTGCAACCCGCACTCTCCACCCTACCACGACCGTTTTAGTATTAATTTGCATTACTCTCGCTTTAGAAACTCGCACCCGCGTTTGCTCATATCGCCTGTTTTGGTTGCGCTTTCCGGCTTTGTTACGAGCATGTGGCTGTGCCTATGTGTTAATCCTGCAGGCGGCTTTTGGATCCCGTATTATCAGCCATGAAATGCGACAATAGTTGCAGTCGCCTTTTGTTCTATAATGCAGCAGTTTACATTGCGACTAGTCGGCAACATATACGTAACTGTATGCATATACATATATAATTATACATGGTACTTGTGTAGTAGTAAGTGTGTGTTTAAGCATGAATGAGTGCGCTTTAAGCTTTTGTTTGGTTAGATTTTGTTTGCTGCATTTCTCGGAAACACAGAAAATGAATTATTGTTGGCTTTTTGTTTGCAGTTTTAGTTGGCGATTACAGCAAAGACAAGGTCTGGTGATTTAATAAAATGCCTTTTCGCAGTTAAGCTTTTTACTAAAATGCTGCAGTACATAATTTAAAGTTGGAAATTACATTCACATTAATAGATAACTTACAAATATATTTTTTACCACAAATAGGAACTATTATTATATGTTATGTCATCTTTTAAGATATATTTCATGATATCTACATACTTGCAGTAGCTGTACTTGGTTATTCATTTCCATCTGCTCTGAGCTATTTGTTTAAAATAAGTATAAAGCTTGATTTTTATCGTTCTAACGGCAGTGTTATTAATGGATTCATGGGTTTACGGGTTTTAAAAATCGAATTATTTTTTTTGTCTTATTAAATTTTATGACACCTCTAGAATATTGTCCAAAATTTTCACTTTGATCTGAGTAATAGTTTCGGAGATACAGCCTTGTGAACTTGTGCATTCGAAGCTACCTAGACTAAGTGCGCCGTCATTGAAAGCGTCACCGGAAATGGCGTCGCAATGGCCGTGTTTAGATATCGATTTCCAAAAATTTGAGAATTTCTTTATTAATAGTGTACATACATTTGTAAAACTTTTAATAAAATAATTAATTTTTTATGAAAAAAAAAATTATTGAAAAAAGGCTGTTTTTTACCCGACAATACCCTTGTAACCCCTACATATTACTCTGGCTCCGAATCGCCTAAAGAGGGTCCTAGTTTGGCCAACTCATTTGTTTATTCGTAGCCAAACATGTTCTCAAATTTTGGACAGATGGAGTTGACCTGCCAGTGAACGTAAAGCCTTCCTACAATTGTTGATTATACTTCTAGGATTATGACGCACTAAAGACAAATAACGAAACTGCAAAGGCTAAGAAGGAATAAGAATTTCAAAGAGTAAGGGAAAAATGTACTATACCCAGTCTTGGCATTTGAGATTCTAAACAAAAATTCAAAGATGGTTAGAGCTTTAAAATATTTGCTGCAGACTACCTTGTAAATAAAAACTATATTAATAATTTTATTTAACAGTGAATTAAGAAGACTCGAAAATATGTAAATGGCTCTTACCGTTATACATAATAAGTTCATTTCAGCTTTATTTCTAAGCAGCAGTAATATCTATATACATATGTGTTACCTATTCTTGGTTGAGGGTTCTAATGCTTAGAATACTTTAGGATCCTGACCGGCCTTTTGCTCTCAACAATCGAGTCTTAAAAATTCAAGCAATCAATTAATCAACTTCATGCTCAAATTATGGCGTAAAGTGGGTTTCGCAAAGATATTCAAGGAACTTTGTTCGAAAATCATTATTGGCTTTGGATTTTGTCCAATCTAAATTCAAAAGCAATATACATTTTACAACAATTGAATATTATTTGAACTGCATCTACAAGTCAGAGAACGGCTCAAAAACTGCGAAGAGCTTAAGCGTCATATACCAAGTATATCCGTAATAAAATATCTACCAAAGCTGGGGTTCAAAGTTTTATTACTTTCCGTCTTTGTCTGCTTTGTCTGAAAGCGAATAAATTTCCTCACAACTCTGTGGTAAAAAATTTGTTAATCAGAAGGTATTATGCTTTTAATCAAGGGATTTACAATCAAATAATTGTATCCGCACTTGTTCGCTCAAAACAAAGTATTTTTCATATAAAAAGGGGAGAAGCTTACAATGTTAGATACAAAGAAGTTAAGAGCAGACTCTTCGCTCTTTAATTAAAAAACGCATTGTTAAGTCGTCAGTATTTGCCGTAGTGTAAGCGTGGGGTTCCGATGCTTTTGATTAAACTAGCGAAAAATTGAAAGGATTTGCTAAATTTTTACGCTTTTGAATTTTTCAATCCCCAACCAAAAGGGGTAAGTTAACGCAATCAAACACTGACGCACACACATATGAAGCCACCGCTTTCGCCTTAAGCTCAGTTACTTTTTCGTGCTGCACATCGTGCTTATACGCATTCATTGCTATCTGTGCGTATGTGTGTGTTAGTTGAAGTCACCGCAGCACAAAAGGAAAACTTTTCAAGCAGCCGAAAAGGCAACTTTTACATTTTTACACTTCAATTAATATTATACTTTTTGCTATATGCCGTGTGGCTAGGGCAGCCGTACTCAAGCCAGAGTTGTAAGCAATGTTTAACTGTTTTGCTTTCTGTTGCATGTGTGTATGTGCCACCCCTTAAAGCTTTTGTGGCATAGAAAATGAGTTAACTGAATACTTAAAACTCGCAGCAAACCAAAATGCCGCAGACAAAGGCAAACAATTTTTTTCTCTTTCCTTTATTTTCTATTTTTTTTTAGTGAAGAAAGCACAGATAAAGCAGGGACGCAAAACAGCGCGAATCAAAGCGCTTTTTACTATGAAAATGTATAAAAATGAGTTTCGCCGCGAAAACTGTAAACCGCACTGCGAAGTCGTCGACACACACTGCAATATGCCGCACACACATATATACTAGTAGTGGCAAGTGTATGCGCCGAGCATGTCAAGGGTACGCTGCGCCGCTATTTTTGGCTACTTGTCCTTATTTTTAGCAACAGAACTTAAAGTGGAAGTGAAAAAGAAATACTTTGCAAGTTTATTGCATTGTCGATGCTTTTGCTTAATCGTTTTTATTCGGCTTTTTTGACATTACAGCCACATATACATCTATATGTTTATGTGTGAATACAGTTGGTAGGTAACCTTTTTCACAGCCGCACGCTGCGCTGCAATTTTCTGAAATTTTTGTAGGTCAAAGAAACTTAAAATGCAAAAGGAAACAATAGCGCCGCCTCTACATGTGTTTGTGTGAAGCGCTATACACACACGTGAATACATATAAAGTCATAAAGTTTACATTTTTATTGTGTGTGACAGCGTGGCGCGTGGGGGGTCCCATTCAGTCGATGAAGTACAATGAAAAGTTAAGTGTCTTTGTGCCGGCTGTAAAGCTGCCTCAACGCGGCACTTCTGTATACAGTATTGTATATGTATATATAGAAAGACATATGTGTTGCAAGGTTGAATGTGGCAGTTGCTAAAATTTCCACCATTAAATTTTAGTGCTCAAAGTGTGACTGAAATTACGAATTAAAACGAAATATTCCATATTTGCGCTTTCACATTAATACTTTTTAATACCCGCAGCAGGAATTTTTTGTGGTGCCAAATTGAGTGCGTTCCTATTCTGAGGACCTTTTGCGCCACAATGTAAAAATTTAATTTTAGCAAGTAAGGAAGGGCTAAGTTTGGGTGCAACCGAACAAGCATCAAAGCCAGGGAAATACTTTAAGGTGTAGAACCAATCATATGGAGAAAAGTCAGCCGGATATTCGAAAATCCTGATATTAGTTGAATGACGGGTAAGTCAAGTTTTCGCTCAAATTTATTTATTTTTGGCATAAAGATACACTGCTATGAGTAAAACACGCTAGCTCATTTTCATTGAGATAACTCATATATTGGCCGATATATGCGGTACAAAGTCACCCGAAAGTTCGATTATCTTTATATTAAGTATATGGGGTCTAAGGGAAGTATTCGTCCGATTCAACCTATTTTTGACATACAGACATACCATTGCCATAGAAGGATTATCCCTGAACTTCAATTTTATATCTCACATATTAACCGATATTTTTGGTCAAAAGTCAACTATAGATACCGGGGTCCACATATTTTGTACCGAGGGTCCTGAACAGTTTTGGTTGGATTTGGACAATTTTTCGTCATAAAGTGCCATACGTTAGAGAATTATTACTGCAAAATTGTATTCCGTTATATTGATTGCTTCTTGATTTGTGTACTGCAAAGTGAAAGAATCAAATGGAATTTTAAATTGTGTTATATGGGAAGTAGGTGTGGTTGCAGTCCGATTTTGCCTACTTTCACGCTGTAACATGGGAATGTTCTTAAAATGATACGTACTAAATTTAGTCGAAATCGGTTTGTTCTGGTCTCGAGATATGGAATTTCACCAAAAAGTGGGCGTTGTCACCTCCATAATAGCCATTTGGGAGCGTGGCAGTGAGCCGATTACGCCCATCTACGAACTCGAAAGAACTAACATACCAAGTCTCATCGAGATATCTCAATTTTTACTCAAGTTACAGTTTGCACGGACCGACTGGCGGACGGACGAAGAGACAGACAATCACTCGGTTTGCAACTTTTTTCGTCATCTTGATCATTTATATATATATGTATAACCCTATATCTATCTCGTTTAGTTTTAGGTGCTACATACAAGCGTTAGGTGAACTAAACTATAATACTCTGTAGCAACTAGTTGCAAACGTTTAAAAAATCATTTGGTTTATTCAACCCTTTTTATGTTCGCGTGAAGTTGAATCTCCATATATCAATTAGTATGAGTTTCACAGCTGTTTGCTTATGAGGAACATTAACAACGAGTTATTTGAATATTTTTATTTCAATCACGGTTTGAAAGAAGTTTTTGGGGAGTCGATTTTAATAAAACAAAACATTCAGTGAAGGTCGTGCAGTCATCGAAAACTTGCCTCAAGCAAATCACTTATTCACCGCTGTTATTGACGACAACAACGAAAAAGTTAAATAAACAATGTATAATGGTCGTCGGCTTGGCATCAGAGAGATTATCGATCAACATCTCTTCTGAATTGAACACAATTTGGTTAATCACGAGTAGCGGTTGTTTGACAACGTGGCTAACGACTGTATAACCACCAAACGCAGCACTGTTGGCGTTGAGAAGTGGGTTTATGAATACGACGTCGAAACTCTACAACAATCTGGGGAATATAGCTTCAAAAATGAACTGATATCGAGCAAATCAAAATTCGCTGAAGGTTATGGTAGTCTTTATATCATGGCGTAAGCAAACGTACTCTTTACTTCGTTAGAAATAATATTTCTTTGAATTAAAATTATTATATTAGGGAACAGTGTGATATTTCAATATACTTACACACAGCAGATACCTTTCCGGCAAAACAATACCAGTCATTTCCTTAATAATCTTAAGTAATCATTTCCAAAAGTGTTTCGTCCAATTAGCTTAGAGATGCAGAGATTATCTTACATTAACTCGGGTCAATGACCGTGACCATCAGAATAGAATTGCTTGTCATTAAAGTAACTTATGCGCTTCAGGATTTCCCCAACTAAATGCAAACACTCAAGCACTTGCTGACAAAAGACAAACTTTTCTTAAAAAGCTTTTGATGTTCAACACGACAAAATTATAAAATCCTTTCAAGATTCAGTAGATGACAATATTATAACTACTAATAACAATATTAAGTGAATGACCGTAACTTTTAGTTAATGTCCACAAATATTTATATCCGTTTACTAATCGCAGTATTGATTACACATAAGCCATTAATGTCAAAAATATGTTAACACTATAACACAAAGGCACAAAATCTGCCGAGAAATCCATTGTGTGATAATTTGCAATAGTTCATATATAATATGTATATATTTCTCGGCAGCTTTTGTCTTATAGTGCCAACACATTTTTTATGTAAATATATTTATATAAGAATAAAAATAAAACTCGTAAGTGCCAGAAAAGAGGTAGCTGGCACAGAAGCGTTTCATTACTCAAGGCAGCAGCCATCTTTGAAAGCATTGATATAATGCTCAATAGTGATATGCATGCGTACATAAATAAACACAACAATAACACTGACGAGCAAGCCATAAAAGCTGTGTCAAGTGCGCCAGTGAGTTCAAAGGTCGTTGAACGCACAAAATTATATGTGTACATACGCACTTGGCCCCAAAAAAGTAATTTTTGCATGCAGATACAAAAATGAGAAAATTATGTAATTATAGTTAAGAGATATGTGAGGAAGTGCTTTATTTTTAGCAGGAAATTGAATATAATTGGATGCTATTACAGTACTTCCTCAGCCTTTGCGATAGAAAACTGAAATTTTACACACGTCCTTTTCTGCACAAGGACATCGGACCACTATAGCTTATAGCTGCCTTGCAAACTGAATGAGTAAAATCAATTTATTATATGAAAAAATTCTTTATTTGAAAACATACATATATCCAATTGGAACAAAGGTAAAATCTCTAAAATAAAAAAAAAGGAACAGCCAATTATACGCATTACTGGTAAAGATATATTTAAGAAATCAGTTCCGTAACCGCGAAACGTTTGGAAGCAGTCTTTCTTTGTTCCCATCCAAAAGGTTCCAAGATGTCGCACTTGAATGCTTCAAAGTACTTGAAAAAGTAAAAGGCGTTTGTTCAATATTGAAACCAACCCTTTTTGATACACAGGAATGTGGACAAGTTCCCGAATTGCGGCATTTGCAGATCCACCTCATAAATATGTCTATTAACACAATAAGAAACCTTTTTGAAGGAATTTCATAACTAAATTTGCGCCAATAAACCTATACTAACTACGAAATAAATAAAACAAGTTAGAAAGGGATAAGTTCAGGTATACCAGAAATTTCATATTCATGCAAGTTTCCAGGACAAATGCCGAAGGTATATCTTCAGTCAAATAAGGCTAGTCAGTTTTGGAAGGTTAGGGAAATATTTTACGCTATTTTATAAATTTCAGGCACAGATCAACTGGAAGTTCATAATCTTTAAATAAGTTATATAGGGGTTAAAGAACATATTGTCCTGATTTAACCCATTTTTAAAACAAAGATATATTATTATCAAGTAAATATTTTCTTGACTTTCAACAACATATCTCACAAATTGGCCAATATTTTCTACCAAAAGTCGGCTACAGGCATTGTCCATATAGTTGGTATTTCGGCGGCTTCAATAGTTGTTGTTTGTTTTTGGAAAATTCTAGACTCGAGTTAGTTCGATATACCTTATAACCAATATTTGCGCAAAGTTTTTCCGGGTACATTGATTTAAAATTGTCCATCCCAGCCTATCGGCCAATATTGAACTCTAGTATCATCTTTGGGTCGAAAATTAAGGGATCGTCTCACTATGAATTTCTCGAGAAATCGATTTTTTTGTTCCTATCGGATAGTATAGTATATAGTACTATAATATACATTTTCTCAAGTTTTGAAATCAAAATTCAAATTATTACGGTCGCTAGAGCATTTCTTATAGAAAGAAAACCGATTGGGGAACGAAGCGACTTCAATCTTTAAACGCGATTTTCTCAGAAGAGTGTTTTTCAAAACGGTTTCCACTCTCAAAGGAAAAGTTTTGAAGATATCCAATTTGGAGAAAACATTTTAAAGTCATTCGCTATCCCGATTTGGAAACCTTTCTTAAATATTTCTATTTTTTTCTACGAAAAACTGTCGTTATAGGGACTTTCCTACAGAGTAATAATCTTTCGAAATCTTTGTTTTGGACCAAAATTGCAGCCGCAATCGTGGACATGGTACAGGACTTTTTTACGTGTTATCAAATTATTTTTTGATTTATTTTTTGTATCACATGCACGAGACATCAAGTTTTTGTGACTTGCTTTGAAAATGTTTCGAATAAAATATGAATTAACTTTTCGTAAAAGCTTCATTAATTGCTTTTTTGTGAGCCTCAACGGTCATATACACACGGTATCTGCATGATATACGATTTTTATGCTAATTTGCGCTCTCAGCCTCGCTAACAATTCCACCAACAACTCTTAAATTATGTTACATTCCGAAAGTAGCATTGCTTGATGCAGAAAAATTTTAATTACATTTGGCACTACAAAGCATCAACACTCTAGCGCTAAATTGAACGACGCATACCATTTGGCAGAAGTTACGCCGAGGCGTATGAGCAACATCAGGCACGCAATGCGGCGCAAATTACAGAGGTGTTAAGAGCATCAGCACTGGTTTTGTAACAAGAATTTTGTTTTTTGTTTTTCATGCCTTTTGATTAAAACGAAGTGACAGCTAAATAATACGCGAAAAAGGCAATGAATTTGATTTTTTATGTGGGCGCATTTCTAACACACACACATGCACCCGTCCACTTATATGCAAAGTGGCTTCGCAAAGCGCTGAATTTTTCGCTCTGATAGCTGCTACAGATATACGAATTGAGTTATATGTATGAAGTACAATACCTTAACATATAAATATATATATATATATGTAGCTACATAACGGTTTAATTAGATTTGCAAACATCACAGCCCAACGAGTTGATTCGATTTCAGAAATGTTTGCATGTAAATTGCCGGAAATATTTTTTGACTTCTAAAATAACACGCTTTCGGGCACATGCCGCTACATATGTGGGTGTGCATTGGTGTGAAACGCCTCTTTGATGTCAGTCGCGCGCACACCAGCAGCAGCAACTCCATTAACAAGCGACTGTAGAAATCAGCAGCTGCTTTTGTATGTGTGCACTTGATCACTTGTGTGCTTATGTGTGCATTACAATTCGCTTTTTATTTATGATATTCATGATTTTTTCCGTAATTGCCTTACATGTTCATGCATTTAGTTTGTTTGGCATTTTTATCGATGTTGCAGCAGTCAGCAGCAGCTTATAGCCGATGGGTAATCAACGCGTATATCACTGTGTTGACACAAAAAAGTGCAGCAAAATATTAAATTTTTTTTTGACGCGAGAAAAAAGTTGTGTGATTGCGTGAAAATTTGTGGCATGATTTTTCGTTTACTCTGAGTATATGCGTGTTTACTGTTAACGCCAAGCTTTTTATTTTCACATACAACAACTGTTATGGCTGCATGTTCATATGTAGATAAGTGATTATTCGTTCGCGCCACTGTAGATTTCGAGCATTATGTGTAAAAAATTCATAATAAAATAGTTTTCGTTAAAATTTAAGGGAAATGTTTTCAACGCACATTGAATATGGGATACAAATTTCTAAATGACATTAGTGCACATTTTAATCCGCATAGATATATGCATAAACAGATAAGCAAAGAAATCGTGTTTTTTATCTAATTTGTGCGGTATTTGTATACAATATTTCCAAATAATTTTTTTTTCCAACCTAATGAGTGAATTAGCTACAGAGTGTACGTATAACACCCACAATCAATCGAGATAGTTATAGGATTACACATATCCAAATGTTCAGAATGACAAGTGAATCCATTCCCAGCTGGCTGTTCTTATCGTTTTTGTTGCTCTAGTGGATGAAAACAAATCTACAAATAATTTAAAAAATCGCTTTGATTCTCTGACAACCTCTGAATGTATAAAATTCCACTTCCCTACACTTTTTACAGTAATTTCAAAGAAAATGGGATTATAGATAAATATCCGGACTATCTGTTTTGTAAGTCCTGATGTTCGTCTAGAGCAAGAATTTATAAATTTTTCAAATAAACTTATTTTACGGAATACTATAAAGCTTGCTTTTTCATAGAGAATAAAATGTGATCGATGCCATGCTCACAGCATCTTGATCTCTTTTCATAATTTAGAAACCGGCATAGGTGGCTTTTGGTACTGATAATTTCAAAATAAGGGAGTTTAAAATCCCATCTACAAAAATTTGCCAAAAATGGTTCTCTTCAAATCAAGCTGATTTGGTCCAAAAATATGAGCTACCGATTTATGCCTTCTTATAATTTCCGCATATCAGACCTTTTTGTTTCTGGTTTAATTAAGGAGGGTACATAATTTAGGAGGTAACGTTGAAGAGTTATTTTCAGGTTTGTTAATAATTTTATGTTTACAATGCAAAGTAATCGCGACAATCATCTCCGCGCGGTGCATTTGGATTTCATTTGGACTATTGACTGAAACTTTTTGGGACATGGTTGAACCGTGGGCTGGTAATCGGTATTTGCCCTCAACCGAGTGTCGTGGTAGTGACGTCCTACAAAAATAGTGCCGGATTAATGACGAGGCTACCTTCGTACTGTTAAAACCTTAGCAGGTCTCGGAGTACATTCCTCTACCGCCATCATTCAGTTGATGTGGTAGATGTAGGTAGAAAGGACTCCTTCTTTTCACTGGTCGGCTTCGAGTCTCCTCATAAGGGCATAGCGTCCACCTTAGTCTTGGCTTCTTAATAGATATAACCTTGGCACCATTAAAGGCGATTCCTTTCAGGAGGTGGATAACCAATATACATATTAGTGGAAGCAAGACGGAACCGACTTTGAAATTGGACAGTGTGCCAAGGGTACACAGCCGCGTTGCACTAAAATAATAGCAGATTATGCCCGCAGCAGACTGTTCAGAGAACTAACCAGCATGCCAGCATACTTTAGTAGCGAAAAGGTTGTTTAGCGCCGACAAGGATGGCGGATCAGCGAGCTCGAGTGAGTTCCAATCTACAGCTAAGCGGCAAAAGTTGCTTGAGTGGAAATCCTCATAAAATCAGATAATCTGACAGTACTTTTATTAAAGACACCGCAAACCTACTTTTTCCAAAACGCATTCGAATAATTGCCGTTATTGCCGTATTCCTTAGTATTTCTTCGTGAAACATTTATGCATTCTTCTACGCGTTCTATCTGCATTTAAATTTTAGTCAAAAATTTTACATTATTTCAAAGAAGTCATGTGCACCAATTGATGACGTCAATGTCAAACAACAGCAACACAGATTTAGCAACCAACCATTAATTGCTGCGGAAACAACAAACTTTGTTTGATAAAATACTCCAACAAGAAACGCACACAAATATAAATTAAAGTAACCACAAAAGTTGTGACACAAACACGACTTACTTTCCGCACAATCAATCGAAAACACGCTTTTGTTGTTTTTGTTGCGTTGTTGTGTGGTGCAGACAGAAAAAATTGGTGTTTGAACACAAGAAAGCAAAGTTTGCTCTCTAGTCGAGTTAGCGCTAATTGAGCGGAAGTAGCGACGAAGAGAAAAAGAGAAAGAGAGGAAGGGAGAAGAGGTTGAAGTGAGAAGTAATTAAGCCAGCAGGGCAAGGAGCATATTGTTAGTTAAGCAAAATTATTTGCAACACGGTGCAAGGAAATGCACTCTAAGCCACTGTACATAAAAATACAACAAACATATATACATGTATGTGTGTGTGTGAGCGGCAAGGCTCGAAGAACTTCAGCGCTCACTTAGAGCTGCTTAGTTAGAGTAACAAGTGTGTGCACATTAAAAAGTTTGCGCAGATTTAATTGAAACTCCAAAGCAACGTGACAGTCTACTTTTGCCATAAAAAAATAATATACTCGTAAACTCGAGTGAAAATAAAGTTAACTAACATGAATGTACAGCTCTGTATACAAATGCATGGCATTACTTAATACAAACGCGATTGCGTAATTGGCCTAACCAAAAGTTAATATAAAACTTCTAAAAGTCGCAGCAGTTGTTGGGCGATGTTACAGAAAACCGGCTCTAACAATGTGTGCGCGCTTGTAGAAAAAGCAACAACATAGCGCACAAAGGTCTTCAATTTAATTTGAGAATTAAGAATTGGTAGAGAAATGAAAATGCGTCGCTGAGGAATCATATTCTTTTACATTTTCGCGACAATAATACAAAACTTTCGAAAGTCGTTTACTTGCGCTACTGCGCCTGTGTGTATGCTATGGAAAAATAAAGTTTGTAAAAAAAAAATACATTTGCTGTCGAATAGCTGCTTAGAATTTGGGTGACGCGTGCCGTACTTGGCGGTTCTATCGTTTAGGCTCCGTAGAATTGAACTTTGACTTAACTTTTCATGCGATGGAAATGTAGATATTTACGAGTATATCTATGCGAATTTTACAGTAAAAATACAATTAAGTAAACATGCAAAGTTGCTATAACACATCACTACTTTTTTTCCAATGATGAATAAGTGAAGATCTTTTGTAAAAATATTCAGCCTTTGTCTGAAAGCTAACAAGGGTTTTATTATATTTTTTTATTTTATGAAGTACGACGTAGGATTTTAGGGCAATAACGGTCGTATATATGCTGCCTGAAAATTTAATTGTTCAGATAATTTCATTGAAAACAAAGTTATGAAAAAAAAAACTTTAAGAAAGAAAAGCGTTCACTTCGCCTGCGCTGATACCAAAATGTCCGTCACAAGTGCATTTCTTGCGGCAAAAAAGTGTTTAAAAATACCTTTATCTTGATCGATGAGTTGAAATTACAGGTAGATACTTATCGCTCTTCTGTTTATTTATTTTACTTTATAATGTGTCCGAGGTTTCTTTCTATTTGTGTTTTACTCTTAAGGCTTTCGACATAATTTCTTTGGTTTGGAATTAATATGTTGTGTGTACGTATATAACTAATAGTGGTTTTTGTTACAAAATTTGAAAGTTAAAAAAAGCACGTATGTACATTATACAATATTATTTTTGAAGTATTGCTCATCTGAAGCTGTAACATTGTTTTTCCCATATTTTTAACATTTGTGTACTACATTCCAAATAAACTGAGCCAGCTCAAAGCAATTTCTGATGCATTGTTCTCATATACACCGTATTCCAGTGAAGGCGTTCTGCATGCACCGGAATAAGTGGTAGTCAGAAGAGGCTAGGTCTAGTCTATTTATAAGGCGAGTTAGGCAAAACTTGCCAGCCGTTGCTTTCCAAATAGTCTTTAACCGGTCTTACAACATGAGCCCAAGCATTATCATGATGGAGGATAATTTCCGTTTGTCTAGTATCAAAATCCGGTAACTTTTCACAATTGCTAGCATCCATTTAATGAGTTGTTGTTCTTTGTATTTCCCATTAATGGCTTCATCCTACAAAGCTGCTCATAGTACAGCTTTCTCCTTTGATCCCACCAAATACCGGCATTATCTTACCTTGGGGTGGCATTTTAAACGTTAATCATCTTGCTGCGACGAAGGGACTTAGGTAATAATAATAGAAGCAACCCATCATATAGGAATGCCCTTTCTTTTTGCGAAGTAAAAGAATAACTCTTAATTCCCACAATGGGAAATATTTCGTTTTATTAAATGCCTTCTCTACGTACTCATATATCCCGCCTCTGTGAACGAATTACCAACTCTTTCCCGCAGACTCGTTGAAAATAATAACTAAAAACACCTTGACAACAAACGCTGTGACAGGGCAACGATTTTGACAACAGAGTATAGGACTCCAGGACCTATAAGGTAGTCCGTCGAAGACACCCTCCTCGCCTCCAGCCGGGAGGCGATTAAGAATGACACCAGTTAACACATTAAGTCCAAGCAAAGTACTCTTAATATAAATATGGAAACCTCCACTGCCAAGCAGCCACGAGAACGAACCCAATTATACTAGCTGCTAAAAGAGAAATACCGCCCAAGAAAAGAAAGAAATTCTTAAATCAAATGAGGAAAAGCCGATACCATATGGCAGTCGTTATATTGGGTAAGATTGTCGAAAATCCGGTTGCCGGCACCTCAGTGGACGAAGAGAACATACAGCTGTAAAAGCAGATAGCGGAGGGATATGAAAGATTCCTGAAATGAAAACAATCAGAACATCGTGTTGAAACCAGCAGGCAGAAGGGTTCTCAGAAAAGGAATCACACAATGAAGCGACCGTAACTCTGTTCAGATAATACAAACAATGAACAGAACAGTGCATCAACCTACCTACAGATGTCAGGGACAGAAGGTCCTTCTCACCAAGCATTACTGTTTATGTACTCGATAATCCGACGGATTCCCATTCGGAGTTTGACATCTCACAAACCTTTGTGGACTACATGTCATGAAGTGCAAGTTTCTATTAAAATATTGAAAATTAATATTATTTATTGCAAACGACGCTGCTTTTTTCTAAAAGACATTTAGACTATTGATTATTCAAATGAGATAATTTCAATTCATCGCCTAAATCATCAACAATAAATAATTTATTTCTTCAACAAATAGGTGCATGAATTATTTCACTGTTTCTAATATTAATTTCACCTCTCTCACATCAATCGTCCATCTTTTCGTTTTATATGAAACCCAACCATAAGCGCGCACTAAACCTTTTTTCTTGCTCCGTCTCCGAATCATAAAGCGCCAACACTTGGCTGGCGTTGTCTTGACGCCAATCGCAATTCACCGGCAATAAAAGTGCGCGCATTTTAAATGCTTTCGATAAATTCTGGTTGTAAATAGCTCAAAAGGCGAAATTTATGAGAACTATTAGGTGCTTGAGTCAGCGCTAAAGCGCCTGTCGAAACGCTGAGCGGAGGGCGTAGCACATCACTTCTGCAGGCAATCATTTCTAAAATGATTTTTGCGCAGCCTGTGAGCACTGCCCCCCGAAAGTGCGTGCCAAAAGCGCGCTAACAACAAGCTCGACTGCCAAACAACCGGCTTCTGAGAGCAGAAGAGATGAAAGAGAAGGGAGCCTAAAAGCTGTTACCCTTTGAAATTGCTCAACGCCGACAGAGGAGCCAAAGACCGAAGTGGCAATAAATGAGAGAAAGCCATTAAAGCAAGGAAATTTATAGGCCGTGTATAGCTTAAGTTGCTGCAACACGCTTTGTTTGGAACTCAAAGATTCTATTTCAATGGTTGTGAGATATTTTGTAGATGTTTTTATGCTTGCTTTTACAGCGCGTGTTAACAACGACGACCCGTTTGTTTGTTTGTTGCGCTTGCCAACAGTATATTAGAAGTTTGATGATGTTGTTGCCATTGTTTTTGTGTGTGCTTAGTCAGGCCTTGCGTCGCCAACGCTGTCGCTGGCCGTCATCTCTGGCAACTTTTCTCCATATATCTTATCTCTCTGAAAGGCAACTAACCAAAACAGTGTTGAGTGCTTTTCGCATGGCGATGGCCAAATTGCCAAAGTGTTGGAGCGTCGCTGCCAATTTCAATGAAGTTGTGCGACTTCGCAACGCGCCAACACTGGCACATCAAGAGAGCGCTGAGAAGGAAGCTTGAAGAGACGTTGGCACAACCATGTCTTGAGTTTGACAACCATTTTTGTCTCTATATGTATATGTATATTCGTATTCGTGTGTGTGTTTCGTCAACTAAAATGCACAATTTGTTGTTGTTGGCGCATACAACGTGCGCGTCATTAATGTTTTAGCAGACATTGTTGTTTTCTCAATAAAACATTAACTGTCGGAACATAAAAATTGCATTAAAAGTAAAGGCAAAGTAGCAATTCACAAACAGAATCATTAAACTGCGGCTAGCCGGGAAGGACCACAGCATATTGCGCAAAGGGGTAATCGTTCACATGCGTCCAGATCCGAGGGTGAAATGCGCTTCTACAAGCGGCCATCATTATGCGGTTGCGTCCACAGTTCACGCCTCGCTTTAACGACAACTAGCAAGGCTCGCAACTTTTCACACCACTTGTGATGGCGCGCAGCCACCCAGGCAGATCGGCTTTGGCTCTGTGTGAATTCTTATTTAGTGTTTCTGCCTTTTAACGGGTTTTAAAAGCGCCAACTTTTCGCAATATGTATGCCGAGCATTCCGCCGCTGATAGAGACAGCTCTGAGCGCACGCACAGTGGTTCATTTTCATATTTGGAGGAGACAAAAATGTTTAAAAATACTAGAATATGGTCTAAGCTGTATTTATGCTTCGAATTATTCAAGATGTCTTTGGGTGTAAAGTTTATAATAAATTTGAGTGATTATATTTATGAGCCTTCCCATTCAGTTGACTTTGGATTCGAGATATAATATATTATTTGAGTTAAAGGGAATTTAGGGAATATGTAGGATTATATGGTACGGTTATTTAGAAAGATATGCAGATTCAATTGCAGGGCATTATTTATTCTCGCATTTTACATTCACATTCGAACACTCTGGGTTACTTGGAAGAGAAAAAAGAAAAGAAGCAAATTCACCATATTCGGTTTCAGGGTCTACAGGTTCCATACCTGAACATCGAACAGCAGGAAAGATAAGGTAAGGTTAGGTTATGTTAGGTGGCTGATATTAAGCGTGGATTTCCCATGAATTGTTATGTTCAATCTTCTCTGAATTCAGAAAGAAAACTACAGCAATTCGATTTTAAGAGTCGAGAAAGAACTTCTACTCTGCCTAGGCGTTTAATTTCTATACCCGCCACTGTAGCTTGATTCGGTAAAAGTTTTAATCATAGCGGATGGACGCCAATGGAACAATGAGCTATTATAACCCTACTATTAGTGAAAAACTGACCTGACTACCGGTTATAATAACCAGTCATTTAAAAAATGTAGTAATTTTGATTTACCGGTTATAATAACCAGTCATTATAGCCGGTAGTCAGGTCAGTTTTGGAACTAAGTGAGGTATTGATAAATTTTAGAGCTTACGGCGTATGGGTATGAGCGCCAGACTACGATCCCTATACAACTTTGCCTCTCTGAGAACCAAAATTAATATCATCTGAGGAAACCAATATAGAGGATTTATTAAAAATATTGAAATTACGACTGGATTGAGACTTCCCTCGAACAGAAACTTACAGCCAACAAGTTCACATACTTATTGAGGTCGAAATTTCAAGTATAAGATTCGTCGAGAGATTTTTGGAACGTCAGTATAACAAACTGACTCAATAGGGATAGAAAAACCGGTAAAGTATTTTAAAAAAAATTTCGTATGGTAAGTAAATTTTCAACGGCTGCAAAATGGTACTCTCTGATGGATAATGGTAATTGTCTATGAAATAGTTGGCTTGAAATAACATGAGGAGGAAAAACAAAACATGTTTAGTGTTTTTATATGTTAAAAATATCAAACTTTTAGTTTTTGTTTTATAACTTAAAAAAAAAATAATATTAAAATGTTTTCTGGGAAAGCTTGGACTAACATCGTGTTTTTCTAAAACATAGCTATAGACTACTTGTACTTCACTGTACATTCACCAGCTTTTACTGCTGTTCACACACACACCTACTTACACACACCTTCGCTTACATGCATTTGAGTGCATATCTTAAGCATTTTATAAGCGCTTAGTTTGCCACTTTCCCCATGGTTGACCGCCTACTACGTTGCCACACTTTGTTTTCCTTTAGCTAGCTTTATTACGGGGGAGCTAACCCCTTAAGCGCCTTGACTAGAACCAGCCTTTATTTGAATTTACGCTTTTTCTACACTTAATTTTCATTTTCATATTTTTTTTTTTGTTGCTTTTGCTTCTCGCTGTTTGTTTGTTTGTTGGGAAAATTTGCGCTCTAATTCCTTTTTAGTTGGCACACTTAAAAACTTTCTTCTTTGGCTTTTATGCTGCGCAGTGAAAGAGAAAGTTGTGGCATTAATAAGCTCAAGCACAAATAACCACATTTAGTTACCTAACAGATAAAGTGTTAGGTTTGCTTTTTAAGCTTTAGCGTGTTCATGTGCTGGTTATGCGTGTGTGTAGTGGTATACTTATATGCCTTTTTGGCTAGCAATTTAGAGGCGGTATGGTGGGAGGTAGGTTTAAAAATGTTGATTCTTATTTGTGACTCACTTATGCTTTTGAAAACTGTCTAATAATTCCATGTTTTCATGAGCATTATGTTTTGGAATTTTTAATTCCTTAAAGGTTTTTACGAATCTGATATTAGAAGCCTTTTTCAAGAGTAATGTTTTTAGTAAATTAAAAAAAACTGTGCTCATCAGGTTAATATTTTCTTTTTATTATTAAAATATTCTTCGTTATTTATGAATTTTAGCCCAAGATTGTGATCGAAACATTTTTGACTATTTACAAATTACCTTTTTAATTATTTTGCAAATAATTTGTTAATAGAAATCTACTATATTGCCTCACTAACTAGAATATTTTACTTGGTTATAATTATATTAAAACACAGTATTTTGATAACAAAATATGGCAATATCTTTGATTTCTTGTAATCCTTAAACTGGGAGTTTACTATCGAAAGCTATTAAAGTGAAATAGCTATTGTCTGAAGAGAAAAGACACCCGAAATTCAAAGTCTATTAAAGGTGCTAAATGAAGGATTCGAGAATCTAGCTGTACCATTTCTTCAAGTTTGACCCGGACTGGTCTATAATTAACTTTTTTCCTAGTTCGTCTGCCGATTTCAATTTTTCTCTCCCAACCAGCGCTTCTAATGTCGATACTATTAAATAACTTGAAGGAAAAGTTCTTGAAAATCACTATATCGGCATCAAATAGATAGCAGAGTAACTAAACATCTCTTATGAATCGACTCAAGACATTTTGGTTAATGTTTTGGGTATAGCGCTTGTCAATGTTGGTCTCATAGCAGCAAACGAAGCCATATTTTTTTCCTACTCTTTTGACATTTCTCTTCAGTAAGGTTTGTCATTTCATGATGGCAAGATATACTATCCAACAACGATACATATATAGCGGAAGCCCCAAATCAATCTCTCACACGTCGTTATCAAGCGTTTGGCGTTTCTGTGAGGTCGTTGTGACGAATTTCGGGAAAATGTCTTAGCCTACATCCTTACAAGATCAAAATTAGCCAAGGACTGAAGCCGCTTGATCACCAGAATCGTCAAATGTTCGTGAATTGGGCTGAGCAACAACTTGAAAATGATTTGAATTTTCATCGAAAAATCATTTTCAGCGATAATGCTCATTTCTGGCTGAATGGCTTCATCAGTCAGCAAAATGTGAGTTATTGGTCAGGCAGCAATCCACACGTACTCCATGAGTCCCGAAAAAATTATGGTTTGGTGTAGTTTGTGGGCCGACGGCGTCATTGGACCGTACTTTTTTCGTGATGGTCAAGACCGGCACGTTTCTGTGAATGAAATCGCTACCGCTTAATGAAAACCCTATATTTTTGTACCAAATTATATACATAGTGTGCTTTTTCCAGTAATTTCTTAAGCATTTCAAGCAAAAGTAAGCAAATAGGAATCAAATGAAGTTAGATTTGGATATCTCTTTGATCAGATAATGGTACAAATAGCATCATTCAGGAATTACTTATTACCGAAATTTTAAATATATTAGGACGCCTTTCACGTAACATGGAACATGAGAAGATACATATAATGAGCTAACTTTCCTCTCATTTTCATTTCATTAGAAAAAATATGCCACAAAGATGGTTATAATGCAAACAGTAGAACATTCCCTTTTCGTAAGGGAATTGTCAATTAAAAATGACAACCTTATTCCAAATAAACACAACGCCACAAAGAAGGAAGTTGCTATTTTTAAGTTGAAATCCTTTTGCAAAGTTAAAAATGACAGCCTTCTTCCTCCTACTTTATGTCAATCTATTTTCAATTACTTTCTTGTATTCGGAATGAAATGTTTAAGAATTAGCATGAACACAATAAGTGCAGCACTACTCTATCAATATTATTTAGTGCAGGCTAGCTGACACCAACACATTTATTTGTGTGTATGTGGGTGTGTATTGAGCATTAAGCTCGCATTCAGCACTCATTGTAATTGAATTTACTATTAAGCTCGACTAGCTGAAAGACTGAGGGCGGTGTGAGCGGATTTTCGCAAATAAATTGTGCACTCAATAAATCCATCGACGAACCAGCGCGAGCATTAACAATAACAGAAGCAAACAGATCCCACAGACAGCAGTGCGAAAATACAAAAAACAAAAATAGAAAAAATACTAAAAAATAAAAATAAAAAAGATAGAAGATAAAAAGGAAAAATAAAAAAAAAAATTAAAAAATAGAGAAAAACAGAAAAATTGTATAAATAAATAACGGTGCAGATGAATGCAAGAGATAAATTCGTTATAAGCGGAAGGAAATAGATGGATAAAATAAAAACACGTACACAATGAGAAATGATGGAAATAATAATGAATGGTGATATGATTGAAGCCGTTGTGATGAAAGCAAGCGCTAACGAAGCCAAGCAGAAAGTGGAGGCGAGCTTTGACACTTTGGCATGACAGCTGCACATGCCCGAGTAGTACTGACGCAATAGTGTTTAAAAGCATAGGTATAAGAATAGAGTCGAGCTGAGAAAATCAAACAACAGTGAACCGGGCAAATAAATCAAATTCTTAGCTAAACAATATGTACATTTATATCTATAACTATGTGTGTTTGTGTTTCTCCGAATACCGATGAAAACCACACGTGTATAGAAATCGAGCGAATATAAATAATAATGCGAAAACGAAAATAACTTGCAACAATTTGTAGCGCCATTGTTGTGGAAAATTTTTGCAAAAGCACACAAATGATTGTTCCACCGCTACAAGTGTATATGTGTTTGTTAAGGTGTATAGAAAGCTCGCTAGGTATGAGTACAGTTGGCAAACTAGCTACATTGCCTCCGCTCTGCCACTCCACTTCCACTGAAGTTGTAGTGGTGCAGGTGTAGGCGTCAAGTGATAACTGCTGCCAAACAAGGCGCCTGGCTCATTGACAAGCCATCAGCAGCACACCGGTGCGCAGGTGCGGGAGCTTGCTGTGGCGCGCAGCGATTTTTCAATTTTCATTTTGAACACTTCATCGCCTCGTTTAAATGATAATGAATATTGTGCTCTTGTGCTGCTTTTAATATTTCTGCGAAAATTTATTTAAACTCCGCCCGTTCAAGGTGTCGTTCTCGTCGCTACAGGCACTCGATGTGTTTCCGCCTTTTTACCACAGCTATTGATTTGTAGTGGCAGAGAAATTTCCACGAGTTTTTGGTTTCCTTTTGTATGCCTTTTGTATTTTTGCCATTTGCTCTTCACACTTCCTTTACGATTTGTTGTTTGTCAATGCTTTTATTGACTTGCCTTTAGGCGGCATTGGGCTTCAACGGAAACGGAGAAGAATTGTACCGTTATTGTGCTTATTTTTTCTGTTCGCTATTTAACCCCTATTTCTTGTGCTATCAAGCAGATGGCAAGTAAAAGAAGTGAAATGTTAAATAATAAACGCTGAGAGGTGAACAAGCAACGGGATTTTATAATGAATGACTTCTTTTTGCATGGTGGGGTATAATGGAAATATCGGAGATAGGAATTTTTTTCGTTTCAAATTGAATCATGTTTCTTTAACAGTTTCCGATAAATATTTTTCCTGGAAATAAAACATTTTCAAAACTTTAGGTTAGGTTTAGTAAACATATAAGCATTAAATGATGTTCTTCCCAAAAATTTTTTCATTTAGTTATCAAACCAGCAGCATCTTTGATACAAATTTATGCATTTGGAGTTAATACACCGCATTGACATGTTGCTTACCTGCAAAAAAAAAAACGAAAAAATAATATGTAATACTTTATAAAATTATATAATCATTTTTAAAATTAGTTGAACTATCTGAACTTCTATAAGAGCAGTTGAGATCATATGGCATAAATTATATTACAATATTAACACTTGTTTGCAGACATTTTGCGACTATGATGTAAGAGGCTAATTTTGTTGCTAAAACTGAAAATGTGAGTAAAAATTTCTTAGCACTTAGCATTTTTTGTGCTGTAGTCAAGGTCTTTAGGTGTGGAACCAGCATCACTTACTATAGTGCCAATAAAAGGTGTATGTGATAAAAAAATGTTGAACTCAAATTCATATACAGGACACCTTAAATACCCCACAGACCCTTTAACACATCAATAGTAAATTTTTCTTCAGATTTATTAATTTGTGTATTTAAGTTCATTATATGTAGTATGCTTAGTCCTGCCATAAGTTCTGTTACAAGTGAAGGCATTATAAAAAGGAAATTGGAATATATTTTTAATAAAGCTAATTTTATTTAGTGACGCATACATTAGGTGGGCCGTATACAAAATTTCATTCGAAATGATAACATTTTGCTTTCACAGCCCTCAAGCCCTCAAACCATGCGATCATTGCGGTATAGCCACACGCATAGCTTTTGTTAGTATTATCGACGCTGTTCACTTCAAAGATTTTTTGAGTTCTTTTCTATTGGTTATTCGACGGGCCATGTTCTCCAACTCTGCACTTGCAGATGGTCAATCAGCTGCAGCTATGAAAATAGGGATACTGCTTTTAAGCCACAGACATGTTACATCTTTACAGAAGACTCGCCACCAAGCCAAGTAACCAGCTCGATTTTAACTACGTTGAACCCTTGTCTATCATTCTGTCTTTGGAAGTTTTTGCGTAGATTTTATTAAAATCATTTCATCTGTAAAAAGAACAATTTCATGGTCGCGTAAGGAATCAGCTTGCATCCGTTGAGCCTAATTAACTTCAGAAGATAAGTCGATGTTATTTCCTATGATAATTTTTTGTTTTCTAAGAAGATTTTTCGTTTCGAACAGTTTTTATGGCTACCGATGTTTGGGATAAATAATATGGTAAGCAAACATTTTCAAGATGTGAAGGACTTTGAAAAAATCTTTAATTTCACTTGCTCTTTTTTCACACTTAATTAAGTCAATCACCGCATTAGCATTGTCTACATCCCGTCACTCGACTTTTAATGAGCGAAAGCTCACTTTGAAATGATTTTTAATTTTCGAATAGACTTAAGCTAGCATATCCACTTACGTATGCACCTTTGTGTTTTGCTTGACAGATAAGTGCTTCTCTTCCCGCAGTGAAAAAAATTTTATCAAGAGATGAGCATTAAAAGACAGTGAATCCATGCTGCTAGATTTTACATTTTTTTCGGATATTTTTCATTAATTAGTTATTGAAGCTTCAGTGGAATATTGTCACTGAAGTTTTTCTGTAATAATACGATTGGTCTTCGCTCGGAGCTAACCAGGAAATGTAGAAAGCAGTAGCTTATAACCTTATCTATAAAAAATACATTGCCCTTTTGGATTAACACCTTTTTATTCATAAACGTAATAGACAATTTTTCTGAGTACTTTAAATTTTGTTTTCTCCCATATACCTATAAACAACAAAAATGTTTAGCTGTTCCTCACATCTGATTTCTAATAACAAGACCGAAATTCGAAACAGAATTCAATAAGCTTGAAGCGTGTTTAGAAATATAGAGCAAAAAGTACTAATTCCATTCGCCACTATAAAAATTGTATCCAGGACACTTTCTTGGATACCTCGAATTCGTTCCACATTTCGAGCTGGAGCAGTTTGGAACTCTTCCTTGAAATCTTGCTGATCGATTTCTAAATCGGATTATATTATATCGGCAAAAATGGTTGAAGGACGATTTGATATACTATCAGATTGACTAGAAAGGCACGAAGGGAAAGAGAAAGGAGAAACCGGATTCAATGTGGTTGAATTTTTTATAAAAAAAATGTCGCATAAAACTGTGTGCTGTGCATACCATTAGACTATATTTAAATCCACTTCTTATGTATAATTCATACAATCAATGTTTATGAGATAGAAATTTTGAATAATACCGTTATATGGCAATCGATTATTGGGTCAGAAAGGTTAAAAGAGTGTAAAAATTAAAGGCTTTGCTAATAAAATTTAACTAATAAAAGTACAAATATGCCGTTTTATAAGTTTTGCTTAAAATATTCTCGAAATTATCGCTATTCATACACAATTTTCCGCTTAACCTCCTCACATTATAAACGACGCCAAAAAGTATACTAAAATAATGGAATATCTCAAACTCTTAAAAAATCACTAAAGTTTAACAATTTCAATAATTTTGCTAAATATGCATTTTCTGACTGAGAATGACTTTCTGAAGTATCAAAAGCCATCCCTATGGCATAGATTATCATAACAGGAACTTTGTTGTACCCCTAAAAGCGCGTCGCCACTTTTTGCCAACTTAACTGTTCGATTTCAAATATTTATTTATATATTCCGACAGCGTCGAACATTTAAATTCCGATCGAAAGGGTTGAAATTACAATTGAAAATTTTAAATCAACGCATTAACCCTAAAGTGTATGCAAAAAAAACAGAAGATTCTAAAAAGAAAATGACGAGCAGCTCGACGTTGCTGGGAAAAGGATGTTTGCGTGCAGCGACAGCAACTTTTTCCATTAAACTTTTTGGCAACGCTTAGAACGGCTGCTACTCAAGCGGAAGGCCACGCCAGGAGTGGGAGAGAAGCAAAGACAAACAAAGCCGAAAGTTGAGAAGAAATAAGCAAGGCAGCCGCATGGCAAACGCAAACATTGGAGAAGCATCAAAAATCAAAATATACGCGCACATGTGGTGCTTGGAAAGTGGAAAATCGAAAATCTCAAACTTTCACAAAATACAACAACAACCGAACGAGCATGTGAGCACGCATAAACGCACAGCTATAATACGTATATTTATAAATACATATATGTATGTATATAAAACTATATACAAAACATAAAAGTTGAACCCAAGGAGGCGCAGAAGAGCGCACTTGCCGCACGAAAAAGTTTTCCGCTACCTTAACAATAGCAACAGCGCACACCAGCAACAATTACCGTAATAACAATCACCGTTACTGCTGCATCTATGACAAAATCTTCCGCTGCCATTCCTTTTATGAAAGTGTAGCGGGAGATAAAACTTAATTTCGGGAAATGCGAATCGATAAATTTTGGCCACAAATAAACCACATTGAATGGGCCAAGTTTCCATTCCCAGCTTTTTGTATTATCCATCCGCTTTCTATTTTTCTTTTCATGCTTTCAATGCGGCTGTCTGTCGTAATATTTTACGACTGTACGACTGCGAGGACAGTCAAAAGTCAGCAAAGTGGACACTCGCCACATTGCAGTCCAGCATTGAGTGTCCAGTTTTGTGGGGGAAGAGCGGCTGTGGACTTCACAGAAATTATATTTTATTTGGACGAATTATGGAATTGGGTCTTACAGCTCAGCTGCGCTCTCAATGAAATGAACTCAACTCAACACAACTGTATTCTATTCAACGCTGGTGAACCAGTAGCGAAGTGGCGCGTACTTTGGTTATGGTGAAATGCGAAGAAGTCCAGCAATTGTCGCTGACAAGTGAGGGTTGTTAATAGTTCCTAGTTGCGAAGCATAAAAAATTAAGTGATGCAATTGGGCTACAGTGAATAAATGTATAAAAGTAGGAGGAGAAAATATTTGGGTTAATTCATCCCATTAAACGCGGTTAATCCTGAAAAAGAAAAAATTACAATGGCCAGACGAATTTTTAATCAGGCTATTTAACGATTTTTTAAGGACAAATTAGTAAAAAAATCATGTATTCCGGTAACCATTAGTTAAGTATTTTGATTGTGGTTTCATGGATAAAATTATTAGCCTGCATAGCCACAAGTTTATCACATCAGTGAAAATGTCGTATTCGATTGCACCAATAAAACAATGAGACAGGCTTCGAATGTTTCAGTGACTCTATTAATCCAATTTTTTTCGGCCAATAAAAATATTAAGCAACAATTTTAATAAAGCAATGAAAAAATGAAATGCTCCCATGAAAAAAACGGAACCATGAAATGAATACTAACTTCGTGTAAGCTTAAATAGTATTTATAAAGGAAAAAGAGCAAAGGCATCAGTGGTTCATTTTCGTTGAAACTTCTCTCAAATTGAGCTGTTTGATTAACGGCATGTACTGCAAATAGATTAAAGTAAGGGATATGCTCCTCGCACTGAAGCTAATCCAGGCTCACAACCACAAATTTGTTTAGACGACTAACATCAATTCCATCCACTTCACATAAGGTTCGGCGAAGGTGAGTCCAACGAGATATTTCAATATCAGTACGGAAAAGGTTAGGCAGTATAGTTGAAAAAGAGCGCATCAACACCAGAAATCATAGCCAAAATACAGGATATGGTTTTGAACGATCGTCGATTGACTGAGAGAGATTTAGTAGAGGCTCTACACATCTCAATAGGCAGTGTAAGTCACATCCCTATGAATGAGACTTGGGTCTATCACCATGATCCTGAGTCAAAACAAGAGGCTAAAGAGTGGTGTGAAACTGGTTGTTCGGCTTCGAAACGAGTTCATGCCTGGAAATTGGCCAAGAAGGATTACTTGTAAACTGCTAAAACAATTAATTCTGAATATTATTGCAACCTTTTGGACCAGTTGAAGGAAAAAAATCATGAAAAAGACCCGGTTTGCAGAAGAAAAAGTCCTTATCCATCAGGACAATGCATTTTGACAATGGCTAAAATCCATGAATTCAAGTTCGAATTGTTGGAGCATCCACCGTACTCACCAGATTGTTGTTGAAGCGTATTTTGCAGACCTTCAGGATTCTTACTTCTGTGGATCCCAGATTAGAGGATCGTTGGAGCAAGTATTTTAATGTTCAGAGAGACTATACTCAATAATAAAGTGTATTTTGAATCATAAAATTGTGTTTTTCTTATCAAACAACAAAACTTATTGAACAACCTGGTATTACCACTTCGCCTTCCTCCTTACAGCTTTGACAGTGTGCTTCTTACAAGATAATGAAGCCTTGCATGTGAGCCTATTATACCTTCTATATTATTATTCTCACAGAACTCACCTTTGCGGAGAAATGAAGCCTATTAAGAGCAAGTACTGCTTGCGTTCTCTTGTAAGCAACTCTCAAGAGTCAGCGTTTTCCAAACTCACTGCAGATCCACAGATCTAATGCTGGAGCCTAAGAGGTTAGCGTGGCACCAACTCGTTTCCAATCTGCTAATTGGGGTAAGAATGCTCTCCCCAGCAAACTTTGCCGTTTCCAGAGATTTCACTGCGACCTGGCACTCGAACAAGTTGAATAAAAAATGGCTGCCACCTCCGTTTGAAGCTTTAAATATAGAATGTGATAGAAAACTCCACCTTCTACCATTATCTTGAAACTGCAGTTGATGGAAACACAATTTTTGTAATTGCTAAATGGAAACGAATTGGCTATTGGCCACAATAAAATGGCTAACTATACCAAATAGTTCTTACTACGGACGACCCAAAACCTACTGGAATGGCTGATAGTCGTCCTAACCATTACCACTTCGGATATGCAATAATATTGCAAGGGGCCTCCAGGTGCTGATGGTAAACAAATAATACATAGCTGATTATTTTTCCTAAGGGGAATTGTTAGCCAGTCATCAGATAGAACGGTGTTTAAATATGTAAAACGGGTGTAACACTTTGAATCCCACTGAGATAGCCACACAAATAGGAAAGCTTCACCTTTTGAAAATAAGGTTAATCACTGTGTCTTATAAGTATGTGAATAAAATATTAGTAATCAAATTTTAAATCACTGTCTTCAATCATGACCACAATCTAGTAAAGTTTTAGTTCTTCCGTTCCCTCTAAATCTCTCAAGAAAAATACCATATGCGGAGGAATTTCTGTTTTGGATTTTTCAGAGATCTTGCAATTTCCAAATCTTACGTTTTTTGACTGGAAGAAAAGATGTCTCATAAGTTTTACACTTCAGATAGACTGATTCGGAATACTATGTCTAACCAATCAAATACGAAAGTTTAACCAAGTAGTGGAATGGTGATACGTATACTCTCACAAAAGCAGAACTCTTCACACGAGTCTATAAAGGGATCTCCTTCGTGGCAATCGCCTGCTCCATCATTTATTTAATCATATCAAAGCACATAGGTCGTCCTTTGAATTTTTAATTGCATGAGCCAACAATTGAGGCATACACGAGTCATGCATGCAACATACATGCAGTAACCGAAAACGGAGGTGCCGAAAAGCTGCAAAGCTTAGAAAATCAATCATCGATGAATAAAGGAACTCAGGTCCCTGAAATCACAATTCAACGAAACTTCCAGCGCTTCAAATCTTAATTGATGGCAGGGCTTGTTTTGGCTATGCGACGATGATGTAATATACAAACAGCAAACAACAACAAAGATAATATACAACAACAACAACAACAACAACAACAAAAGCGATATTGAACTGCGCTGGAGCAATGATGACAAGAAAACAACAACACCAAAATGATGAGAGAAAAAATTAGTAAAATTGCAACTTAATCTACGAAATGCCTTAGTTGGAGTCGACAGCTTTCGAAGCAGTAAAGGTCTAGAAGCAAATTTTCTGAGCTATAAAAGCAATGGACAACTTTATGGCCAACAAGATGCTGAACAAAACGCTACCCACACCCGCTCGCCACTAACAGCATGTGGGTAGGGCAGCAAGAAAACAAAAGCAGCGTCGCAGAGAAGAGATTGGACTACAACAATAACTAAATGCTTAGTTAGTTGCTGTTGGTCTTAGAGATATGTGTGTGGGAATGACGGCGCCTCGGCATCACGTGGAGACTACTGACCAGCAATGCAGAAGAAGTGTTGTTGCAGCTGCTTTATGTTGGAACCATTAACCTATGCGCATGCAGCAACACACACACACACATACATAGAGCAATTTCAGTGTACATCTTAACTTGAGTTAGGGTTACAAGCAAACAACAGAAATTACAACGACACAACACACACATATGTATATACACATGGCAGTGGAGCGAATTTGTGTGTATGTGTATAAATACCGGGCTCCATAGAATTTTCATGGGCGCTGCCCTGGCTGAACACAAGAAATACTGCACTGCTGATGAGCATATTTGGGCAAACAAAGTACTCACGAACGAACGACATGCAATGCCCAAGTGTGCGTGTGTGTGTGAATTTTTAGCATGTCATGGTAGCATACATGCACGGATGTAGGTATGTACATATATGTAGTTGTCATAGCACACTGAAACATTGTGCATTTACGCATGTGACCTTTATATGAACTGCCGAGCATATTTTATAGCTTGAAAGATGAAGATACATTTGTCTTGTCGCCGGCCACATACAACTAACACACGCATACATATGTACATAAAATGCACACAGACACACCCTATACATCTACATGTAAGTACGTGCAGTTTAGTATGCACTCAACCTTAGCGCTGTTAAAGCCAGCATTTTAAAGTTGATTTTCCATTGTCTGCAGTGCTGCCATTCCAGCCATTTGACGCATCACTCTAAGCGTTGTGAGAATTCTAAATTGCACACACATACATAAACACACGGACATAAATGCTTAGTGCAGCTGACTAACGGTACATCGGAAACATTTATAGAGCATTGCAAACTGCAAAGTCAACTATGCGGAACAATTAGCGTGTCAAGGACATTGAGAAAATCACATTTCCAAGCCTTAGATCAGCCATTCGTTTGCGTGTAGTGGTGCGGAAGGCAATTCTATTTGGCTGGAAAAGGCCGGAATGGTTGAGCGGGCACACAACAAGAGGTTTTTCTAATTAAAGTCAAATCTCGAGTTCACTCTTGCTCACATAGAAGTGTTGTTGCAAGATTTAATGGAAAGAAAATATGCAGCTCTTCGTAGCTTCATTCAAAGCGTGTGTCGGTATTTAGATATTTGGTTTTTCATATGGTTTCATTTGTTTTAGAGCTCGATATTACTCAGATTGTACCGAGAGTTGAAGAGGGAAGCAAGATGCATTTCCAGACAAAAAACGAGAGAGGCCGAAATGTGTGAGTGCGAAGAGCTCGAAAAGCTGACCGACAGGGGTATTGCTTGAAAATCCTACAAAAAATACGGCGACCCGCTGAAGGTTTCAAGACCGGAGCATACTCTTCTAGAGTCTACATAGGTGATGTGCTGATGACCAGAGTTTCCAAAAATTATGGAGGGTACACTTCCTTAGCCTAATGAATGGCAGTGAAAGCATAACACTAACAGATGGTGGACCCGATTCCCCAATCGATGACGATAGAACAGACGTTTCATTGCTCTACCATGAAGAAGTTCGAGTAGTACTTAACCGTCTGAAAAACAACAAAGCGGCGGAGGTTGATGGATTGCTGACCGAGCTTTTGAAAAACGAAGGCAAAAAAGTGATAAGTAGCATGTATCAGCTTCTTTGTAGAATACAGTCGGACGAAAGAATGCCGACGATTGGAATTTAAGTATGCTCTGCCCAATCCACAAAAAGGGAGACCACACAATCGGCGCCAACTACCGGCAGATAAGTCTCCTCAACATCCCATATAAGGTTATATCAGGCGTATTGTGTGAAATATTAAAGCCCACCGTCAACAAACTGATTGTACCTTATGAGAGAGTTTATGCCTGGAAAATCATCAACTGACCAGATATTCACCATGCGCCAAGTCTCGGAAAAGACCCGTAAAAAAGGAATGAACATTATAACAGCGCAAGCCGTGTCTAAGCCCATAAAGAGGAAGAAATAGAATATAGTTAAAAAAATATTAAAAATCATAATGTCAGGAAAACAGGGCACGAATTATCTAACGATATTTATATTCTCTGCTCGAATATAAACACTTAGCATTTTCCCCGAAAATCAGTAACAAACGAAAAATTCAAAACTTTTCCAATCATGAATTGCAAATCATCTTACAACTTTAAACTCGCCTGCCAATTTAGTGCATCAGAAAGTCGATTTGCAGTGCATTACCGCGGAAATAGGAAACTTACACGACTTGCGCTTGCATACGAAACAAATCGCCAGACAATCACTTTTAACATGTCAAATATTCCGTGAGATCGTATACTCCAATAGAAAAGCTAAGGCAGCTGTGCAATAATGCTGGATATATAAATATCCACAACATATGGTCACAAAGAAACTTCCAGCATGGAACGAGCAAACAAATAAAGAAGAAGTTGCAGAATTTACGAAGGAGCTAAAAGCATAAGCAAGTTTGAAAAATTTAGCGCACCCAATGGTCCCGGCCAGCCCCATTAGAGGCCACATTACATAAGGAAGTACGGAAAGTCAGCACAACAAATATGCGCAAACTGCGCTCGCACGTAATATGTGAACAAAATGCAGCAGACAAGCGAGAGTAACACGCAAAAAATCACTTGCTTATTGCCTCAACGTGGTGGCATAGTTGCCATGTGGCATTTGTGGCGTTTTGGCATTGTGTAAGCGGTGAGTGTGACTGGTGCGCGCTGCCGGGTGAGGCGTTGGTCGCCGAGGCGTTCTGCTGGCACATCTCTCTAAATGGCAGAGACATGTTTTTGCGGTCGCAATTGATTGTGTCTCTGCGCTGTGCTGTCTGTGTCGGTGTTTTTGGAGTTTACTATGCTCCAGCAGTCTGAGCTAAGCTGCGCACGTGCAACCTCGGTTGCGGCAATTGCGCATATTGTTGTTGTTGCAGCTTGCTTACTGGTGCGGGGGCTTATATTATCGTCAGCCACCGACAATTTTAATCAGCTGAAGAAAAAGTAGCAACAACAACAATCAAAAATAGTGTGCGCGCAAGCTGTCGCAACTGCGGCGCGAATGGTGTTGATGCTGCGAGTATGAACTGTACTTTTGCCACATACATACAAATATATGCAACGCAATTGCAACTAATGTAATGCGCTGTGCTTCGCGTGCACAATTTGTGCCAGCAGTTGGCAACCTCTTGCCAACATAACGGCGTACAGCGCGGCTAACAAGCTTGGAAGCAAAGCCGACAAATACACGAAAATCGCTGGCAATATTAAATGAGATTTGCTATTGGCGTTATGCTGCCAGATGCTGCGAAGCTGATAGCCAACAGCAATGGTTTGGAAAGGAATGTGGTGCAAAGTACGGGATGCCAGCTACCAGGAAAGTAATTTATAAAGAGTGATCCAATTCGAGCTTACCAATTTTTTTAAGTAAGAACTCAGAAACTTCAAATTTAATGAAGAATGTTTATTATCTTTCGAAAGAGCATTGTTCGCCATTTATTTTTTGAAGATTATCTCTTAGAAATGTTGTCCGCGGCTACGTCTTAGACAATCCAACCGTTAAGTTCAATTTTTGGTGACACATCCGAACAAAAGCCTGAACCGAACCGGTTAGACTGTACACATTCCCACAAGAGAAAGTCTAGCGGTGTGATATCACACCATCTTGGTGGCCAATCGATCGCCCCAAATTGGGAGAATATCTGCTCACCGAAGTGTTCTCTCAAGAAAACCATTGACTGATGCGATGTGTTGAAAGTGGCGTCGTCTTGTTGAAACCAAATGTCGCCGTGATCACGAACTTCAATTTCAGGTATCATAAAGTCGGTTATCATGGCGCGATAGCGGGAGCCATTAACGGTTACGTTCTCACCGCATCATTTTTAACAAAAAAAGGGCATAATCCATTTCCAAATGGGACTTAAGGACAAAGGCTACCAAAAATGCATATACATATTTACAGAAGGGTAAACAGTAGCAAAGCTGCTTACAATTATCCCCGATTTTTATATTAAAACGAATCTGTTACCGAGAGGACATCTGCTTTTTCAAAGTGAAAATAAAGCGGTTAATATCGGTCTCTCACACAATCCAAGCTCGCGTTTCTTCGCGTCTTCGTCAAAAAACTAGAAATCTGGTATAAGCAACCTATTTCTCCTGTTCACCTATCTTTTAGCTATAAATAAACATCATTTAATTTTTGATCTACCTTCTAAATTCACCGTTATATGAAACTCATATTCAGCTATTGGCGTCACATCCGCACATTCACACACTTATGTATATCGGAGCTTTCGACTTTAGAAAGCAAATATCAGCAGATTTTCACACCAAAACTGCAGCAAACACACGCACGGAAACATCTAAATCAGATGTGCAACAAATACGCAGAGGTTGCATGCACCACTGCCATAACTAGCCGTCATAAATACCCCTAACCAGCGCGCGCTTTTCACACTTGCCATGCCACCCGATAACACTTCCATTCCAGCCAAGCTACAGAAATGCAATAATTTCAATTTGCTGTAGCTGTTGCTTATTTGGTAAGCCAACACCTACACACACACACACACACACACACACGCATAAGCTCTTACAAAGCAATCGATTATTTGTATGCGTGTTTGTTGCTGCTCGCCACTGCATGGGAGCGCACGTGATTTTCGCAAAATATAGCAAATCATTTGCTGGTAATTGAAAGCTTTGCAGTTAGTGCATAAGTTCGCAGATAAATATGGATTTAGTAGCGAGTGCTCACATGAAAATTACGGAATTGAGTGCGGTTAAATAGCTTTAAAATATTTAGTAATTGAACGGCGCAAATATATCAATTTCTATTAGGTTACGTAAACGCAGCGTAGCACACATGTAACCGTGTGTTATTAGTTGAGTAATTTGTTGCGGGAAATTTACAAATTGTACCAGACTAAGGCCAAATAAATCAGAGCTAATGTTTCAGCTCTCAAATAATTTAACAAATTATATTTGTGCAATTAGGAAAATAGCGGTGCTGCTCTGACAATATGAGAATATTTGGCGTTGAATGAAAAAGGGTTGGGGAGAGAAGTAAGCTAATGAGATGTTATTGAAAATAGAAAATATTAAATGGAATTAAATTTAGTGTGATTTACTGGTGGAAACATATAATTACATCTGCATAGACAAATTCTAGATATCCGAGTTTAGAATTCAGACCACTATAAGTGCTTAAATATTTTCTTGTATCTGCAAAAATACCTACTGACCCGATTCAACACATTTGTGAAACGCAGTCACACTATTATTCGGAAAGGATTATCTCTTCATTTCAATTATACTACTGCGGGCAAAAAATAGTAAGACTTTGTAATTTAAATTTCGCGCGAAAACCCTAAGTCTTCCAAGTATTTTTTTTTTTGGTGAGACTGTCAATAACAGCTGTGTCAAATGTCACATCAAAATAATCAGTAGTGCTTAGTATATCTTTGTCTTTCTGAGGTAAATAAAGAAAGAAGTTCCATAATTGTTTGTGTTCGAAATTTAATTTCTGATGCCGAAACGTTCTGAATGTAAAAGAGGCCTTCGGTGATAATTATTTGTTGTGATAAAGTTATTTTGATACAAATTATTCAACGAAGTTCAAGGATCATGAGGTTGACCTTAGTTGATGATCAGCACATCAATAAAACGCTTGAGAATCGAAAATTAACTTTCAGAGATCTTACTGGTATAGTTGGAATATCGGAAGGATCATGATAGTTTTGAAAGATCATTTGGGTTTAAGAAATGTGACGATTGGTTTCGAAATCACTAATTTTCTTAGAAAAACTCGATACTTATTTTACTGGTGATGAGTCTTGGGTCTATGCATAACCCTCTGAAACAGACCATCCATCAATCGGCCGAGTATTGTGGCAAAGGTGATCCGAAGCCGAAAATCCATAACAAAACTGATCAAAAATCTAAGCTATGTTGATAATTTTCTCCGATTACCGAGGTGTGGTTCTCTTCGATTACTTTTTGGCCGGCCAAACCGTCAACAAAGAATACTACTTGAGTGTTTTTGTGGAAAGAGATCGATATTCCTCTCATTTATATTTATATACATATTTTTTCACAAGTTCTTGAAGGTTTGGCTATAGCGATAATAACAAATAAGTAAAGCATAAATATAGTATATGCATACATTTATTTATGTGCATAAACAGCTCTATATATTGCTTAAATTCCGACACTGAATTTCTCATCTAGAATATTTAACATTTGTCAATTCCACACAAAAGCAAAGCCAAAGCAACCGCTTGGTATATTATTAAATTGCCGTAAGCTTAGTAAATATACAAACACCTTTGTATAACCGCACACGCGCACACTTCAGCAAACAGATACAATTGCATAATATATTTATTTGTTTTGCGTGCAAACGCAAACTCTCAAGCGCATGCACGTATCGCGTGCACCGTGGCGTATGAGTAACAGACAATTGCTTAAATTTATTTCAGTCAGTAGGGCAACGGGTGAGCCACTGTCTCTACTTATTTGCAGTGGCACATACGTATGTATTTATGTTATTTTTGTGGCTTTTGTACACCGAACTCCACATATGTTGTACATATATGTGCTGGATGTAGGCTTTGAGGTCAACGGTAAGCTCCGACGGAAGCAGCTTAGCCCAGGGCTGTGGTAGTTGCAGTGCAGTGCAAACCAACACAAAAAAATACAGTCTAACTCAACCGCAATTTAATCGACAGAAATAAAAGCAAATGCTCCAACTGATAAACACATACACATGTACACATGTGAGTTCAAATGAAAGTAAAATTTGTTTGGCAAGCGCAAAGCCAACCGCAAAGCATTCACACAGCAAACATACCAATAACAAAACTATTTGATTTTGATTGCTGGCAAAAAGTTCAATTTTGCATGCTTTACTTTGATTTCTATGCCTCAGTTGTTGTTGCAATTGGCTGCAAGCAAAGAATTTCGTATTCGACTCACATACATACATATGTTGCGCTCAAGCGCATGTTGCATAGAAATTGGAAAACTAATTGCGATTTTTGAAACAGAAAGTGAATTTTTTGGAGCGCTGGTTGGTTTTGCCCAAACTAATATTTGTTCTGCTTAACTTCTAATATTTTTTTTGCATAATCTTTTAATTCATAAATTGTAGTATTGTTGTCTTGAATGTATGAAATATTTCGATCGGTAAATTATTTTGAACGCTCTTGAGTTTTGAGCGAAATTTTTTCATAAGCCAGAGGCTAATAATTTCAAAAGAAGAAAATAAAATCGGCTCAGATAAGAGACTTTTGAGGGACCAAAGCATAGAAGGAATTACATATACACCCCAGGACTTGAGTCTAACTGTAAATAACCTTGATTCTTTCTCTCGCGTCAAAGAGAAGTACTAGATAACAACCGATTTCGGGAAATAAAGATTATAGCTTACGGATTTAAAAGTATTTTTATAGTTTTAATTTTCTTCCTAATATAATTGTATTACAGATTTTGACTTATTAGCTTAAACATTCCATAAGAAATATAAAACTAAAGTATTGTCAAGTGCTTTTTTTAAATTCTGACTCTGTGGTAGCCTCGATAGATAGATCTGATTTAATTTTAGACGATCAACTGAATTTGTATATTTTAGGAAACTTATACAATCCACATCAATGGAGCTAAGTGATCCAGCAAAAGCCAGTTGCTGACTGAAGGCTCTGAGACTTTGCTCTAGTCTTGCTGAATTCACATGAACATCATGTTTCACTCAAAATTATCTAAAAATTGAAAAATATTTATTTTTCAACTATTTATAATTTGTGAAAATATTTTAAGAATTTCTGCACTTTTCTGGTATTCGTTCTCATAAACTTAAAATTTAATATCTAGAACAAAATCGATTCCAAATACCGGCCTAACCACAACTTAATCGAAAATAGAATATATATTATATAATATAAGTACTAGCTACTTAATAGAAATAAAGTAAAGCAAATAAGAAAGCATGTAAAAGCCATTTCGGCAAACAAAATCTCCATACCACAACTAAGTGCTTAACCAGGCGCTTCAAACACCTACCACATACTCTGCTGCTCGCTTCCAAATTAGCAACTGCTAAACCAATTATAGCCATATAACATGAGCTTAAGTCATTCATCAATTACAACAACAACAACAAACTACTTTGCTATTAATGTATTATTGCTGCCGTTGCAAACACATCACTGCACTCAACGATACTTCGTAAAGGCGCACCCGCTCCAATACAATGCTACAACAGTGCCTAGCAGTGTCTAGCAGCTGCCAGCCGAAGCAACGCAAAGCAACCACAAACGTTTTCCGGCAATGGCCTCACTTGATTACAAGAAATTAAATTTAGTTGTTAGTTGGTTGTGCCTCACACCTTCCGCACGAGTTGTGGCTAACTGATTTCCCGACACTACTAATTAAATACCTGTCAGTCGTAGGCAAACGAAGCAGCCATTTTGATAATATTTGCCAACGCAGCCACATTGGGGAGGCAGGTTGCTCTATATATCGCTCGCAACTAAGCCAGGGTGGGTCCGTTTGTATAGGATTGAGTTGGGCTGCTTTACCGCTGGCATCATGTTACGCAAACTGTTGTGTAAATGTTGATATTTCAAATCGAATTTGCCTTCCCTGTACAATGCGATATTTGCTCTTTTTGTGGGCATATATATAATACTAAATTTAATAATATGTACGAGTATGTACAAGCATAGATATTCATAATATATTTTCGTAGTTTAAGCATAGAATTGGGTAATGTGGCATATGGAGTGGAGGAGGGAATTGCTCGTGGCGTTACAGTGGTTAAGTTTAATGAGAGAAATGCAATTTAATTTCCAGATGGGGAAAACTAAATTTAAATTTACTATATAAAAAATTGTTAACGAATACAAATACAAAATATTATAAGTAAATATGCAAGAAAAAGCAACAATTTTATTTAAGCCGATTACTAATAGATTTGGAATTTTTTTTAAACAGAGGAAGATTCTTAGAAAAATATTAATAAACGGCCAACCTAATAAATTCATAAATTTCAAGGAAATTGGAAATTTTATTGCAATATGCTTAAATTGCGATATATACTATACTTCCAAAAGCTCTAGTAATCCTATTAATTTTATAGAGCTGCCACCTTTACCCTAATAAAAAAATGTTTCAACATAATTAAAGAATTTATTCAATTCCATATATTTTCCATATTTTTCAAATAAGATATTTATATTTCAAAAGAGTATATAATGTTCTAAATTTTACAGAGTTGCCACCTTTTCATAAATAAAAGTATGCTTCAAAATCTAAACGGAATAGAATATATTCGATATTTTCTACATTAAATTTATTTTTAAAGTCATAGCGTTGCCACTTATTTTTATTAAAATGTTTCAATACATTTAAAAAATTTATTTAATTCAGTAAATTTTCAATGCTTTTCAGTTAATCTGTTCATTTCTTAAAAAAGTGTATAATGTCATAAATTTTACAGCGTTGCCACTTTTTCTGAAATAAAAAACTGCTTCAAAATTTATATACAAATGATATTTTCGACACGTTTTATATATAAAATACTTTTAATTCTATAGAGTTGCCATTATGGATTAAAATTAAAAAATAAAAATAAAAAATAATTATAACAAAAAGTTGGAAATTCTCCATACGTTTTACATAAAATATATTTTTAAATTTCTAGTATTGTCACTTATTTGGTTAAAAATGTTTCAACATAACTTAAGAATTTATTAAATTCAATAAAATTTCGATACTTTTCAGATAATATATCATATCTAAAAGAGTTTACAATGTTATTTTAATTAGTTTTACAGAGTTGCCACCTTGTCTTTAAAAAATACTTCAAAATTAATATAGAACAAAATATTTTTGACACATATTACATAAAAAAACATTATTGATTCTATAGAGTTGCCACCTTTCATTAAAATTAAAAAGACCAAAGCATACAAAGAATAAGAAACTTTCGACTACGTTTTAAATAAAACGTTTACATTTTGAAAGTGTACTTATGTAGGTTAGCCTAGGCTGCCACTCTTTTTAAATACACATGACAGTAACTATCTGTTTTTTAACAAAAAATTATATTCAAATAATTGATAAGTTAAATTTGCAAGATATCTGAGATTTAGTGCCACATTAATTCAACATTAGATTCTTTTTCTAACATTTATCAAATCTATTTCACTCAAAACTTCACAGAAAGGACCTTATAAATTATATGACAGTTGATATTATTATTAGCGAAAATCAATTTTTGGCAAAAAAGGGTTTCATATGTTGTCAGGCATTAAAACGTGCAAATAAGGTTGCCAGAGTTTAGCAAAATTTATATAAGATTTTATAAAAAACTGGTTTAAAAGATAGAACATCAGCAAACGAGAGCATTTCTATATAATATTTATCAAACAACTGACTGAGATCAGTCCAGAAATTACGTAAGTGAGAGTTGCCAGCCGTTTATAGGTAAAAATTAATTTATACACAAAATTTATGTTAGACAGACACTCTTGAGCTAGTTTAACCAGCATCACTTGCTACCAAAAATAACCAAAACAAGAAAAAACGTTAACCTCGGTTGCACCGAAGCTAAATACCCTTCACAGGTGCATTTTTTGTTAGTAACTATGTGTTCAGTTTTGTATGGAAGCTATATGCTATAGTCAACCGATCTGATCAATTTCTTCGGAGATTACATTGTTGCTTTAGGAAATAATATATACAAAATTTCGTGAATATATATTGTCAAATGTGAAAGGTTTCCATACAAGCATTTGATTCCGATCGTTCAGTTTGTATGGCAGCTATATGTTATAGTGGTCCGATATCTGCCGTTCCGACAAATGAGCTGCTTTTTGAAGAGGAAATGACGTTTGCAAAATTTCAAAACGATATCTTAAAAACTGAGGGACTAGTTCGTTTATATACATACAGACAGACAGACGGACGGAAAGACAGACAGACATGGCTAAATCGACTCAGCTCGACATACTGATCATTTATGTATATACTTTATAGGTTCTCCGACGATTCCTTCTGGGTGTTACAAACTTCGTGACAAACTTAGTATACCCTGTTCAGGGTATAAAAATGGAGTAATTTTTAGAGACTCCTTTCTGAAGTACAGTGAATAGATCGAAGGCGAACAGCGAGCACATAAATTAAGTTTGGTAATTTATTCATTATACCAACTTGCTTTCTCAGTATAAATATCACTTCGAGCGACTCTTCGATTTCAAGCTAATACATATACTAACTTCATCGATTGAATTATATATTTTATGCACAGCAAGTTGTGGTAACCTCATTCGCATATATAGTATGTAATTTAACGTATATCGTTTTCATAGTAACTCATAGATAATTTATTATTTTAGCCTAAATACCGTTAAGTTTATACCTGCTGTGCAGTGGTAATATCCTCTTGACGAACTAGTCATGTGGTGTGTTCGAAAACCATACCAACAAAAACAACTTAACAGGAAATTTTCCGTTGCTGTTGTTAGTGTTTTTTGTTGTTCCAAACAATGGCTTTCAACGAATCAGCCCAGCGTAACGCTTGACATGCAATATAATTTGATTTAATGAAGTATAAGCCAATGAACAAGTGTAGTGAATTAAATGAGTAGCGTCAAATATATATATCATATATATTATACTGACATATGTGCTGCTGACGCGCTTGTGCGGAGACCGTTTTCTGGTGGTCAATAGATGTTGTGCATTCAGAGTAGGCAATTATCAATTTAGACTAACGCAAAGCCATTGGCCACAAATGCAGAGTGTCTGCTCATTTCAACACAACAATATTAGATATTATATTTTCTGTTACTTTTATGTTTGTGTGTGTGGTATTGTTAAGGGTAGTCTCTCTCACGTTTCGACACCTTGTATATTTATGCGTTTATATTTGCCTTTAGTGGTACTCAGCGCCATCAGTTTTAGTTATATTCGAACGAATTTCTACACTACATTTAGCAAAAATGCTATCGGTGAAGTGAGTTGCTAATTGAGTTGGCAACTCCGATAACGTAGAACGCATGTAAGCTGTTGTTACGGAAATCAGCCACTGAGATTTAAGGCTAATTGGTTTGTGTTGTAGTTTGATTTGGGGAGAATTACTTCGTAAAACTTCTTGTGTTGACTATAATTAAATGTACGTTGATAAATTTATTTGCTGTGAGCGTAAGTCTGAGGATTAAAATGGATTATTGGCAATGCAAGTTCCAAAGGTATTTGGTGATTCTACTGATACCAAAATAAGAAATATTGATAACCAACCTCCAAGCATATTTCCAAGTTAATTTTAAGCAGACTAAAGAAATATGAAAGCTAAGCTTTTCATGAATATGGGGTTTTTAAATGGCTTTCTTTACTAGTTTAAATTAATTTAGGTTCAGAATATGATAAATTTTTTTTGAATATACATATATACTTTTTATTTTTTGAATGTTTTTTGCAATTTATTAATGTAATTATAAGAAATAATATGAAATTTCTTTATGATCCTTACGTCTGAAAAAGCAATTTTTTTTGTTAGCATTTTTTTGAGATTTGTACCAGTGATGGTCTAAAATTTATTTAAAAAAATTTATGAGAGAAATTCACGAAATGTTTTAAATTATATATAGAATCTAATATCGTTGATACATCTTAGATAAATTTTACTTGAATGGGCGAAGGAGTTGTCCAAGATATTCCCTTGAGCATATGTATATATGAAAAACGGTCAGCTGTAAAATTCATAATATCCCAGATTTACCTCATATAAAATGAGTTGTCTGGCTTTATCGATTAAATGAAGTAAATAGCAGCCATAATTAGAAAAATGCTCCATAGATCTTATAGGATTAAACTCAGTCAGAAATATATTCCATGCAATATTTCCTCTATTATTCGAAAGGTTTTTTGAAAAAATGCTTAGAAAATTATTGAAGAAGTGGACGCTTGAGCCCGGAAATAGGGTTGATGGAAATATATATTCTAAATATATAGGTATTTAGAGCGATTTTCTACACCTTATATATAAAATGAACGCCAGAACCGGCTCAAACGTAATATTTCCTCAGCTATCTATTCTATAAAGACAAAGAGCACAGGACTTATCACCATTAAGCCCATAACTATCGTGTTTACAAACTACCATACATGAATGAGCCTATATTATATAACGAATAAAAATTGATTAAGTTTTCCTTTTGGCGCCACTTCTCCGGCCTTCAACGGTACTTGTAACACAGTTATGCCAATATTGACATAAAATTAATACATGCGAGGAGCTTTGTGTGAGCTCGGCTTTAATAGAATTAACACGGATGAAAAACCGATTTCATTTCAGTCAATGCACAAACAAATTGTGAATACAACGAAGTAATTAAATATGATTACTTTATTTTACTCTGTTTTTGTTGTTCTCTTGTGTGTACACAACAACAAAGTTCAGCAAAAGCGTTAGTACTTTTTTCAGGTATATTTTCAATTATCGTTGGAAGTCCAAGTGCTTCAAATATTAATTAAATTACTTTTCATTTATTGTAAGTTTTAAGTAAAACTATTATAAAAAGGATTTTTAAATTTTTAAATAACACTTCTAGCAATGCAATCAAAAATTTCGAAATAAATGCTTTAATAATTTCGAATTTATTTGATAATTTGATATAATCTTTTGGGAAAATTATTATTGCATAAAATTAATAAAAAATGCACAATAAAGTTTTAACCTTGCCAAGACCGAATTCTACAAGTCACTCGTCCAGGGGGAATCAGAGAATGAGGAAGACATCCAATCCGTTGAAAAGACCAGGTGGAGAAAGGACTGAAAATTGCCGCAAAAGAACGAAAAGGACGAACGACTGGCGCGCAGTTCCAACCACGGTTATAACCGAGCAGGCTATTTACGCCAATAAAGAATAAAACGAAGCTTTAAAGTTATTTTGAAGCCATTCTGTTGTCCTGTTTAATTTTCTCATAAAGCAGATCTTACATCGCCAACAATAATTGAAAGGTTATTTCAATAGTTCAGCCACAGTTGGATTACGACTTAGAGCTGCCATATCCGCACAAAAATTAGTCTAACTGAGTCAAATCTCTGGACGTGTGTACTCAATAGACAAGCCAAATTTTTGATATGATTCGGTCTCTAAAAATACATTCCATGTATATATATGTATATTTATATAACATAATATATATAATATTAGTTATATTTATCAAAGTCTCAATCATGAACCGTCAAACACATATGGTTAATCTGACAGCTGCTTTGACAGATATACCACTCGGAAATGATATACCTAAAACAAATACGGCCACTATTAGTAAAGAATATCAGAAGCTTTTATGGCCATTGAAACTAATAGCTTCTCTAAATTGCTGTAATTTGTATTGAAAGAGAAGCATAAATGTCATAGCTATTAAAAATAATGATACCCTACACTATTTGGAAATTGCCTCAACCATATTGGCACAGTCATTAATGTTCGGTTTACTTATAAAAATATTTCTCATATCTCACAAATGTTTGCTAAATTCAATCCTTGATATTTGTTTATATATATCTTATACATATGTATATCCTTGATATTGAGTCAACAAAATAGATTTACTGTACGGCGATATCATAGCACACCAACAACATACATGCACTTTACAACTATTGATCTAACATTATGGCAACAACACTTACGCTGGCTAACATTCGAATTATGTAAAAATAGCATGTTCATTTATAAGACTATAACAATAATCATAAATTCTATTTGTCATTTCATAACTCAGCTTAATGGGTAATGATTTGTGTGTTTTATTTTTAATTACTAGCTGTCAGTGCCAATGTGCAGGGTAAATAAATTATTGCGATAGCAATCGCAATCATAACGTTTTGGAAATGGCAAGAAGTCAGTTAGAGGAAATTTATTTGCTTTGCTGTAAACATTAACGTTAATTATAGTTGTAAATATTAGTAAGGAAATCGTTTTGTTAATATATGGCATAAAATAGACAGCTCAATGTATGGGTCACTGCTGAGGATTATGATTTAGGACGAGAAGGCTTTTTACATATAGCTTTTTCGTCTAGTTTTTACTCTTTTTAGTGAAATAGTTTTAATAGGCTTTAAAAAGCCGAATATTTCGAGAAGTATTAATGTTAGCGGTTTTGACATCAGATCTTTTTTGTAGCAAATAAAATTTTCTACAATTTGTCATGTTCATTTTTTCTATACATAGCTCTTGTCATTTGCGAGATATATTCAAAAAAATGCGAATTTCGTGGAAAAGTCAGGTTTAGAGCCCCGTACTACCTCGCCGGTGTGCGTTTCGACTTTGTCGCACTTTTGTAGAGTGTACAATTCTGAGGAATATGTGTCTTAAGTCAAAGCGATGCCATGAAATGCATCTGAGCTGTAAAAATTTAAAGATAAAAAATCACGATTGTCCTGTATTTTCCATGGAAAATTTTTACATGCCTTGGTCCAGTCCTTAATGTTAATATTAAGGGCTCCAATTTTCAGGGAATTTTTTTTAAGGTATTTCCAAGGAAGTTTCATGATGGGATTGAAAAAAATAAATAGTTAAAAAAAAAGCTCTAATGTACATATTAACCAATTTTTTCAAAAAATGTCTAGCCATTGTTTCCCTCAATAGCACGTGTGGGTGTTTCGTCACCTAAAATGCTAAATAACGTAACATCACTTTCCATAAATTTGCTGGCGCAAGAAAAACGATATTGGAATAGTTTTTAGTTTTGTTTATATATTGGTTATAAAATGGTTATACATTGGTTATATATTAGTTATAAAATGGTTATACATTGGTTATAAAATGGTTATATATTGTTATGTCTGACAGCGGAAAATTCACTGTGCAAATACTTTTCTCCAAAACAGCTACTCTACTCCTAAACGTAAAATTGCCTTTCGAAAATGTGTGAAATATGAAATCACTCATCCACATCCAAAAACCCATCATGCATAAAAAAGGAGAGAGCGAGCAAGCAAATATTATATCTACGTAAAATATGCTTCATCTCCATGCATGCTGACCTTTAGCAATTTTCCTTTATTAATGTGCCAGACAAAACAAATCCAGAGTACAATGGTTGTTAAGCAAACATGCTTATTTGTAAACAATGCTCCTTTATTTTGAAATCATAAAGAGAAATAGAGAAACCTAACAAAGCAAATATTAAAAGTGGAAGAGTACTCAACCAATTAGACAAACAAAGACGTGGCCTTCATGTCGAAAGAAAAGACGAAAACACCAACAAAGGGGAAATTAAAGCAAACTGTGGATGAAGATAGAAAAATCAGCTGCCATGGCAACAGATATGCATTTCCGACTCTACCTCGATTGAAACGTTTGAAAAGAAGCAAGGAAAGAAACTTGTATACGCTAGTTAAGTGAGATGTTAGAAGCGCAGGATTTAACAGGATTTTTAAGGCATTTAAGTCTTTTTTGCATAATTGTATCTCTATTTTTATGACAGACAATTAATCAGTGATAATAATTTCATTCATGTTTTTTTTTTTGCTTCTTACTAATATCAAACATAATTGATTACGATTTTTTGTGACTTTGGTTAGTCTATGCAACGTAACCTCGAATGTCTATAGAACTACATAAACTAAGTTCAGACATTATTGTAGAAAAACATAGGCTGAGTTTAGAACACTAAGCAATAATTAGCAGCATTTTAGTCAACTTTTGCTTATATTGTTTTAAAGCACCCTAAATGTGGGCACCAAATTACGATCGACTTTTGTTAAGGCTATATAACAGCTCCTAAATATAGGCAACAACTTCAGCACAACTTTTGCTTAGTTTGTATAGAAGCACCCAAAATCAAGTTATTATTTATTAGTATACTACTTTTCTCACTTTTACCACAAAATACCTAAAAAAGTACTAAAAATGTATTACAAGCATATTAGTAACATGCAAATATGACATAAAATTACTTGCACGAGCAAAAGTTAAAACGCACTTGACTGTAACCGAAGCAAAGTGACACAAATTAATGTCACACTCTCGTCGGCATTCGATAAATCAACGCAATGACGATCAAATTGCCATAACGACCGAATTAAAGCGAAGGGAAATTGCGTAACGCGAGATAAAATTGCCAATTCAGAAACGTGCCAAACGAACCGCAACCCCCGCAAAACGGTATATTTTTGTGCGAAGGTGCAAACGCAAGGGATAATTTATACGCGTAACTTAAGCAACTTAAGCAACTTAACAACTTTTGTCATTTCTGTTGTTTTTTGTTGATACTGAAGAGGCAGATATTGTCCTACAATGTTTTCAGCATTCCGTGGGTGTTAAACTACGTTAGTTAAGGTAGAGCAGTCTGCATCATATTACAAGCGGCTGAATATATAAGTAGCATATATTTATTGATAAAAATGGTACCAGAAATAAATACGCAGTCACAGAATGAGGCAACAATAAGATAATCGCAAAGTTGAAATAGAAAACATTGGTATTACACAAGTCATTAGCCATAAACTGTCTCAAATAACCGCAAATTTATAGGCTACACACATATACAATTCGCCTGCAGAGAGTCACGTACCCTTTACATGCATTTGATATATGAATATTAGATCTTACATATTTACTTGAAGTTGGCTTTGAAGGCAGTAGACAAAAGTGAAAATTAATATCTTACACGTGGTATCGTTTAACCGCACTGCGTGTAGAAAACGCAGTTGAGAAGTGAGTATGTAGATTTGCTTAGGCTATATTGATATTGCTAAATAAAAAGTAATTAATAATTACATCTGTTAAACGAAATTTAAAGTGTTCGTCGTAATGATGTTGTAAGCAGTCTTTTGGGAAAATTTTACACACTCTTACAAGAAATATTCTTAAGAGTACTCTTAAAACAAAGCATGGTGGAGTGATGTTGGTAGCAGACAGATATTTGGAGCAGTATTCCTCCCGATAACTCCCGAACAGCTTTACTTCATACTCTAAGCTGCTCACAGTTATTAGTTAATCAGAGATATACTTGCATAGAGCATCAGTAACACTCATCTATACCCTCTTCTGTACTCTACTCTCCACTTTACTTAATTCACTACTTAACTTCAACTTCTGAATATTCTTCTTGAACTTATAATATGTTTAAGTGTTCTCTAAAATAATACTCTGTGCTCTATATTATTATTTGTTTTCATACTCCACAAGCTATGCTTTACACAATATACTCTATACTCTATACTCTATACCCTATACTTATACTTATACTCCTAGACCTGTTCAGGCTGCTGGGACTCTGGGAAGACATGTGATATCGTAGAGGGCACAATAGACCCTAGGTCGCGGTGCATTACCTCATAACATTTATCTATCTATCTATCTATCTATACTTATACTCTATACTCTATACTCAATTTTACATAATACAACAATATATTTTATGTATGCTGACCACTGAATGCTTATACTAAATACTTATGTTTGCTTTGAAAATGAGTATTCAGAATAAACCAGTGTTTATTTCGACCCCAAAATATTTTACAGCAATTTCTGTTCTCTGTAGGCAGATTTGAAAAATTTAAAATATAACATAGAAAATTTCGCTCAGTGTAAATAGAGATATTCGGTAGTCTAGTAATTTAGGTCAGGTCAGGTAAAAGGAACGATAGAGTAGAAATAATGAGATTCTGATCCGATCTGAGATTATTAGAGTTTTTCAATAGTGGGCAAAAGCCAGAGAGGAACTTTCATGTCATGGAGTATATATAGTATATATCTGAGTATACCAAGATTTTAAGGAAGCTAAGAAGTAAGGAAAGTGTTATGAATTAAATATTTTGATAACTTAGTTATTAATTTTTGAGCCAATAACACTGAAATAACAAGAAAGAACTTTAACTTCGGCACCCTTGCTATAAGACCCTTCACAGACAGTTTTCTTATATTATAGTAACTTTATGTATGAATAAATCTGAAATATACTTCATCTTTGACTCAATATAGTAGTGATCCGATCTCAATATTTTCTACTTTAATTTGAGTGCTGGTTATGGCAATTTTCCTCACATATCATCTTGAATAAAATAGTCTTCCATACAAGGACTCTACTTCGATCGCTATTAGTCTGTATGACAGCTAAACGCAATGTGATCCGATACGGGCAGAAAAATTAGCACTTTGTTAGGGAGAAAAAGGCCTGTGTAAAATTTCGGAGCTTATCACCCCGTTCACTTGATTTATATACTATATAAGATATCCGAAAATTCCTTCTGGTATTACAAACTTCGATTAAATCATAATTAAACCTCTCTAGAGTAAATAAAACCACATCAACCCAAAACATTGTATGTGCGATGCTCTTATTAAAATTTCAAGAAACCATATAAATAAAATTATTCTTAATAGTAGTGCTAAAACAAAATGACGCAGTTTAAAACATTAGTAATCATTATTCACTAAACGAACATTCAAAAAATTGTGGAGTAAAGAAATAATTAGAATTAATGCATTGGAAAATTAAGAGCTTATGCTGGAGAATGTGAACTAAAAAGTTGTGCGTGACAGATATGAAAAGAGGAAGCAGCGATGACAGCTGTCAAAAAATTATGTTAGTAGTAGTGGCTGCAAAGGCAATGATACGTATCAACTAGAAAGCAACGCTACTTAGAGCTAAACTTCAAACTATTCGTCTGCTTTGGAAATTTTGCCACTTTTCTAGAAAGACTTTTTTCTCACACAAAGCCAAGCGAACATTGCCAGCATGAACGAAGCTGATTTAACAAAAGCTGCCGGTTTTAAATACAATTAGAAATTGGGGAAGAATTGTGGAAGCTTCGCACTAACGGAAACAATGTTGTGGACGAATTTCAATTTGGCATTAAGCGCATAAAGAGACTTGTATGCAGTCTCTAGTGATGTATTCTGGCTGAGTTGAAAGCGAAAATGATGAAGCTGCGTGGGTTAAAATGTGTGCCACGAGTGCGATGAACCGCAAAGTTGTAGACGCGCGCAGCGGTCGGGATCAACGTGTGGTATGAGCAACGCGAAAACAATTGCGCTTTTTGATAGCGCTACGTAGAATGTAAGCGCAAAGCGGAATATAAAATGTGCTCAAACAAATGACTAATGGGCTTGCGTTTTGTAATTAATTTCGAACTTACTTAGCGCGTGGCAGTTAAGCTGTTGTAATTTACTAGCTGCGCAGTGGAGGGTGTGTGCGCGCGCTGTATGGTTACAGTAAGACTGTAAACCGCAATTTCTTCAGCAGTAGCGCTACGCTATTTGCGCGCATTAGTTTACAATGATTAATTGTTGTCAACTTTTAGGTGAGAAACCAAAGACAGCGTTGACCATATTTCATTTCAGGGCGAGTGGGTCTATATTTTCGCTAGATTGTAGCCAAATAGCAAAGTAAATGCCGCAAAGAAGGATGTAACCTTGAACGCATAGCGCTGTTAGTTGTTAGAGCAAGTTGGCATAGAATGATAATAAACCGCTGCCAGCATCTCACAGCACACTTTCTCCACGTTCAGCCAGCAAATTTTTGAGTTATATCATTCCACTTTTGCTCCACTTAGCGCCGAAAACAAGTACAGTTAAAAAATTGTTGTACCACGTCTTCTGTGTGTATGTGTGTGTATTTTGTTCCAGCCTTTCTGCTACTTTTTGCGGAGAAACAAGAAATAGCGCTGGCCGGTGGAGTGGCGCTTGTCAGAGAATGAAATATGGTTAGATTATTTTTCATATTTCGTGTTCGCTTTTTACTCATTTCGGTTTGTTGGTTTTGTTTCTTTTTCGTTTCTGCGCTTTTCTTGGCGAATTTGCGATTGCAATTAGCGTTGCGGTTTTTGGTTTCAAGGTCTGCTGCCTTGTCGGCGCTCTTAATTCGTGCGCTGAATTTGGCAGATTGCACATTCACTTTCACTTTTCAACTCGGCCAAGACTTGTGTGCGCGCGCGTGCGCCAGCACTTCACCTGAATAATTGAAATTAATGAACGCTGCTTCTCTTCTCGTTGCGGCAGGCAACGATAATGAGCGTAAAGTGGTGGATATTTTCGATTTCGAGCAGCTGGCCCGTATTCGATTTGAATTTAATTGAAAAATTATTTCGTTGTTTGTAAAGGATTTGGCCGTTTTTGTGCTTTGTACGTTTGCTTTTAAGGAAATTTTAAGAATTTTGTGCAAACCTTACCATTTTGTTAATTAAATTTGGAATTATTTGACTAAAAATGATAACAACGAAACTCTTTCGGAGAGTTATTATAGGTTGCTTTTATATTTTGGTATTTTAAAAGCCTACTATTACAATCTGGTAACTCTGAATTTTACCGTAAGAATTCACATTTTTGATTACTCAGAGTGTTTTGACACACCAGCGCTTTTTGTGTGGTTTAAAGTAACTTGAAATATTCGTCTCGGCCAAAAAATAGAATAAAATCGCCAACATTTCGAGCGATTATTTTTAATAACTTTCGACGTGTATTGGCTCAGCAGCAGTGTATCGATGAATTTAATTCAATTTTTGGTGATGAATCTCCTGTGCTTATGGTTGATGTGGTGAATCCAATCACAGTTGTAGATCACTTCAAGACGAAGTTCTTGTTCCCGAAACTATTTCTACTATGCATAAACTCTAATTGCAAGATCGTCTTGTGACCTATAGAGAGGCTGATACAATTTTAGGTAAATGTGAGACTAGCATATATTCAGTGTTGAGTAGAACATTTGAGTGTAAAACATATTTGTTCACGGTGGAGTCCACAAAATTTTTCGGTCGCTTAAAAAAAGGCTTGTCAGGAAAAATGTCAAAACATACATTAACTTTACTTCAAAATACATCTAAGACCTCGTGATAAATAACGAATCGTGGATATATACGTATGCGTCAGAAAGTAAACAGCTGTGGACTGTACAGGTGTTTCGAAAGTAGCGGCATCATACAAAAACGGTTCGCGCCCGAAGGACTTCAAAGCAAATGCTTGCTAATTTCATGTTTTTTTAACTTGACGTGTGTCAGACATACTTTAAAACATTATTTTGCTGTTCCCACGACAGTCCGGCCTACGTAACCGGATTTGACCTGGATTTTTTATGCGCTCAAGGAATGTCAACTCAGCAGAATTTTGCCGCTACAACCACAGTAACAACATTTTTTGCCCAGTTCCTTGCAAGAAATGTCCCGCTCTTTACCAATCACCGAAGACGGATCATTTTTCATATGTGCTCTCATACATAGACTAAAATAAATTAAAAAATATTTTTAAAAAGTTTCGTGTAATTTCGAAATCGGCATATTCTAATCACATTAATAGATATAAAGCTTTTACTTTTACAAATTTTTGAAATTCTGTTAGAAGCACAAAATATGTATATGTTCTTGTTTCTCAAATTATTTTCCTCAGAATAAGCGATACTTTATCCAAAAGTCTTTATGTTTTCACTGGTCCTTAAAGATTGTTGCTTCAATACTTCTACTTTAATGACACTATCAATCTTATTAATTACCTGCACCCTGCTTCGCCTTTACAAGAAAGCGAAAATGTTGTTTTTCTACAACTATTGAATGAATATGAGTTTCCCAGTATAAAATACATTAAGTAATATAACTGATTTATTAAAAAGAACTCCGTTATTTTTCCTATAGGTGACTTCAATGAAGTGTATCCCGTATTATGTAGTATAAACGAAAGAAATACCCTATATGGCTTCAGAAAGATTCCCTATTAAACAAATTTCTTTGATGGTCTTGTTTTCGCTTGACTGAGTATTATTGGAGCACACGTCAGAATCGTTGAAAATGCTAGGTAGACGGCTGAAGATAAAAATAGTATATATGGTCCTGATACTGTAACAACCAAATATGCGAAACTTTGATATCGACAGTGCTCCTGGCGAGCATTTCTTTCTACGAATATCTGCTGAATAGCAACAAAATCGATTAATATCTGGTTACTACTTAGTGATGATGAAAAGCGGATCACTTACGAGAACTTCAAGTGAAAACAATCACGATAAAATCGCGGAATCTGTGCTGTTCACAACCGAATCGATTGGAGGCAGCAACCGACCAGCACCGGTTAAGTTTGACCAACAAGAGAGGAGGCATATTGTCATCTGGACATTGCTACGTCATTTATATAGATAGTGACTTGCGCGAAACTCCCAGGGCTTAATTGGGAAGCCATTATGAATCCAACTGAACCTAACATTTAATTATCACTTCCTACTTTCTATCTTTTATCATTGATTTTGCTGTTAAAAAAGTTGCTTCAAAAGAAGCTTGTGAAAATCAATTGTCGAATTTCTGTGGGAGTGATATTATGAAATAATCTTCAAAATGACAGCAAGTTATCGTATAAAATGGTGGCTGTTTGAATTGGATCTTTTTACATCTGATAAACACATAAAATATAATATAATCCAAATATTTAATACTTATTTTTTCTAGACGTTATGCGAGCATCTATTCGAAAGTTGAGCTGCTTTATGAGGTATAAATCCAGACTTATCACTGATCTGTGGCGCAAGCTTCAAGCGCTATCTACATAATTCATATGTTTTTCTACCAGAGTTTCTTACGGGGCTATACCAGTGTAACGCATGAAAAATTAGGCAATCGAAATTTAAACACTTCCTTTTTTGACCCCGCCGGAGGAGGAGATCCTATTCTTTATTAACATTTATTTTGATTCTTTGGACACCCAGAAGTTTATATTTTAATTTTACCAGGATTCGGAATAATTTCTCATATTATTAGTCAAGAATCGGGAAAGAAGGAAACATTTGGATCTCTAGGAATGACTTATGCCATAATAGCAATTGGCCCCTTAGGGTTCATTTTCCTGAATTTTTTTTAAAAGAAAGTACCCAATTGAATATTTGGAACTTCTTTGAACGTAATAAGTTATAATTTTAGCTATATTTTAAGATTTTTTTTTTTTACAAAAGTGTTGAAAAATAACGGAGGTGCCAAAAAAAAGTGTCCCAACTGCAGACATGTTTCCGGCCGAACGAGTAACTTAAACAAAAAAAATCAAAAAGCATATTAAACTTAAAGATATTTCCTATGCAGTGACTTACGATTTTTGAAAAATATCAAAAATTAACAAAATGACGTAAATTTGAAAAAAAAAATCGTTTCATTTAGGTAAAAAATGGTTTTTTTAATGCCAAATTGACAATTTTCAACCAATCAAAAATACCGTATAGTAAAACAATTCAACAATACTTAGTTTCAATCTGAAGTCGATCGGTTAATTTCTCGTTGAGTTAGGATGTCAGCATTTTTGAAAAATGTCGTTTCGAGAAAAACGCGTTTAAAATGTCACTCATATAGTATTACTATACCTGTGAGCGGTCGCTCTTTAGAATGCCTCCATCCAAAAACTATTGAAGATACGACCTTGCCGATTTCACGGCATATTTTTGGAAATATAGACTATCGAAAAAGCACATAAAACTTTTTTTTTAAAGTGTCACACTGGTATAGCTTTTAAGCTAAAAATACAATTGAGGTTATATAGTATTGTCAACATTTTATTGTTATTTTGGGTGAGCAAGGTGAGCAGACTTTTTCTTTAGTATTCGTATATGAACTTTAGCTTAATTTAGCGCATTAAGGGACTTCGGCTTGTAATTCGTAAGTAAAGTTTGGCAGAGGTAGAATACTGAAAGAGAGAGTTGCAATTCTTCTCAATACTTCAACGCTACCTGCCACAAAAGAAGCAAAGCTAACAAGATAACTATAAAATAACCCGCCAAAGGCACAACTGAGTTTCCACAACGAAAACATAATTGTTTTGTTTCTTCCTTCATTTGAAATCTTGCATTAATTCTAAATACTTAATTAAAAATAATAGTGTGTAAGACAAAGGATTGAGTTGCTGTTATGAAAAACGAAAATTGTTTACATTTTCGTAGTTTGAGAAATGTTAATGTGTGCTCACTAAGAGTTATTATTATTTTCTAAGAAATTTCTGCTATTCCTTAAAAACCGCAGCAGAGATATTTTGTTATTTTTTTAAATAAGAGAAATTCGTGATTTTGTAACTGCCGAATGCATGTAGTGAAATTTTTGCGAATACTGTGCAGAAATTCAGAGAATAAGAGAATAGAGACTTAAAGCAAAAAACCACAGAGCAAGAATGAGACATAAAGAGCCATCACAAAGATAATTAAGCAAATTTGTTCACAATAGAAGGGCAACTGGCAAAAGTTAATAAAACAACTGGGTATGTGGGTTAAAAAGCAACTGCAAATTACAATTACACAGCAGTGCAATTCACTAGAATAGAAATGAGAAATAGCACAAATAGAATAACATGAGCAACTAAGTGGATAATGAAAGAACACAGCATTTTAATTGGGCTACTTTAAAGCCGAAACATTTAATTGCAAAGAGAGCTTAAATGACATTTTAATGAAATTGAAGTGTGCGCTCGCTGCGTAGAGCTACTGCAGAAGCTACGCGTCAAAAAAACAAGAAAATAATTATTTCGAAAATTACACAGGCTGACTTAACCACAGAAAACAACAACAACAGCGTGGAAAACAACTAAAAAACTTATCATAGCGGTCAATGGCGGCAATTGTTCCCAATTCGCCCGGCACTTAATCTGACTTTGAGAGCAGACCTGTCAGCCAATTGCATTGTTTTACATGATCGAAGCTCTGCGGCTTAGCGGCCAATGTTGTTTAAAATTTTCACTTTCTCTGCGAGTTAATTTTTATTGTTGCCATTTACTTTAGTATTCTCTCTGTGCTCTTATTTTTCTCTGCCCTAGCACCTATCTCTAATCAGCTTATTGCCATTTTCCTTTTGCCAGTTGAAGGTGAAGCGCTGTCACTTGTCAGAGAAGAGCAGAAATAATATTAGCAACAGTGTTAGCATAACCAGCGAATCCAGAAAAAGAAAAGATAAGTCTTCTCTACTTAACCGCTGCTTAAGATTTATTTTGCATTTGCTCTAGTTTAGTACTCGTCAGCTGTGAGATGTAGAGCAAATATTGATAAAGCTACAATTGGACAGTAATGTGGGTAGCTGACGCAGGTAAAGAGCTGGAAAAGTACGAGTCATACAAAAAGGTTTATTTATTTATATTGTGATCTTAGAATAGCTTTCTTCACTCACTCTTTCAAAAATAGTGCTGATCAGAGCTTCTCAAGTATTATATAACTTCTAATTTATGTCTTATATTATCAATTATGTAATCTAAAAATAAAATTATAAATATTGTATATAATTGCAGCTCAACTTCGGTTAATTTCGTATATAAACGAATAAATATATGTTAGACACGGCGTATGAGTAACTAAACTTCGTTCAAATTCACATTAGTATTTTCTAGCACTTTCGTTTTCTGTCCCCTTTTAAGCTACCAACTCTTAAGCTTGGCTTGGTTTTCACTTATAGTTTGCCATGCTACGTATATAACGCAAGTACAATTACAACATTTTTTCGCCAAACATACATATTTTTGCTTTTAATAATTACACTGCGGGCTAGACCGTCAACACACAAGGGGGAAAGACAGCAAGAAATGCTATTTCGCATTTTCAGTTGACAACCTAATTAAGTGCAGCCGCTGTGACCTTCATTTGCTCTTGCTACGCCGCAGTTCAGTGCCACAGAGTCGCAGAGAGAAAGGGCGTGTCGCGGATTTTACTAAGTCCTACAGCTGCGAATTCGATTCTTGTTGCTTTTCACTTTGCTTTCTTATTTTATTTATCATGCTATTTACGCTTCCTTGTTGTCCTTGAAATTTTGCAAAGCCTCAAATTTGTTTGTAATTATTGTAGTGGGATTTGTTCTTCGCAAGGTAAACTCTTGAGAATTGTGACAAAATCGTTAGCGCTAACAGAACGGCTACAGAATTAGTGTTTATGTTAGTTGTGGCTTATTGAAATTAAAGTGAAATAGGTTTTGTAGTGATTTTATAGTATCCGTATAGACTTTATTGAAATCAAAATATATTTACTGACAATAGTTAGATTTCAACTTTTCTTAAAGTATTAACTGGGAATTAAACTCGTAGGGCATAGACAAATCCGAATAAGCTTTTACTAAATTCACGAAAATTTAAATTTTGAATTTATAATTTGTCTGAATTGAAAGCAGAAGTTTATAAGGATATTTATTGTGACTTAATATTTATGACCTGTCATATCGAGACTCTTTTCTGGTTAAGAAAAGTCAGCAATAAATTAATAAATTTTGAAAAATACTATATTTTTATCAAATTAGCCCTATTTTTTGGAATAGATACAAGAAATGTTTAAAATAGTTTTTATAATGCTTTTTGTTGTGGTGAATTGACTTCGAGACTCGCTTACAGCAAGAAAGAAATTGAAGGTTTTTTATAGAGAGTGTCCCAAACTTAACGCAAGGTTTAAATTTTCCGCCACTTCAAAATTTCATCACAATTGACGAAGCGAAAACACTATTCCGAACATATATTGTACGAAATTTTTGAACTGCGAGCGCCAGGCTTTCGTTATTTTCGAAATATTGTTCAATAATGAAGACATGTTACAAGCGTTGACACCTTTTCTCCGATAACACCAGATTAGGTATGAGATGGGTCTTCGTTTTCGTCTTGTGTTCTACCGCTGAAGATGTAGACTTCGCGTGAGTTTAGCAGACACTAGTCAACAATTAACTCCTGTGAGATCCACCGAACTACTCGCTCTCTGTATATCATAATAGTTCTTATTGGTTACCGCCCAAGTGAAATTATTAAGGCGCTTTTTCATACATTTTTCAGTTTTTACAAGACTGAAACATAACAGCGAACCTGGCGAAATAGCCGAAATCGTCTCAACAAGTTTGTGGCAAACTCGAAGCGTTTTGTCGATATTTGAAAGTCTTTGCAAACAATACTTGGGAGTATTTAGCTATCAAAATGGACCAACTATCTCAACTATGCAAGTGGGATTCGCCTAACCTAAGAATTTGAGCTCAAACGAATCGTAAAAAAGTTAATCAACAAAGCAACAGTTAAGCGATAACCTTCAATTGTGTTGATATGGGATCGTTTAACAAAAATGAAAGCATTAGACCAGTTTTCATATTATTATTGTTGTAATGAAAAAGATTCTTCGATTAATGTCCATCCTGATATAACCCTAACTGTCGTGGAAACATTGATCTATTATAGGTTTGAAACTTATATATATTAGCAAAAACAAACACTCGAAAGATTACTTGATTAGTAAAATTGTCGTTGAAAGATGTTCATGAGAGTTGGCATAAGAGATATGCTCCACAGGTTGGCAAAAACTCCATAAATTTGTTGATAAAAACCTTTTGAATTTTTTTTTTTAATATTGGAAAATTTCAGTGCAGGCGAGTAATAAGTTATCTACGAGGAAACTCCATACCTAATATTCACATAAATGAATTGGTGTAGTTTTTAAAAACTCTTATAAATATATTTTCCACATCAAATGACTTATCTTATATCCTAAGGCTTTAGTTGCTGTATATCCTCTCCAAACTCCTAAAAACCAGTACAATTTGTATCAGCAGTAATAACCCAAAATGGCACTTAGTTACTAACAGCTTCAATATTGGCACAAACATCATTACACACAATTAATCCCTCTGCCCACATCACCGCGTATATTACAATGCTTTTTCCTATCACTATGGAAAATATTGCGCTCACGCTTACCATAATAATAACTTCGACTTCACCTTTCATTTCATTACACATTCTTACTTGTGAGACCGTGTGAATATGGTTACTTCTATAGCATACTAACTACAAAAACAACAATATATAGAAGTCATATAACCCTGCACCCAACACCACCACACACACGCTCCACAACATTTGAAATGACCTAACGCCTTCGCAGCTTACACAGCTTTATAAAGCCACTCGCACAGTTCGCCATATTGTTTCGAAAGCCATGCGACAATCGTGAATTGTAAAATTTGTCGCCATACGCTTTTCTCGTCGGTGCGCGAATGTCAGCGCATAATGGGATTTTATGGTTTAAACCCACGCGCTAAATACCAAAATTTATAATCGTTGCGATGGGAGCGCCAAACAAAGAAACCAACACGCGTGTTCGAAAAGCGCAGCCAGCGCGTAGCGGCGTACAGACTGCGGCAGCTTTGGTTTTCAAAAAAAGACAAGCCAAGCCAAGGCGAGCCGTGCGCCGACAGGATAGAGAAGGATGCGGGTGCGCCTTTGTGCTGTGAATTGAATTTAGTTTCGTCGTAAGTGAATAGTGGCGGCGAAAGACAAGGCGCTGTTAATGGCTGATGTAGGCGATGGCGCGTAGCCACTTGCCGCGCTCCGAATGGCTTTAGATTGGCGTTAGATTTGCATTTGCACGAAATTTATGACAATTCAAATGCGACAAAATGTGCCAAAATGGCGCCTGTTGGCTTCAAAACGCCTGTTGTCTGCACACATACAAGTAAAGTAGTTTGTGTATGTGAATATGTGTGTGTGCGCGTAGATTGGCGCAGCTAATAGTGTATAGTGCTTTTTAAGCAGAATCTATGGCAGTTTTTATCCTTCTCAAATTGAATTGCTTCCGGCACATTAGAAGCTGGCGCATTAAGCATATTACTGTGAATTACGCGCTCGGAAATGGGCGATAAACTTTATCCGAATCGAACTTTTTTGACAGCGAAGTGAATTTGCGTTCGAAAGTTCTGCTGTTTTTCAAATGGAGTTTCAGTTTGCGTAAAGTAAAATATCTGACTGATTAGCAAATGGAAGGGAGCAAATTCTACGAGAAATTTTCAATTTATGCGTGCTCTTTGCCTGAAAGTGATTAAATTAGTCTTGAGGAAGATGCGGATTATTAAACACATTGAGTTTACACATTGAAATTGTTCTTTGTTAGATAATTATATACCATATAAAACTAAACGGAAGCGGCTCGACAGTTTTAAGTGTAAAACAATAATTCACAACTTAATAAGCATTGACATAGCTGAACAATATATGTATAATTCTCATTCTTTTTCAGAAGAAATCTAGAATAGTTACTATAATGGGCTATCCAAGTAGATGTGCTTACTAGCCTTTTTTGAGATGTTATGTAATTTTTATTTAGTATTGTTTGGCATTTCATCATGGAACAACTTACCCCTAAACAACGTTTATAGAAGTAAATCGTTCAAACTTATTATGAAAATTCTGTAAATAATGTGTTTCGCGCTTCGCTGCACTTATCGTCAAAATAATCGACCTACTGAGCATACTATTCGCAACCCCATCACCTATCTTGAGACCTAGCATTCGTCATTGGATAATATTCGACGGAATAGAGAAAGTATAGCAGCCGTAACTGAGAGTGTATACGAAGACCGTGGAGAGTCGACTCGGCGCCGTTCTGACTGACATATGGAACTACTTGGCGTACTACGTCGAATTCTTAAATTGAAAGCGCACAAAATAAAGCTTGTGCAAGAACTGAAGCCGCTCGATCTTCCCAAAAACGCCAAAAATAAATGCTTGACAACGTAGCTATGGACCCTGCAATCATCAAACGCATCGTCACTGGTGAAGTGACTCGAATTTATGAATATTACGTCAAAACTGTTAAACAATCTGGCGAAAGGTGCTTCACAAATGAGCCAAAACCAAAGAAATCAAAATTCGGAAAAGCCACTAAAGTCATGATAGTCAAGACTTAAAGTGAACCCAATTTTATGGTGAATAATTATCACCTATTTTCTATCAAATTACGATAAAGTATAATTTGATTTTGTTAGTGCGGTTCAAATTTAATCGGAAGGTACACCTCTTAAGGGGAGAGCCTGCTTTAGAAGCTTCAAAAACTCGAAATGTTTTTTGCTTAAATCTCTTTAGAAATAATCTAAGAATTTGTCCCCCACAGTTTTAGATGGGAGTTCGAAATATTTTCCAAGCTAGAAACTAAATAGTTACCGAGCGTCTAGCAGATATATGAATGATTGGGCAGAAAGCGAAAACTTTGGCGGAGATTTCTCGGTTTTTCATTTTTACGATTTTTCTTAATTGGCGGGCAGGATAGAAAAAAAATTAAACGTCGTATGGCATTGGGGAAAAGTCAAGTTTGAACATATTTTTAAACAACATAAAGTACATTTTTTTTGGTCAGAACCTACTCTTTTTTTCAATTTTTAAAAAATTTGAAAAATTTTACTTCTTTTTTGGAATATTTTTAGTTTAACTAGAAGATGAATTATTAAAAAATATGAATCTTTTGATTTTTTGTTTCCGAAAGAAATTGCGACCTGCATCTTGCCCGTCGCCCGCCACATGCACATGCGAGATTCATCGGGCAATTGCTTCTCAAAGGTAGAATATCAAAGATTTCGTATCCAAAAATCTGAGAATGATGTTTAAATATATAACTATAAGCCCTAAAATTTCGCTTTAATCACTTATTTCTTTCCCTCCCAAAAAAATCCTCAAAAAAATCGATTTTTTGAAGCCTCTAAAGCAGGCTCCCCCTTAATGATAATATTCTATTTTTATTTGATTTTATAAGCCAAGTCTCATAGATTGCCTCGCATTTTCCACATTTTGTGGGCTGGTTTAGAGTATAGATAGTTTTCGGCTGACACTTGTCATTACGTAAGATAGCTCACTATATTCAACAAACTTCATTAATTCGACAGCTTTCTTAGTGAGAGAATGTGTAAACTTTGACTTCGCCAAAATCTAAATTTAAGCTTTGGGTATTTTGGCATTATTTGTCTGTAATAAATATACCGAAGTACGAATGTAATGTAATCTTGGTGAATTCCAATATCGCAAAACTTCATTTTACTGACATTTCAATGATTAGATAAATATGTGGTAAACTTATGCCGTACTGGGTATAGAAAGTGGAGTATTATTGAGTAACGACTGTAGTCAACCATAAAAACGGCTTAGTTAAGACCTACTTCCTTCAATTGAGCTGTCTTTTGGAGCTACTTCCAATGAAGATAAGGCTCACCATTAGAAAGCTCCCAGCCTTCTCTATTTTTAGCAATACAGCTGATAAATATTCGTACATATTTCGATAGATGGCCACTTTTGGGATGCATGTGTCTATATTAAAAATGTATTGTCAGTAGTGACCTTGGAAGTAATAGCTACATTAACTCATCCTCACTGGAATAACGATTTCTCGTATGCATGTCGGGTATTAAAAAATTCGCTCATTCACAGTAACCAATGTACTATAGAAAAAAATTCTTTCAAAACTGAAACTAAAAATAGATAAAGGCCCTTTTAAGCACTTGCTAAACTTTATATTTGGATAAAATGATTGGTGGCCTCATCGACGCTGTCAATTCTTCAGATGGGGATGAAATATATTGTCACCTAAAATGCAAAATAAAGTAACATCACTTTTCACAAATTTACAGGCGTAGTAAAAACGATATAATAGAAACCACTCAAATTGAAACAAAATTTGATTTTTGGTTATAAAATGGTTATGTATTGGTTATACATATCTGAAACCAGAAGCTGAAAATTTTATGCCACATATACATGCGGTGAATCGTAAGTAATAAATATATAATAATAATATACGTAGTTTTGCAATTTAGTTGGCTATATATGTATATGTGTAACTGCAGTAAAAGCTGGAGTTCTGGATAGGTCGGAAACTAGCCCGCAGTGTATTTTATGTTGCTTTATTTGCTTTATATTGCCTGGGTATTTGAAGTGAATGAGGGGAATACCCATCATTTCTGTTTGAGACCATATATAAAAATTCTAATTTTTTTAAATACCGAAACCAGTTATACCGATACCAGTTATGCAATACAATAGAGTTCATAAAACAATCTAGACTACTAGTATGTCTATGTACAAATTACAACCAAATTAAAACTTAGACTACTTAAATTAACGCGAATTTCACTTATATACATTAACTTAAACGCACCGCCAATACCAAGACACGTCTTCTGCCATTATTTGGTTGTCTTTTTAATTTTTGTTTTCATGCCTAAAAGTGCCAGCAAATTAGTTTATTTTATCAAAGCCAAGCTAATGCACAAATTTAATGCCGACCAACTTTCGTTAACTTTTTCTGCATCCTCTCTCTTGCATGCGAAGCGATAACTTTACCGACGCAAAGGGCAAATAAACTAATAGAAAGTTATCGGCAAAGTAAACGACAAATAGCGCCGTGAGCCATGAGCGAAATGAGCAAGCGTAAGTCGGAGCATTTTGGTAAGTATTTCGTTTGAATAAGAAATCACTGCATACTTTCAGAGGACCGTAGGCACAAAATGCCACTGATAACATTGCTTAAGTCAATGTTTGCCCATGAGCAAAATCACAAATACACTGCCAGCTCGACTATCTGTTTGAACGACAAAATTTCCGCTGCATACCCACATATAAGTATATACACCATCCTCTGGCTGAACTTTGTGCCCAGTGTTTTTTGACTGACGCTAATGTAGCGCCGACTGCTTGCGAGGGGACTGCAGCGCTTTCAGAGGCAACCGATACCATCTACAGGTTTGTGGCCTTCACTCTAGCGAATCAGACGAATCAGGCTGCTCAGCCACCCACACATTGATAGCATGACATCTTGTGTTTGCTTCCACCCAGAAAGCGGAAAAAGAAGTGGGAGAGAGGACAGCGGAGAAGACACGGCTATCCACGTTGCAGTAATCAGTGTGCGAGTGTGAACTTGCGGCGGTAAGATGCGACGAAAATGAGCTTAAAAGTGTGTATTTAAGCTTTGAAAGCGAAGAAGGCGACTGCACCGAAATCACTCACCTTTCACACAAGACTTTGTCGTAAGTATGCGAAGATTACACGAAAACATACACAAGTAACTACCTTAAGTCGGTGTACATATATATATATGTATATGTATACTTATAAATGTAATAGTGTATACGTGTGTGCTTGCTCCTTCCACACATGGCACCGAGCAAATGGCTCGTATACGTTGAGATCTGGTGAAATTCAGGCGGATTTGAGGATGTTCAGCTTGTACGAGTAAATTCCGCATGAATGAAGCTGAGCTGAAGTGAACTGCAACGCTACTTATGACGCATTTTCCTCTGCAGGATCAAGTCCATGAACAAAATGACACAAAGGCGAGAAAATATATATGTAGGGATGTGCGTATGTTTGTTGTGAGCAAGTAGAAGCGAGAGCGTGAAAATTTCCAAAATGATAATATGTGTAAAAAAACGAAAAGTGAAAAGTTCATTTGTTATGCAAACGTAAGTGAAAATTATGCTGTCTCTGTGTGCATAAATATTTGCTCAAGGATATGCTTAAGTGTGTTGGCGTTTCTGTTTGTCGGAGAAATTATGTAATCTTTTATGCCAGTTTGTTTACAGACACTCAGCTTTATTTTTCAGCAACGCAAGCTACGTTGACTCTCATACATGCATGCATCGACACACTTGCTTATGCGTATGCATGTGTACGTGTGCATTTTTGCAAATAACGAGGCCAATGGTAAGAATTCCTTCAGTCAAGCGCTACAGTTTAGCTGGTATGAGCACGTAACCGATAAGGTTTTTGTATTAAGTAAGCTTGATGGGTATCTGCTATGTACGAACTGTGTGATTGACATGACTTTTACGTAAATCATTTTAAAATTTCACCTGGCATGCAAAATCTTTGTAATAAGAGCTTTCGAAAATGAGAAAAGTTAAAAGTGATAATTAATTAATTGGAATTTATTTTCTTGCAGGAGATCATATTTCTGATTTACTATTCATAATTTGGATATTCAAAATTTATTTTATGATTTAATACTTTTGTCTGATCGGTTGTTGTTTTTAGATAACATGGCTTGAAACATTTGGGTTTTGTAAGCTATATAATTTTGGTTCACGGGTATAAAAAATTCAATTCGATGAAAATTGTATGACTATCGAGCGGGTCACAAGTTCAGTCAATGATTCTAACACGAGATGGCTTGATTTTTACAATAAAACATTGCTTAGCGTTGAAGCTATCTTTTGGTAGAATGGATACGCTAGTAAACAGTCTCAGTTGGAGTGATGATAATCCACGAATGACTATTGAGAATCTGTTACATCTTGTTTGGTGTGCTCTGTGTTACTTGGTCCATATTTCTTCAAAAATTAAGACGTTAACGATTGGTATGTTGGAGAACGCTATAGAGGTATGATTAATGACAACGAAGCAATCAATTTATTTAAGAAAACTTTTGGATTTCTGATTAATGACTAAATATTAATGAATGTATTTAATTAATAAATTAATGAATGATTATGACTTATGACTAAAGGTCACTGATTTAATTAATAAATGATTATGATCTATGAATTTAATTGTGATTTAGCATTTCTAACTAACGATTTATCATTAGTGACTAAACATCAATGATTTAGTTATTTAATGATTAAGATTTACGATTTATGACTAAAGATCACTAATTTTATTAATGAATGGTTATGAAGACTAATGACTAAAAAAAATCAATAATAAATAATTATGTTTTAAGATTTTAGTTTATAATTTAAATAATGAATCATTATGATTTATGAATTATTAGTTATGATTAACGATTAACGACTAACGACTAACCATTTATTATAATATTTATAATTTAATATTAAGATTTAAGATTTATAATTAAAGATAAAGATTAAGATTTAAGATTTAAGATTTATAATTAAAGATTAAGATTAAGATTTAAGGTTTAAGATTTAAGATTTGAGATTTAAAATTTAAGATTTAAGATTTAAGATTTAAGATTTAAGATTTAAGATTTAAGATTTAAGATTTAAGATTTAAGATTTAAGATTTAAGATTTGAGATTTAAAATTTAAGATTTAAGATTTAAGATTTAAGATTTAAGATTTAAGATTTAAGATTTAAGATTTAAGATTTAAGATTTAAGATTTAAGATTTAAGATTTAAGATTTAAGATTTAAGATTTAAGATTTAAGATTTGAGATTTAAGATTTAAGATTTAAGATTTAAGATTTAAGATTTAAGATTTAAGATTTAAGATTTAAGATTCAAGATTTAAGATTTAAGATTTAAGATTTAAGATTTAAGATTTAAGATTTAAGATTTAAGATTTAAGATTTAAGATTTAAGATTTAAGATTTAAGATTTAAGATTTAAGATTTAAGATTTAAGATTTAAGATTTAAGATTTAAGATTTAAGATTTAAGATTTAAGATTTAAGATTTAAGATTTAAAGATTTAAGATTTAAGATTTAAGATTTAAGATTTAAGATTTAAGATTTAAGATTTAAGATTTAAGATTTAAGATTTAAGATTTAAGATTTAAGATTTAAAGATTTATAAGATTTAAGATTTAAGATTTAATTTAGATTAGAATTTAAGATTTGAGATATTTAAGATTTAAGATTTAAGATTTAAGATTTAAGATTTAAGATTTAAGATTTAAGATTTAAGATTTAAGATTTAAGATTTAAGATTTAAGATTTAAGATTTAAGATTTAAGATTTAAGATTTAAGATTTAAGATTTAAGATTTAAGATTTAAGATTTAAGATTTAAGATTTAAGATTTAAGATTTAAGATTTAAGTTTTAAGATTTAAGATTTAAGATTTAAGATTTAAGATTTAAAATTTAAAATTTAAGATTCAAGATTTCAGATTTAAGATTTAAGATTTAAAATTTAAGATTTAAAATTTAAGATTTAATATAGTTCTGATTTAAGTCTAACAAATTATAAAGATCTAAGATTTGTGGTGAATTAGTATCCCATATCAGATGTGGATATTGGTTCATTGTGAGTGACTTTCGATTCGCGAGTATTTAACGATTTCTGATAATCGCATATATATCATAATATTTCACTTACGTGGTTTATAACTTTTGACCCCTAGTTTTCGTTTCAGATTTGCTTATGCTAGAGCTGTTAACCACACCACATAATTTTCCACAAAATTCCTAAAATTCGCGCCACTAATTGCCGCAAATATCCGAGTTTTTTTATGACTTTCACCTCCCAAATTACTTTCTCACTTACACGCATAGTTCTCACTCAGCAATCAGAACTACATGAATTCATTACTTATATTGCGCGTACGCACAAAGCTTAACTTTAAATTGCTGAACTATGCATTTGTAATAAAGCATATTACCATTCCACATACAGCCATACACGCTTAAAGGCATACGCGCTCGTTGCACGGCACAAACTTATTCAAATTTGTGCATGAAACCTTGACAACTGCTGGCACACCAGCTGCATACGCACACATATGCGCATGTGTGTGTGTGTGTATGTTTGTTTGCCTTCGTGTGTGTGTGGTTGTGTTGTTGGGTTGCTCATTGTACTTTGTGCTATTATTACTTGTACCGCCGGCAGCGCTGTGTTAGTACAGCTAACAACTGTAAATACCTATAAATACTACTTGCTTCTTGCCGCATATGAGTAACGGTGCAGTGCAACTTTCTCGCATATATTATACAACACCGCATTCTTGTAGTACAGCAGACTTTAACGCATTTTTCTTAAGAATATTTAAACTTGCTGCATCTCTACTTACAGCTGCTTCAAGCGCATTTGTTGTTGTTGCAATTTGCATAGTTGCCATTTTGTCGCTGCCTGCGCGCAGCTGCGGCATTTGAATAATGTTCGAGCGACGTGATTGCTTACCGCAAACTTGCCACATCACCAGCAGCCGGTGCGACTAGTTTACGCGGTGATTATTATTATAGTTGCACCTTCGGGGAATTGTTGCGGGCATGTGCTGTTCGGTGCGTGGCGCTTTCTACGAAACTGTCGTAACATGGGTAAAATATTGTTTTGGTAGCAGGTTGGTAACTGCTGACAAGTAATTAATGTGATTAAAAGCAGATGTTTGATTTTGATCTTCCTGAATAGAAAAAAGTATAATTTTGTATATTTGTGCATCTATATTGAGTGGCAAGATACTTCAGACTCAAACTTTAGTAAAATCGTAAATTTGCGATCGTTTTCCTAAGTATTTGCTGTCAAGAACTATTGTCAAATATTCTTTAACTACTTCAAATAACACAAAGAAACATAAACATCAAATTCTGTCGATAACGAAACCCCATTTTGTTATCTCTTAAACCCCAAACGCAGATCCAGACTTGAAACAATTTATTTGTATTTTAAATTACACTAAAAAATACCTTATACTTTTTAGTTTATGAAGCAAAATAAAAACGACCACAGTAATTTCGAAAATAAAAGCAAATTTTTTTTCCAAATAAAAAAAAATCATTTCTCCTCCTAAACAAGTTTTTTAATCATAAAATTCGGAATATATAAGCATTCGATGTTGAAAAAGCCTTCTTTTAACTTTTATTTTCTGTTTAAATGCAATTTAAATTTCTGTCTTAATTCGATTATCTGAACGTTAGGATATTCGTTTAAGAATATAGAAAAATGTTGGTAAAAGGCAACCTTAACCTAGGTTAAGAGTTCTTGCAGCTCGAAACAATTATTGTAGTTCCGAGTTTTTAGATTTTTTAAAGTAAAACTTCTAATCTCTTTCGTCAAATTGTCTCGTCCAATTGTGGCATGGCACATTACAGCTCTTTACCTACATAACATACCTACTTATCTAAGTGCATTTTTATATGTATACGAATCAACATATCCGTAATCACAAGCACATAAACATCCACGGATGACTTAAAACCTCTATACAAACGACCGGGAGGCCACATCTGGGCTGCAAAGCGGCTGAAGTCACTTTCACACATGCCCAAAATTTCTTGCCACACTTCCACTCACCGCAATTTCTGGTCGTCAGTGATCATTTTTAGGACCATCTTCGCGCGCACCCTGTGCATGTTCAAATGCTCCCTCACAATGTCATGAACAACAGATTTCACATCTGGGCAATTAAATGAATACGTAGTCGACGGTCTGAGTTCAAAACTTTGCGCATCGCGTCGCATTGTCGCTGTTTGTCGAAGTCGCACGTCTACCAGCGCGGTCTTCATAAACGACCTCTTCCCGGCCCTCCTAAAAGGCTTGGTGTCACCGAAACACACCACTTCTTGCTAAAGCAACATTTGGGTAAGCCTGCTTGATCTTATCAAACGTCTTTGTTACAGATTTACCAAGTTTCATACAGAATTTAATCGTGTACCTCTATTCTAGCGAATTTTCGGCTTGCAACACTCACACAACAACGCTTGAAGAATCTAAATAATATAGAAGAGTTTAGGGAATTGCGTTCGCAGTTCGTACACCTTTTCATTTCCACTTATTCCATATGATGATATCCAGATATTATTAACTGAGTTACCTACTGAGAGTCTTAGTTTTGGCGCTACGGATAGCATTGATTGCGACTTGGTTGCCTACTAGATGGTTTATGAACTTGCTGGTTAGAATAAAAGCCAAAGAAAGTGTCAATCTTTTACGCGCACAATTTTTTCCTGAAAGACTAAATTGTAATCATTTAGTTTGGAGAAAGCTTCTGTGTATTGATTACTATAGAAAAAGTTCGCTCTTGTTACTATTCCACCCTCTGATCCATTAGTGAATAGGTATGCCGTTGTAACTGTCGGTTACAGAACCTTTGATCCTTCTTCTCTACTGAAGAATAAAAACGTTGCAGGATCTCATTGTGACAACAGCCACAGAGCTTATAGTCCAGATAGGGTCATAAACGTCACTTAATGGCAATGGCTCTTCCGCAGGAGTTACAGGAAGCATTTTTCTATAGGTAGTTGAGCAGCAACATTGTAACATCTAATATAGTGCGAGTGGTAAACGCATATTCATGGAGTTGAAGATACCCAGCTTCGAATCCGGGTCAAGAAATTGCTTCTTTCGCTTATTTGATATATTAACTATTTATTATCTTAATGATAACATAAAACTTGTAAATTTCAATGAAAGGTTTTACGAAAAAATTTCCGACAGTAAAAAGTGAACGGTTTTCCTCTACTTTTAGAGAAAGCTTTCCTTACCTGAAACATAAAAGAAATACCCAACCGACTATAAACTATGAATTGCCAACTCTCACTTAAAGCGCGCTGGGTATTACACTCAAAGATTGACGATATTTCCAACGTATATTAGCATCACATGTTGGTAACAGGTGAGCGATATTAGTTCGCTCCTACGAAAGTTTGTAAGTTCAGGAAATAAGAAATTTTCTTTTCACAAAACTTGAGGAAAGCTAAATTTCCACAAGTGCACGCACACATACACATTTGCATAAGCTGATTTGCGACGATGCGCCGTTGCACCAGCTCAAGTTCAAGCTTTATAACTGTGCCATGGGCCACAGCACTTCGCCGACAGAGTTGAACGGCAAGTTGCTGTGGCTCGGCTTGGCATGTGGCATCGATTAGTTGCATAGGCCTACGAGTTATTTGCGCCAACACGCACACATGCCAACCAAACAGCCAGCACCAACGCCACCGAGTGCAGCTGCACGCGCATGCAAATTGTGCAAAGTTAAACCATGTATGTGGTATTTGCGTACATAGCGGTGTGTATGCAAGTATTTACTGTACGTGCACTCTCGCAAGAGCCTTGACACATTGCCCCTGCTGCGGCACAGCGCGCTGGGCTCGTTTCGTTAGCGAGCTATGCAGTCCAACCAAAAGCAATTGTTGGCAAATAGAGGCACATGTGTGAGTAAATATATATGTATATATTTATATATATATGTATAAGGTTTTGTTGAATATATTTACGTATATAAAACATGTTTATGCACTCCTTCTTCCCCGCCAACATATTGCAACAAATTATTCGCGTAGTCTTCGCTTTCATACGCCTTTACAGCGCCCCGTTTTTTGGGCATTGCTTAAGCCAAATTGTTGTTGGGAAAAAGTTTGTGCTTTATAGGCATACTTGCGGCAAATTTTGTTCGCATTCTAATATCTACATCTAGCTTATAATGAAAGGGCTGCACTGGCGAGTGAGTGGCGGTGTAGACCCACTCACACACCTTTTATCTGTGTAAAATTCACAGAAGTATATGTGTAAGATATTTTTTCTCTCTAACTGCGCGTATATTAACATTTGCTTAGAATTTCGTGTGGCACAGCGTCTAATTTACTGTTGTCTTATAAGTCGCTAAAGTGCACTTTGTACTTCGAAAAATTTATAATAATATCAAAACTTTTCCCTTCACATGGTATGCTCCCTCTGCTATATCTAAGCAGTGTGTGCACCACCCAGTGAAAGTTGAAATTTTTGAATATTCGTAAGAGCTCTGGTTAGCATATAATACAATTTAGTATGCTTGCTTTTTGTTTTTGTATAAAATTTCGATTGCCACAGAGGAAAAACCTAATTTTCCTTTTTCATCTTTCTCTCTCTCTCTCTCTCTTTCTTTCTCTTCCTCTACAATAGAATACTTTTTGTAATCAAAAATTGAAACGGTATGATCCTCAACATTACCGATATCATCAATTATGATTATAATAAGCTTAGGCGTCCTGCTCTAACTATTTATCTCTTTCTATATCTCTATCTCTGTATCTGTCTCTGTCTCGGTAACTCTCATTATCTTTTCCTTTTACTCTCTCTACCTTGCTAACTCACACTCTTTCTCCCAAGCACCCATTCTTAGCATTAGAGTACTCTCTGTTATCAACAATGAAATTGAGCTATACCGAATTTGACATTTCATATTTATTTTTCTTTCACTGCGTCAATTATAAGTGTCAAATTTTGAATGACTTTTGGCATTGAACACAATTGGTAAGTCTTCGGTTGTGCTTCTCTTTCACCACAATAATAATGTCCTATATTATTATCAACCGAAGTCAAAGTTTCAATACCTAACAGTTACCCTCACCAATGTACATAGTTTTACCAAATGATTTATCTCGCTTTTTATAATATCTTCAATTCGAACTCCAAAATCTTATTTTGTTAGTAAAATTGCCATTTTTGGTTTACTGGGTATAATATTCGCATTATACTTACATTGCTTGCTTTACTGCTCATTCTGAAGAACAACAGAGACGTACTTATATCTGCTAAGCCTTTACGCAAAATTAAATCAGTTTTCTTTATAAACTTTTAAGTGACGCTTAGGGGTTGGAGTTTGTAGCCGCATTCGTAAGAGTATGGGTTTACACATGTGCTTATAAACAGACATGCGAGTACATACCTCGTACGTTGGTAAATTGGTTTGTGTACTATAATATAATCTAAGAATCATTTGTTTTCTGAAAGTCTTATTTTGATTTCAAGAGCATTTACCGACTTTTTGAATTGTAGCTATGAATTTTTTATTATACAAAAGTTAATGTTTTTAAGAATAGATAGTGATGAAGAAACTGATGTTACTATTCTCAAGACAGGCCCAATCATTTCGGGCAGGAAATTGGCTAGGTAGGCTAGCTGCGAAGAACGCAGGACGAAGAAGAAAGCTGAACTGAAGGCATACAAGGCACAAAAATTCCGGACAGAAACGCAATCAAGAACGAAACCGCAAAACAACGAGCTAAGAAGCTGACGAAAGATTTAGTTAAGAAATTCGAATGCTGCAAAATGAATGACGAAATCTACGTTTTAGCGGACTTTTCTCAGCTACCAGGACAGGAATTTTATACAGCCGATACTCGTGGAAATGTTGTTAAAAAATTCAAAGCCAAAAAGGTGATAAAAATTCTAAAGAAATTTCTAGTGTGGCAAGCAATTTGCAATTGTGGCAAAAGAGCAGCTCATTCGTTACTTCAGGTATAATCAGCAGCGAAATATAAGAGGAAATGTTTACAAAAGAGATTGCTCCCATTTCTAAGCCAACATGAAGTGTTCACTTTTTTTCGGTCCATGTCACTATAGCAAAACAGCCTTACAAGTGTTCCCAATGGAATGGAGTGATTTTAGTACCTAGAATAGCAATCCAACTAACTGTATAGAACTAAGGCCGATTGAGAGATACTGGCCTTTAGTAAAAAGGGAGATGAAGGCAGCAAAACAGTGACCAAGGGTCCTCAAGACTCTAAAGGAAAGTAGTGCTCAGCAGCTATGAGAGTATCGAACACTACCATAAAAGCACTAATATACGGGGTTCCGGCAAATTTTATTCAAAGTAGTCCTTAATAAAAAAAGGGTTTTTTAAAAGATCTTTCAGGGTACAGTATTTTTAAGAAGACTTGTCATCTCTATATTCTATTACCTTTATTCTGACTTATACTTTTCAAAGTTTTACAATACATACATACAAAATTTTAATGGCGGCTTTTAAAAGGGCGGTATAAATAAAGATGTTAAATTGACCATTATTCTAACGGGTGTTTGTTTTTTAATATAGCAAAACTTTTTTGAGGAGTAAAACTTTCTTTACCAAAATAATCGTCCGGTTCGGGCGATGAACCCCACATTTTGTTGAGTGGGTACGTTAATAAACGAAGTTTTTTCAGTCAGGAAAAAGGGTTTAAGTAGCTAGGAAACAAAATAAAGAAGGACAACAAAATAGCTGATGAGATTGAGTTTGCACAGAGTGTCATCTGTCAGACTACCAAACAAGTACAAGAAATACGGAAATTACTCAAAACGATATGCAATGAAATTTCACAAAAGGCTGACAGGCGGATTAGAGGGAGATGGAGTGTCTTAAGTACATGCAGGATCGCCAAGATCAGGTGCAAGCGCCTCTTTGCATGTTTTTTTACTCACACGGTCTCGAAAGCACTACTGAGCTAATTTTTGGCTTCATGACAAGTCATTTTACTGTCATCACAAGTCAGCTGGATAGACATAAGTAACGACGATACATATAGAAAGAATACGTCTAGCATTATCTAGAACTCGTCTTAAATATCTAGGCGTTTCGCAGTAGAGGAAGTGTCAAACATATATATCAAGTCGCGCTTAAAGTGGTGCTTGTCTACGCAGATATGCCCGAGACGATTGACGCTTTGGAAGAGAATATTCTAAACGTTATTACTTGCATACGCCCTCAATTGCTGCAAAAAGTGTTGTAAAAATAAAACCCTCGGCGGGAAATTACTCGTGCTGGTCGCGGCAGACACACATATATATGTTTTATTTCTTCTTAAAACCCCTTTGTGTCACCCTTTATTTGCTCTAATGAGAAAAATACTACAACCATCAATTAGCTTTAAAAATTTACCCTACATGACTATCTGAAAATGAAGCTGCGCATACATACATACGCACATAGATGAGCCTGAAAAATAGCAAACTAAAAAGTGAAGAAGAAAAGCACCAGCACTAAATGCTAACCTGGCGCATAAATTATAAATTAGCACACACGTCCGTTGGCACTGAAAAAACAGTAAGAGGGATGCAAATAGGTCGGCTGGAAAAAGTAAATTTTAAATTACTTTTAATACAGAATCTAGTTAAAACTTTTTTACAATAAAATTTGCAGTTTACAAATTGCCATGATTTTGGTGAAACTTGAAAAATTTATGAAAAACAAAAAAGCTTAAAGCTATTCGAAAATTCCGGCTCGTTAACATGTTTTTAATAATTTATGATAAACCAGAAACAAAAACAACGCTATTTTTTATCAAAAGCATGTTGTTGCGAACGCATGAACACATACATACATGTATGCTTGAGTGTTTATGCCTATTTGTTATACAAAAAAAAATACATAAATTATTACAAATATATATAGAGCCTTTCATTGCCTTCGGTGTAAAAGCGTTTTTCAACATTGCGCTGACAGTCGGATAATTGCTGGTAATTACCGTTAATTTTTTAACATTTATTCTGCGCTTTTACTTTTTTCGCTGCCACACACGTGATGACATTGTGGCCAGTGTGGCACAATAAACTCACCGACGACTAAATGTTAGGGAGCAAGCACATACAAAGTACATGCACGCTACATGCCACACATACACGCCACAAATGTGTATGTTGCAAGCGCATATGTGTGCATGCATATATTTACATGTTTTATTCCTATATAAATATATGTATATACATATATACATATGTGTGTATGCAAAAGCAATTGAGGTCTACTATTTTCATGCGGCGTCCTTTAATTAGCAAATACTTTGCATTCGGTTTGTGCAACTTGGTCGAGAGCATATACTGTAATATATAGGGCCGACCTGTATATGCTTACATATGTATATATACCTCACCTACTTGCCAGTTGCAGTTGTAAAACATGCGCATATAATTGCCTAGCAATTGAACACTGACAAAGTCAATTACTTCCGTTGGCCAATGCATGGCTCTAACCAAAAACAGTCCGACCATTTAGGTATTTCTGTGACAGTTTGCTTTCAAACCATTTGGCAATTTACATTTTAAATGAAAGTCACCGGACAATACGTGTATATGCAGCAGTAGGTTCACGCACACAATTTGACTAATTTGTTTTGCAATTTTTTTGTTGTTGTTGTACAATTAGTTAGTACATTTCATTGCATTTTAAATATGTATATACTATATGTATGTTTATATGTGGCTCTGCCAACCAGGTTCAATTGAGTTATTTAAATGGAATAACAAAGAACTTACTCGGAATAGAGGCTAGGCGTGCTGGTGTAATGATTTAATTGGAATGCGCTCTGGCTGTAGGATCAATCGATTATTTCCAAGAATAATTGAGTGAGTTTGAGCATATACACAGGAAAAAAATTCAAAAATGTTTATTACTGAAAATCACATTACTTTTTTAATGGGCGGCAACTCTATTTCATGTTAATTTACATGCTTTTCAAGTCATTTATATATTTACTCGGAATCTCTCATTGAAATTCTGGAAATATTGGTACGGCTTTTAGATATTTTCAGATATTTACTCAGTAAGCTGACACTTTCGTTTCTTAGCCGCCAGGTCTATTATGTTATTAGAAATAGTCTAAATAGTATTGAGACTAGAAAGAGAGAGTTACTAAAACTCTTTTTATACCCTGAACAGGGTATTTCTTGTTTTGAACTGATACTCGTCAGGTCCAATAAAAATTATTCACAAAAATTCTGAGTGAAACTCATAAAAAATTAGTTTAAAGTTCATTTCTTTTGTCTTAGAAAAAATGCCGTAAAAAATGGTAACCAGGCGATTATTTATTAAGGAGGTAAAAATTAAAACATAGCGGCTTTCAGTTCAGAGACAAGTCAATAATGAAATCAATACCTAAAGAATTCTCCTTAGAAGTAGTTGAAATATAGGCACATCCGTTGAAAGAAATCGTTCATTTCTTGAGATAGTTTGGTTCATTAACAAACTCAGTATCTAGTGAAAATTAACATAGATTATTTTTCAACGCTATGCAACAATCTCCGAACAAATTATGCAGATTTGATCACTATACCATAACTGATCAATCAAAATGAAGTCCTTGTGGGGAAAACTTTTTAGTTTGACAAGGTATCTTCACAAAATTTGGCACAGAATATTGGCGAAAGCAATGTTTTAATATCCGAATAAATCATTCACATCGGAACACTATTTCATGTAGCTACCATACAAACTGATTAATCAAAATGAAGTCCTTTATGGAAAAAAATTTTGTTTGATAAGATACCTTCACAAAATTTGGCACAGACAAATTGTTACGGCAAAGCTACAATCTCTGAAGGAATTATTCAGATCGGATTATTATAGAATATAGCTGTCATACAAATGGAATGGTAAAAAACAAGTCCTTGTGGGGAAAACTTTTTCAGCTTACAGGATATTCTGACGAAATTTGACAAACATTATTTTCCATGCCAGCACTGCAATCTTTGAAGAAATTGTTCATATCGAAACACTATAGCGTATAGCTGCCATACAAACTGTTTGAAAAAAGACAAATCCTTCTCGGGACACCTTTCTGATTTTACAAGATATCCTCACAAAATTTGACACAAACTAATTTTCGGGCCAGCACTATAATTAGAAATGAAGAAATTGTTCAAATCGTACCACTATAGTATACATATAGCTACCATACAAATTGACCGCCGAAAATCAACTTGGTGTTTAGAAACTTTTTTATTTGCTTACAATATTATAGCTGCAGGCGAAGTTAACATTTTTTCTTCACATTCCCAATTTCTTCTTTGTTATCATTATTCAACTACATTATTTGCTATGGCAAAAATAACAACAAAGCGCATAAAATGTTGCTATACTTGTACTATAAGCTATCTACATGACAATACAAATTGCTTTCGCATACTTCGGATTTCTCTGTGAAGCCTTTTATTTGTGCAGCCCACTGTTAAATGCCACAATAAAAAGTCGTCTTATTTGGCAAATTATTTTATTTAAATTACATTTTAAATATTCAAAGTGGCAGAAGAAAGTCGCCTGACGCTGTATGTGCCTCAATGGGGATGTGTGTGTTGGTTGGCGCAACTGTAGAATATGATACTCGGTTAAGCTATTCAAATGACATCAGCACAATCATCCAATTACACTTACAAAATACACAAAGCAAAATAAAACCCAGAAAATGTACACAAAGTGCAAACTTTATTAAAACGAGGAGGGCAGCTTTGCTTGAGCAGGAGGGGGTGTAGGCATTTATTTTTAACATCACACTTGCTAACTGATGATTTTTGTTGGAGTTTCAGTGCCAAGAAAATAGAGAGACAGACAAATAAAAACTAAATATGCACACACTGACCCACACAAAAGCTGACAGTTGCGCAAATGCAATAAACATATTTACAGAAATTTATATAAAAGCATGTTTAAAGTAACACGACGCTTGCTTGTACATTTCTCCGCGTATTTGCGAAGTTGCAAATATATATCTAAGCGCTTTTGAGTACAAAGTGCGGTTAAGTGTGTGTTTCGTGGTTTCTGGTTGCATGCACTTTTCCTTTCGCCTTTATGTGAACTTTCATTCGAGCAACTCTTTCGACGTCATTCTGTTTCGCTTTCTGTTTAATTTTTTGCTTAATTTTTTTTAGCTGCAATTTTTATTGCACAAGTTTGTATCTTAGTGCATTGTTTACTTTTTCACTATTTTTAAATTCCATTTTGAGGTGAATTTTATGTCATTGTTTGAGAATAACCCTGCTTAAGTAGGATCGTTACAAAGCAAGCGTTGCAAAGTTAGACAAAGGCTATCTTTAAATGTGAAAGTTTTGGGTTGTTCGTTGTCCGTTGGCAGAAAGTTGGAGATGTATAAAAAGGTAAAATGCCTTGGCATCACATTAGACTCAACCTTACGGTGGAATATACACGTGGAATTAACATTGTTCAAAGCCACCACAGCACTGATGATCCTGCAGCTGCAAGCCAGGTATCATCAAATAGCTGTATAACATGATCAAAAGGCATATAGTCACTTATGGGGCGATTGCTTGGGCATCTAAAGCAATGCAGTTTACGGTAGGCCTTCAACTATCGAAGCTGCAAAGGCTCGCATGTGTCTATGCTTCAGCGGCATTACGCACTTGTCCAACCGCAGCATTTGAGGTCATGCTGGAGCTCACACCACTGCATCTAGTAATCAAACAGGTAGCGAAACATAACATGCTGCTCATGGCAGCAGAGGCTTTTGACAAAGGGAATGTAATGTCGTCAAACAAACGAAGAGCGTAAACCTTAGAAAGAAGTTTAGAGTTACTCTCGGCAGTTAGGCGGAGTGGAATGATTACACTCTCGTCTTACTACTGAAGTGCAGAACTACCCAATAGTGTACTGACGGCTCGAAAACACCGAAGGTCATTGGATCAGACATTGCGGGACTATCAAACTATCCATACCAATGGCACGTTTTTCGAGCATCTTTCAAGCAAAAGTATTTGCTAAAAGTCTTTCAAGCAGAAGTATTTGCTAAAAGTCAGTGTGCAGAAATCAATCTCCAGCACAATTATCGCAACCAGCGTATCACTATGCTTTGCGATAATCTAACGGTACTAAAGACGATCTCAGCTTATGAAGTCAAATCGCTTTTAGTGGAGGAATGTATAGGAATGATGAATCGTCTATCAGTTTGCAGCCGTGTGCACCTGATCTGGGTGCGTGGGCATAAAGGGGTAGCTAGCAATTAGCTGACCGACGTACTAGTCCCCTCTGTGGCAGCGTCCGGGATGATGAAGCCAGAAACATGCTTTGCGGTGGGATCCCACACTATAAAGGAGCTTTTCCGCAGTGTTGATGTGTGGTACTCTCATGAGTTGTGCATAATATGGATTGTAAGTGATGATATGGTGAGTGTGGTGAAGGTTGCGTGTCAGTGTTGTGAGTCTGAGCCGATGTTGTGTACTAGTGAGGTGTGTATGTTGAGGTCGGGGGATGATGCTCATTTATTCATTTACTGGTACGTCGATCACTATCGATCATTGCCTATATTATAAAGCATAAATAAAAAAAATATTTTTTTTTGGATTTGAAAAATCCCTCCTGATTAGATGGTACGGAATCAAGGGTATCCAAAAATTTTCAAAAATAATCCATCATTTGTTAAAGTACGTTTCTTCTGACTTGAAAGAGTGCGGATATACAAATTATGAATGTGATCAAACTTAATGAAATCCTGTCCTCCTATTAAGCTTTAAGGTATAAGTGAAAATATTCATGAGTAATTACCAAATGTGACTAAATTTAGAGAAAACCCTACACAAACATTTTCAACATGATTACTTTGCTGGCATATTATGTTAGGCACGACATAAAAATACTGGCAACTATAAATGTCTTCCTTTACAACTGTATATTTGCCTTGCAACAAACATTGGACGCCAATGTTCGCAAACTACTAAGCGACTGTCTGTCTGCTTTGTGGTTTACACACAATTTCGCGACCATTTAAGCAACTACAATTGCAAATGCCACAATTACACAATTATGCAAATGTTGTTGTACAACTTAATGGTGACACATCGCAATTGCCCACCATGCTAAACCAACTACAAAATTTATTATGTGCGGCAACCAAACTTCCGTTGTGCTAATATTTTCGTCGCATGCATACGAACATGACCATGCGGCGAAGTAAAGTTGTTGTTAGACAAACAATTTGTTTTGTAGTTCATTGGAAGTTGTTCACAAACCAATCAAAGAACTAATACAAAAGCATTTCGGAATGTTGCCACCATAAAATTGCGCTGCCGTAAAATTTTATATGCTCATAAATGTGCATGTGGCATGCATATCGGAGAGAACTGTTGCACTCACATGGCCACAATATGTATGTGTGTATGTTTGTATATGGTTTGTCCAACATTTTGCTGTTGACAGTTACATGCGTTGCCTCCGCCGTCGCCTTCAGCGTGTTGTTATTCGCAGACTTTCTGTTATACATGTTGCATGCCTGTGTGTGGTATTGAAATTCACCACACACACATACTTGCAAACTTTCATGTGCATAAATGCTAAATTGTAATAGCGCAAAATGTTGATAAAATTGTTGTTTTTGTTTAAACTTTTCTGTTTGCCACACGCTAGTATATGTGTGTGGTTGTTACAATTGTTTTTGTTGTTATTATTTGCACGAAAAGCCAATATGCAAGCTGTTGCACAAATAATTATAAGCACGTATGCATATGTGTGTGCGTGGGCATGTACCGTTACATTCATAACTAATACCAAAAGAAGTTGTTTTTATTTTTGTTATGCGCTTCACCGTAATTGTTTCATCACGTTTTGTTGTGAATGTTATACTACATTTAGCTAACAACAAAAAGAAAACAACCAGGTTGTTCAACAAATTATCGAACAACGCCGCTCCAATTAATTTCGTGTCATCTACAAGCTTTTTTGAAAATAGTTTTAATTTTCCCATTTAAAAGAACACATCGAAAACTATATTAATCATGTCAGAGTTAGAGCATGGAAAATTTTAAAAACTTGTTGATATTAATTTGCGAACTTAAGATTAACTCAGTAGCTTGGTCTGAGGGTTAAGATTTTATTCCTTCTCAATTAAGATTGCTTATGAAAAAAGAGTTTTTTTGTTTTATTAAAAAATAAAAGTACGAGATTTAGATTAAAATAAATTAAAAGACAGTCGGAGAGTTGTTGGGCTATTGTCGACTCATAACTTCCTCGCATCACATGCCCGTTGAGCATTAGAAACGCCGAAACACGCAAAATATACAGGGAAAGTGCAGTAAACATGAAATAGATGCTGGAACACCTTGACTTCGCAGTTCAAAGATCTAGATGAAATATTAAAACTAGATATCACGTCTCTCTCTAAGGATCAGGAAAAACAGCTGCTATAACCAAACGGAAAAAACTGAGAGAGCTTGGCTGGGAAATTTTGATGCATCCACCATATAGCCTTGACCTTGCACCATCAAACTACCATTGGATTCAGTCAATGTACAACTCCCTTAATGGAGTAAAGTTGGCTTCAAATAAAATAATATGAGAAGCATATGCACTTGGTGCTTAGCAAAAGAAATTTGACTACAAACTGCAATGCGTCTTAAAGTAATGCTCCAGAAATCGATGCGGAATACACATGAACCGTAACTTAAGATTTGCTATGCATTCTTTTCACTAAAAATAAGGGTCGAGTGGAAATTTTTAAAAATAAATGTTCCATATTTTACCTTAATGCCAAACATTAGAAAACATTTTAGCAAATTTGCTTTCTTTAAATGGAAATGCATTATATTTCCTTATTTGTGCCACACATAAACCGTTTTGTATGAACGGTATTAGCAAAATTTTCAAATATTCAAACAGATGTGACAAACATGATAATTGAATTTAATTTTATTTAATAGAGCACTTCAGCAAATTTGACGCCTGAAGTTTTGCAAAATTCCAGCTAAATTCTACAAACTTTTGTGTGTGTATGCTTGTGCGGCTTCCTGCTTAGTATTCAATACCACACACATATGTATTTATGTAGCAAAAAGCGTGTATGTAAATAAGCAGTAACAAGGATATTGAAAAACAAACAGAAAAATTACTGTTATTGTTGCAGCATACTAATACAGGGCCAACCAAGTAGATGCATATGTGTGTGCGTGTGCGTAGCAGCCAATAGCGCCAACAGTAATGGGTACAGTTATTACAATAACACATCAGCAACGTGCTCCAATTTCTATTTGACACACTTGACTAAACCAAAAGCTAGCAAATATGCGCTGACACATATAAATTTCTATTATTAAAATAAGCAAACGCATACACACGCTTGTGCGTATATGTATATATATTTGTGCAGTTATATTTGTGAAGAGCAATGTGCAGACACACATAAATTCATATGAGGCGTCATATGTGCTCAACTGCTGCAATGCGTGCTTTTCCTGCATCAACTACGCTTATCACCGTTTCCTGCTGGCGCTGCAGCTCCTCGGCTCCTTGGCTGCTCTAGCACACTTACAAATGGTCGAGAGCGCACTCACACACACACACTTAAAGCGCTGCTTACATATGTCGGTACAAACTTGCAGTTCCCAGTGAAGTAAACACTCACATATTTGGCACATTCCCGTTGGCAACAGAAAGTGCAAACACGCACACACACATATATTCGTACAAACATATGTACATATATATCCTATACATTGACACACTGGCACTCGCCAAGCATCACGTCTCTGTTTTTGACTTCTCGGTTAATAATAATAGAACTAAAAAATTCATTGTATTCCAACTGTATATTCCTGAGTATGTGTGTATGTGTGTGCAAACGTGCGTGACAGACTTCAAAGTGGGTTTGTGTATGTGTGTGTGTGGTGTGAACAAACTTCACTTGATCAGAAGTAAGTGGAAGATAGCATGTCAAACGGGCACTGCTACACAAGCAAACACATTACTTGAACACCTACACATGTAAGGACAGTCTCATACACATTTAAGGAAAAGTCACATACACACATATAAGAAACTCACACATATACTAGTGCACTCATGCATGTGTGTGAGTACAAACTCACACTCAAACTTCTGAATTTCATTTGGGTCATCGTAAATGCTGGATATTTAGTGCTTTCACGGAAGACACAAAGCAAGCGAAGGGACCTGGCAGCAAATTGAAATTGAAGAAAATCACTTCAGGAAAAGCGAGAAAACTGCGAGTGAGTTGCAAATACAACAACGCCAAGCTAGAAATCAGATAAAATGCTGAAACAAAATTGCAATGGTCAGTCAAAATACACGGGAAAGTTTTGCTGCGGGGAAAGAAGCAATGAAAGCCGGGGTGGAGGGCAGCGAGTGGAGAAGCTGATGAGCAGTAAATTAAATTTTGCGTGTCGGAATGTTGCTAGCAATTTGAAGTGCAAAAACAAAGCACAAAAGTAATACAAGACATCGAAAAAAAAACAGCACAACAGCAACAACATCGCAAATACAAGTAGAGTTGCAAAGTTTAATATAGTGGCGAGCAGCAAAAAATTCAAATAGAAAATAATTCATAGTGAGCAACGGCATTTTCAATATTATTTAGCGCTGTTTCAGTCTGCGAGCATAAAAATAAAAATGAAATGAAAGTGAAGTGAAAATCACGTGCAAGTTATTTGCCCCGCCATGACTTTTCAGCTGTCCGTTGCATGCTTGTCTGTCCTGCTTGTCTTCTTTTTCGCTTTTTTGCTGTCCATTTGACTTTTCCACTAAATGGAACTCAAGCACGTGCATGTAGAAGGGTGACAAAATGCAACAACAAAAAATAAAATACAACAAAAATTACTAATAAAATAGCAACAATAAAAATTTTGCAAAAATTACGGAAAAGCAACTACTAAATTACAACAACAACAACTACAACCAAAATTACTGAAATACAAAAACAATCGCTGAAATACACCAAATTATATTGAAATACAACAATATTTACCGTAATACAACAAAAAACAAAAAGTATAGACAAAAAAAAGAATTGATGAAAGACAACAACAACGACCGAAATGCCATAAAAAAATAATCGAAATACAGCAACCATACTACAATACAACAACAATCACCGAAATGCAATAAACTTCAACCCAAATATATACATATGTGTACATACATAATGTATGTGTTCACCTTCTGGGGATTACACAGAAAACTTTCCAGCAATTCTATAAAATAAGTATGTATGTATATGAATAAATCAGCAGCAGAGCGCTCCGTAACGAATGTGGCAAAACGTAAAGGAAATTGTCCGAGCAATTTTAAGATAACTGTAACAGTTAAAGACACTGAAATGACAGGCAAAGGACAGTGTCAGCCAGCGCCAGCACTGCCAGTTTTTTACAAATATACAACTATATACATACATATATGTATATCAAATGGTACACGACTGCGCTTACAAATATACATACATAAAATATACATTTATATATGTGTTTGTGGATCTCTACTGAGCTCACCAGCAGTTCTGCTTCAACTGAAAAGGAATTACTAGATTCACTTTAGTACGGTACATGTAAAATCTATAGTATATACTAGTAAGAAATATAGTTACTCGTTTGGGATCAGCAGCTGAGCACGGTAAACATATACACACACCCACAAATGGTTACCGAAAACTCATTTAGTGCGGTGACTGTTTGTGGCAGAAAAATGTTTAAATGTTTTATTAACAACTAAATGGTTGACTGGTGGTGAACTGTGGAAATGAAAAAAAACTGCAGTGAAAGAAATTCATTCAAGAAAGCACGGGTTAAGTTCAGGACATCAAAAACAGTTAGAGATGTTTGCAAAACTTTTCCAATAAAAATTTTAATGCCTGAAATCAGTATTTTTAGTAAGTGAAATTATAAACTGATTTTCATGCCAGATTTGCCAAAAAAAGTACCTTGCGCAGTAACGGAAAAATTAAAATTAAAATCAAATGCGTATGAAAGTCTTTGTTGATGAAAGAAATAATTAGTGATTTTATTAATTTTTCATACGAACAAAAACACAAAGATGAACATTACTAGTTTCACTTAGTTTTCTGAGGTATCTCTCACAATCCCCATGTGAAACAAAATAGACCGAGAGGAGATCGGCATTCCTCAAACATACTACAATATATTTAGCAAGTGGTGCTAATTCATTTCAAGTATAGTTGATACCAAGACAAATAATATTGGTTTTAATATTACCTCAGTAAACAGACCTCCTCTGTTCTGGTCGGGCAGTTTTAAGCTATCTTGGTCATCAAAGTGTAATAGTAAGGTCACCAAAATCAAAAAAGTGTTTACCATTTCATAGTATTGATTAAAGTATATATCATAAAGTTAAGAATGAGAACAGGTTCCTTAAAGATTCAATATATGCATGTCTAATTTTCTTGAAGGCGGACTTAGTATAGACAGACTGTATCCGTAAATCCGTTCTAATGAGTTACAAAATGTCTACAAATAACGGTCTGCATTTCGCTTGTAGGCCACTTTTTCTTTAATCCAAATGTGAACTTTTTTCCCATATTCTCATTGCTAAATATTGATGACTATAGATGAGTTGGATTATATATGTGTATTGCTAGCTTTGCCAGCTGTTTGTTAGAGAAAATAAATTGTGTGTTAACAGTAAAAATAATGACTATTCACATTTTCAGAAGCAAAATAATTTAATTTTTAATATCAGAAACATCAGTTTATAAAATTTTGATGACTTACAGAACGGGAGAGTTGATTATGTTTGTGGAATTATTTTTTTGTATCTGGTCGTAGAGAGCTAGAAATCATTGTAATGCAGCACATCTCGGCAAACAACATTACGGTTCTCCGCCTTAGCTCTGTGGTAGTTAACCTAGTGCCGTTGAACAGTCTGGGCGCGTCCAGGTTACGCATCCTTATGACAGGCACACCAATTTTGAGTGTGAACTCGACCAGAGTGTCAGCTTACCCCATGCAAATCTCTATTTAAACTGCTCTAGCCGTTTACCCATGAAGAAGTAACAAACATACACACTCATAAACTTTATAATAATATTAGTGTGATAGTCGTATATGCCCAAAAGATGTTGCGACAATGCAAGTTTTACGAAACGAGATAAAACTTGGATGGCCGCTTTTTAAACTCTGAACTGCTATATTAAGTTTGTCACCTAGAAGAAAACGTCTGCAACCCTTCAGCCATATCTATCTGTTCGGACGACTTTGTATATAATAGCTCGCTTATAGTCCTTTCCTCAGTTTGATAGATTTGAAAATAGATATTGATTTGAAATTTTGCATACGTTCTTTTCTCCGAAGAGCATCTAAGTCGGAACCGTCGCTATTGGACTATATGTAGCTGTATATAACTATAGCAAAAAGGTGTTATACAAACGGAACGATCAATATTATTATAAGATCTTTTATACCCTTGAAAGAACTGCTGCTTTGTGGAGTATTATAGCGTCGGTGCCGTTAACAAATATTAACGGGTTTTCCAGTTTTTTAAAATTTTTACAATACATACGTATATATATGAGTATTCAGTGATTGTTGTATAAGATCAAAGGCAAAGCGGATTGCCTCCTATTAGTCGTAGCTAGTGCTGAATCAGAGGTATTAGTTAAAATATAGACTTTAGGCGAAATCTTCACAACAAAAGCGCTAAAACGAGCAGATAGAAACTACATTGCATGATGAACACAATGTAAAATCAAAACTTTCATTTAAGTTTATTCAAAGTTTATTATTTCACTATAATATGTTTATTATGAATTAAAATTTTCAATATTCCTTGCTGATCATGTAAAACTCGATTTCCAAAATATATTAACAAATGTCTCAATATAAATTTAAAATTTCCTTTTATATCTTAAGAATGCTTTCCATCAATTTTCCAATATAAATACATATAAATTCCACCACATCCATAATCTGTCAAACCAAATTAAATAATGATATTTCTCAAACTTAAAACTCACTCAAGAAATATTTTATACCCACATCTAATAAAGCTCCTCATACTCAACACCACCGCTACTTCTTATATCCTTTTTAAAAGAGGGGTCAGTAACTACTCGAAATCTCGCCACTCACTGCGTTTGTAATAAATCATTTATTTATCCGCAACTGAAGTGTAATTTGTCGGCGGCTAATGAAAAAGCAAAATTTGCACTATGATTTGAAAACGGCAAACGATTTATCAAATTTTACTTGACGCCTTCATGAAAGGTCATAAAGTCACAAAAGCAGAGCCAAATAAAGCCACTTAGTTAAGAGAGGCGGAAAATAAAACATCGATACAAAACACAAAAAATAAAAAATCCCCAATTTATCACACTTGACACCGTTATATGGCGGTCGCGCTGTTGGCTGCTGCGCTGGCTAATGAAATACGTCTGGCGCATTAACTGCCAATAATAACGCAAAACAGACAATCATAAAGCGCACACACACAAACACAGGCACAGACAAATGAAAGTGTCAGAAACGGACTCCATTGTTCTATATTATGGTTCAGTAAGGCAAGTATTTTCAGCAGGAAAGTAAAGTCCAGCTCTTGCAAGTCCTGAACTTGGTAGACGCTGTCAAACAGAACGAATGTAATTGTATTTAGTTATATAAATGAAGCATAAAAGTTGCAAGTAATTTTTTCGAAAGAAAACAGTCAAATTATTGCGAAAATTGTCTGGCGCAGTAGGTGCCATGTACCGTTAAATATCATTTGGAGCATGTTTCTGGCTGTATTTTCACAATTAGACTCCTCACAGAGTAGCCTCTTCTGAGATAGAAGCGCTTTTTACTCAAGACAGTAGCAATGTCAGTCTTTTATCTCTTTATTTCTGAGCATTTCAGCTGTCAACTCATCCATGTTGTGCCCACTCTGTTTCGCCTGAGTTGTTGCTGCGCTTTCACTTACATTTTTGCCACATTTTTGTTAGTCCTTTTTATTTTGCTAAAAAAACAAATAAGCTGCTCATAAATCAAGCTGCAGCAAATAAATTATATTTTTTACTTTTTCAGCGGCGAAATAAAATTCTAGCGGATTTTTCAGCAAGCTGCTACAATTATGGCAGCTGGCAATGAATTTGCAAGCACAGGCTCACACCCACAACCACACTATTCACGGCTAGCAGCTTAAAGTTCTTTTACAGCATTTTATATGCTTGCTTCGCAACTTCCATGCACACTGACACACGCACACATATTCATCCTTTGCCATATCACGCGTTTATTGCTAGGCAATGACTTCGCCGTGTTTTACCTTTGCGTTCGCCATTGACCTTCAGACTCACACAGCAAACAATGTGTGTGTACAACGTGTGGGTGGGACTGCGTGGGGCAAGGCTGTGGTGTTTGCTCGCTTTGATAAAAGATTATTTCTAGCTGCTCGTAAAATAGCATTAATTTTTTCATAAATTTTTCTCTCTTTTGCTGCTCAAAATATAAAATGTGTGCACTCACTCTCACAAAAGAATATAAAATTACGCGTTAGACAAGGTTCTAGCAATATCTATGAAGGAATCTCGTTCTCGTTCTGAGTTATCGCCAAACGCAAAGAGCTGAGCAAGTGGGGTTTCCCAGGCATTTCACGGCGCGTGTGCGTTGAAAAAATGTCTAAAATGCATACGGCATTTTTGTTTTTGCTGGTTTCTACTTGTGAAGGAAGAATATTTTTGTTTTGCATCGCTTGTTTGGTCTCAGATACAGTTATGTGTGTGCAAATTGAATTTTATCAGAAGAAAGTGAGTTCATAAGTTCGTAAAAATTTTATGGCCTCAAAGTAATCGCAGAAAATTGGCGGCTTTTATGTTCGCCAGCTGATAGGCATCAGTCGAGAAAATTTCACATTTTATTGCAGAATCTTAAGTGAGGAAAATTTTTTCTTTTTAAAATGAGTTTGTGGGATTATAATCTGGCAGCATGTGGATTTTTTTAAACCAAGATTAGGTTATTCTAATATATAAATATAAATAAAATATTTTCTATAGAGAAGCAGTTTATTGTAACATAGAAATTGCATTCATTATTTACCTTTTTACAGGAGCACCTGCGCCTAAAAGTGCACTCAATCTCCTTCAAAGCTCTTGCTATATACTGATTTGATATTGAAGGAGAACATAAAACATGTTTTACCTTATCGCTTTCCTTCCTGCTTTCAAGCATGAGGCAGATGATGGGATTATGCTTTAACAAAATCATTGTACACTAGTTTCATCAACGGTCAATAATTCGCAACTAAATGCTTATACAATTCTTGTTTGCCTCTCTGAGTGAAAAATTTAAAGGAATTATCGTTTATAGAATTATATTATGAATATTTTTGATTTTCCTTAGTGAGACTGCTCTGACCATTTAGACTATATGCCATCCTCTTCTTTTAATATATCTATAGAAAGATTTTGAAAATAAACAATAATCTCTTAAAAACCATTATTCGATGACATCAACAAAACGTGCTCTTTTGGCATTACTTTTTCGAAAATTACTCGAAGGGAATTTGGCACAAATATCTCATGTTAAGAGCGCGTTAATATTAATAAGACCTTGTTTATCAAATAACAGTACAAAAAAACTCAAAAAGGAGAAAAATCTGTAAATTTGGGTGACTAGTAATAGCAATAGGAAAATTAAATTTTGAACCTTACGTCTAAAATAGTAACTTTCGGGATTGTTTTTCTTCTTTTGTGAATTATAAAAAATGAATTCATTGTAGAAAATTTATAATAAATATACTCTAGCTGAGCAAACGTGTCAAAAGCGATTTGCATCATAAAAGAGGTGAGAGGTGATTGTGTCTTCGAAGATGAAAACTTCCTGACTGGTCAATAAAGTTTTAAGATGAGGAACTGGAAGCAATGCCCTATGAATATTGTTGTCAAATGCAAGAAGACCTAGCAGATTCTTTTTAAGTATCTCAATAGCCATGCCGAAACGTTCAAAGAAGCTGCATACATTCAAAAGTATAGAAATTGAGTGTCATATGAACTAAAGTAAAAAAAAAATTAAAGACGATCTTACATTTCAGATATGGTAGAAAGTTGAAAAATTAAGTGGTTTTTGCAAAGGATTGCGCCTGGTAATGGAAAATGGTTATATTACGGCAACCCTCAACGAAAAAAATCATGTATGTATAAAATCTTGTCAACCAGCCAAATCAGCTTCAAAGCCGAATATTAATGATGCCAAGGTAATGTTCACCATTCGGTGAGACCAGCGTTCTTGAAGTTTAAGAACAAGATGAAACCTTTAATGAGAATAGCTATGGACATTTATTCATCAAACTGAAGCGATAGCTTGGAAAAACTTCCTGAATTTGTGACTAGTTGCAAGGCAATAATTTTTGATGATGACAAAGATCGTCTTCATGAGGCAAGACCGGTTATAAATTAATAGGAAAACAGAAGGGAAGCTTCGTTTCCACCGCCTTATAGCTCAGAGCTTTCAACTAACATTTGATCTGGTCTTTCAGAAATCCCTTAGTGGGGCGATTCTTTCATGATTTATGTACTCTTGGCCGCTAATCCAGCGTAGTCTTTTTTCGAGTAGAATCGGCAAATTGCCAGAAACATGCGAAAATGTTCTAGTAGTAAAATATGACTTACCCTTTAATACAGCTTTCTAGCAGTTGGCAAATTTGCCGTTTCAATTTGTCCAAAAACAATTCCTAGTTTCCTGTGGAGGAACTGCATATACCAAAGTGGCCTCAAATTTATTTGGAGTAAAAAATTGGTTGAACGCCCTCATAAATAAGGAATGAAATTTGAAATATTAAAAATTAAAAGTTCATCGCTTAGACAGCTGATTGGTGGAATTACCTCGACCGCTTAGTGAATCGTGGCATCAAAATTCGCAATCTAGATACCGACTTAGAAGCGAATTGGAAATAAATTGAAAAATTTTAGTTTCCTTTCGAACGAAGAAGAAAAGGAATACAGAAGGATATGAGACGTATCGGCTTCTATTACATACATTTCAGATATCTTTCAGCATGAAGATACTTGTATAAGAAATATGTGGGTTTATTGGTATTTCGAACAAGCTGTTAGCAAGTTGAGGGGTTGAAAATACGTTTTCCTTAAGAAGGTTTGTGAAGATAAAATATGTAGAATTTACTAGGAAAATTTTTGTTGTCTATATAGGTTGCGCACCTAAGTAAATCATTTATTTCTTGTTTTATTGTAAACAGCATGCTTCTTATCCATTTTCCCAAGTTTTTTTGCTAGAGAGAAAGATCCCAAAGCAACCACTTTTTTTTGTCACGAAAAAAGGAATTGAAGTCATACTTTAAATTCTTTTATTCTTTTCATGGAAAACCCATTATTTTTTGCATATACACGTTGCCCTCAAACCATTCTTAATTTCGATAATGAAAGAAGCAACCTTGATAGCTGTGCCACCAACAGACAATCAGACACTTTTATTTACTCTCTGCAAATAACCGAAATAATGTGAATTTATATTTTGCAGATACAAAAAGCTGAAAGATTTTAAATTACAGACGAATATAGGCTTCCTAATGCACCCCGTACACTAACATATACAACAACAATACTTACATACAACTAACAACAAACCAACAATTTATGGAAGGGAATTTGAGATGGCTGTCAAAATGTGTTGATGTGCCGAATCTTGAAGTTATGACACAAAAATCAAAATTACACAGAAACACGCTCACAAAAGTGGTAATAAAATGCGAACACAGTAAGTGGCAAGTCGACGAATAATAAAAAAAGAGCACTCACAACAGCGAAATGAAAGCGGCATAACAAACGAAACGAACCCAAACCTAGACGAAAATGCCAAAATAATAGCCTACAACTAGGCACGCTTGTTGAAGCACTTGCTATTTGACAACAAATAGACAGACAGACAATGCGCCGAAGGGCGCACAACTCATGACGTGAGTGACTATGATGAATCAAGTGCTGAAAACTGCCGTTTGCTTCAAATCGATGACAACGGCAATCGGCACGATGAACAAAACACTATTTGACACGACACAGACACACAAACACACAAAGAGTTATGGCTCTCAAAATAAGTGTGAATGTGTGTGTTGAGTGAAAAGGTATGAAAATATTGAGAAAATTCGTGTACAGCGTATGTATGTGTGAGTGTGAAGTTTTTTTGATGTATTTTTGTGCCTGCGTGTTTGAGCGCCTGTATGTATGCTTTGCCCCTAGCAATTTGAAATCGTCAAAACCTTACCGTAGCCAATTGCTGCGACTATTTATTGGCGGTACTGCTGACGTTGACACGTTTTCGAAACGCTCATACACACATGTGTATGCAATACATTCACACATATATATAAATGTTTATATACACACATATACATACATATATGTACACATGTATTTGTATGTACAACAGCACAACCTGAAAGCGAGTGAAGGAAATCTCTTTTGCCGCATGTCTACATACACAATTATTTGGAAACCACATAACAACAACAACAAATCCGTACTGCAACAATAAAATGTATGAAAATGAAGACAAAAACGAATTTGCGGTTTGTTGAACATTCGTTCTATATTTGCTCACAACAGCATATATGTGTTGCATACACAATACACACGAAAAGCGCATGCACACATATACACATTATGTCTATTTTGTATGCTTTTATTTTCGCTTAATTTTATTTTCTTTCCAGTTTTCATAATTTCTCCATACATTTTTATGCCCCCACTTTACTTTCTTCTTTCGTCCACTTATCCACGTTGACTTCTAATGCCTTCTATTGACTTTACTGTTGTTGCAATATTAGAAAATGTTATTGGCCTCCTCACCGCACTGAAAAGCGGATAATATATGACTGCCAGTCATAAATTCAGGATGTGGCAAGTACGTGTGAACTGGCAATTTTTCTGTCAGCTTTATTACAAGTTTCTTTATTTCTTTTATTTTCATACCGCACATATTTCTTAAAATTATTTGTGACTTATAGTCTTGCGAAAGTGTGCTCAGGTGCGCCATAAAATGTTGTGACAGTAAATTTCAAAGTAGTTGAAACGCATAGTGTGCATTGGTGTGCGTCTAAGATGTCAACGTCGAAGCAAATGTCAAGGCTTTGAGAAGCACGTTGGCATTTTAACGATAAATCATGTATGGTATATTTAGAAGGGGGAGGTAGCTTATTAGTAGCTAAAACAAGAATTTGTGTGTTTAGAGCTACGAGATGTAGAAGCGAAGCTAACTTGGTTGTATCGTAAACCATAAAATAAAAAAGGACGGCTAAGTCTTTGAGATATGTTTCAGTGACATTTATCAAACCATAAAAAATAGGGTGCGGCGAATGATATAACTCGTTTCTGACAAGTGGAGACCCCCACGTAAACTGCTTAACCCAAGTCAACTATTTATTTGGGCATCAACAATATATTACTACGCTTTCATATAAGACTTCATTATTTTATTCATTTGATAATATACAAAATAATTTGAACATGTGGCAACCCTTTATAAAAATAATACTAAATCTAATACCACATATTTCTCAAATTTTATGTTGTTTTTTTTCTGTCTTATTTAAAATTTTTTTTATTAAAAAAATGTGGCAACTCTCTTCTACTTTAGTTTTCGTTAAGTTGCTAAGAACTATGTACTTATCTACATCTGCTTCAACAAGCTTTTAAGTTCACTCTAATTATATATATTATACATCGTAGCATCTGTATGTATGTATGTACATACGATGACAATTTTCAGTCAAGTGGCAACCATTGCCAAATAATATACTTTATTATTTTTTAAACCTCTTTCGTTTCATATCTGTAATAGTTATTCTATTTTATCAAATTATTTTAAAAAAAATTGTTAAAAGGTGGCAACTCTAAAGTAATATGTTTAACTTTATATCTTCATACAAAGTTTTATTTTCGAATTCTCGCACAAACTTAACTATGTAACAATATCGTATATCTTAATTGTATTAGTAATTTCTAGACAGGTGGTAACCATTTCCAGAAACGTATCACACAAACAAACTTCCTTTAATATATCATGTTCTATTAGTTATACTTGCTCCTAGGTACTTCTTAAAATCCATTGAGCTCTTTTTTACACATTTTTAAAACAATATAATAAAAAAATATTTTTTAAAAATGTGGCAACCATTTCTAGAAAATATTTTCAATTTTAAGTGTTCCATAATCATCTCGATATGTTATATACAATATGTTATTCTTATATTAAATATTCGTTCTTTTATCAAGTTTTACAAAGCTGCATATTTAAACAGGGTGCAACCATCCACTAAAATAATGTAGCTATGAGCTCTCTTATGACTTATAAGCGCGGTAACTACAATACTCTTTTTTATTATTTATCATATACTTAGACTTTAAATCTGCACAAAAGTGGCAACCCTGCTAACAAAAATTTTTTTTACTAAGATTTTCAAACACGTGGCAACCTTCCACTAAAATATTATAGCTATTATCTATCTTAAGCCCTATAAGCTCGCTAACCGCATTGTGCTGTTTTAATATCTTAGTATTTATTAAGACTTAAAATGTGCCAAAATTTGGCAACCCTGCTAAAAAAATATTTTTATCGTTTTTATTCAGAGTGACTTATGCCTTAGAATTTTTATTCTAATATATTTTTTTAAGCGCCTACGTTTTTTATTTCATGCCAACTGGATATGATACCCACCAATCCAATACTCATACTCAAACACAATACTCAAGCCGATACCATTTCAAGCGTGAAGGAATTTCGTTGCTTTATAAAATAAAAAAAAAAAAACCTCACTGCAATATTTCCAAACTTCAAAAAATACAAAGCAAACTGATGAGTAGGAAGAATTATATTGTGAAAGTAGTTATGTCCAGTTTAGTCTAAGTTTTTCAATTTTCCAATTTCCTCAATTCAAATTTTGCGCACATCAGCATTGCCATGTGTATGCTGCAGCAGCAAATTCTTGCACATTCCCACTTTATTCCAAGTTGTTTGGTATTTTGCGCATTCTTCCAACTTGATGCCCCAGCAAATCATGTGCTCTGCACGTCCATCACGCTCTTACAAAGTTTGACTTTTATTGGCAGCTGCATAGTTTGGCGCGCTGTGACAGCTGACACAGAAGCGCCCACAGTGACATGAAAATTTAGACGCTTTGCACTCCGCTCAACACCCCACCCACAGTGCACTCCCGCTCGAAGCAATTTATTCATTTTTGTATAGTGCGTATGTGTGTATGTGTTTGTTGCTTCCGTTGTTGCTTTGTGTCTGGGAAATGTGTTTTCCTGAAAGCATTAACCTTCAAGGTAAGCAAATCGATATAGTTGGCGCCGCAACGACACGTTTTTCAATCATTTTTATTTCGGAACTTTCATTCAGCTGCTAACAACAAACAAGAATTTCACTTTCACTTTGTAGCTACGTACGAAATTCGGGTTTCTTTCTTTGTGAAGCTTCTCTTTATTGGATGAGCTTGTGTGGATGACCCTGAAATGCCAAACTTTCAGCACAACAAGTTTAAAGAAATTTTCCAAATATTTGTGTATGTGTGTAGGAGTGTGTGTAAGGACTCACTCATGTGCGTCAATGTTCTTATAATTGTGTGCTGCCATTTCATTTAATTACTTTAAGTGTTCGAGAATTAGATGAAAGAGAGAATTTGTGGTGAATGAATTTGCTCAATGCTTCGCAAATTGTTGTTGTGCGGATTCTATGAGCTAGTGTAGCTCTGCCTTGAAAATCACCATATTATTTAGTATGCAGCGTAGCTGTCCGTGTTTTAGTTTAATGAATAATAAAATCAAGAATTTGCTTTCCGCTGCAATTATTTTGAATGCAGTGGCATTTAATTTAGCCAATATAGCAATTTACTGATTATACAGTACATAAAAGGTTCTATTCATATCATGGTACCAAGCCTTACTGGTTTTAGTCAAGTGAATTTTCTTTGTTTTTTCCAATTTTAAATATTTCTTATTTAATTTTGTTTTAATTTAAATGGGGTTAAATAACATTAAGAGAAATATAAGCTGCTTTGTTAGAAATATTGCCGACAGTTGTCGAAGTAACCGATTTTGATATTTTATATATATAGTAGCAAATTTTTATACAAGAACTTGCTTTGAATAAGCCTTTAGAACCTTTTGCAAAATGGAAATTTATCTCTTTATATATCTTATTTTAAAATTTGTTTCTACTATTCCCTTAGTGTATGTTATACTTAATAGATAAGCTATGGTGTTTACCCCTGTCTTAACTGGTACGTAAGTAAAAGTTTTTTTATACTGATCCTTCAAACCATCTTATGCTGACTTTCACGGTTCCCATGGTTCTCTATCAGGGTAATTTTTATTAAATTTTCTTAAAATTCTCTGTACCAAGCACGCTTGTTAAATATCCAAGTTATTCGTGGCATCATTTTCTCAGCTACAGATTTAACCTTTTCCTTAATTGTATAATTACATATCAATTTACTTTTTAATTTCATATTTCCATACATCTTGCTTATTAAAGCCTAATCCGATCCAACAATAACGATTTAATAATAACAAACATAATATTGCCTGTGTGCGACGGTGCGTATGAGTAACCTTGCGAACTTGGCTGATATAAAGTAAATGCGATTTTTGCGAAAAAAAGGTATATACTAAGATCTTAATATATGCAAATATTAGCATTAGATCTCCGTTAATCACAGTTAATCACCTTTCCGTAAGCAATTTATTATGAACCGATTAAGTCGCTTTATCGTTTTAAGCTGTGTGATAAGTGTATTTCTTGGTATACAGAAGGATTTTTTCGGCGCTCATTAAATGCTGATTATATTAATAGCACTGCATTAATATTTTTTAGCTTCTTTAACTAATTTTTTATGCTTTGTAAACATAATTTGTCTGCTTCAACTAATTGTGCTGCAGTGCGTATGAGTAATATGATGGAAATGCTGCGTATAAGGAAATTTTTCAGTAAAAACATTTTTGAAAATTGGTTTTATATTGAATTAAAAATAGAAGTTTAAAAATTTTAACAGGATTGAGCAGCGATTTAACTATCGTGTGATTATTGAAGTGTCTCATCACATTGAAAAAACTTACTTCGTAAAAAAAAGATTGTTTTTTATCAATAGGCGCTCTGGCACTAACCATTACCAACAAAAATATTAAAAAAAATTTAATCAATTAGCAGGGTTTGACATTCGTGTTTTAGTTTTCAATTTTCTGAATAAATTTTTCAGTTTAACAATATTTATTTGAATTTTTTTATTATTATTTTCTGCACTAATATGTATTTGGTTGATATAATTAATGATTGCTCGTGTTTCAAATTCTTGAAGCATAAAGTTAGCCGCTAAGAGTTTCTATCCCAAAATATAATAAATATAATTTTTCAAATTCAAAATTATACTTTTATATATAGCATGTTGCCGCTAAATTACCAAAAATCACCACTCAAACGAAAATCGAATAGGAACAGGACCTGATATATAACCGGGTAAAAAACGGAATAAAAACTGTTAAATAACTGGTTAAGAACCAGAAGAGTACCTGATATATAATTGGTTGCCAACAACCAACCCGACAGCAGTTTTCAAAATTAGTTTAGAAATATTTTTCGTCGCTAAAATAACAACTACAAAGTAAAATAAACACATAACACTCTTATCTCTGCTCATACTATCTTTCCATGCGATTCGAGATACTATAATTTCATTTCAAATTTTGAATGAAAGCTTAAGCAGTTAAAGTTTTTTAGTATAAGGAAATTGTACATAATTTTACAAAAGGGGTATTATTAGTAATTTTATAAAACTGTTCAATTCAAAAAAAGTTTTCTGCTGTTCACTTAAACTTTCAAGACCTTCAATATACAACTTTTTGGTACACAATATATTACCTCTGAAATATGTATGTATCGCTTATATAATATAAGATCATCTCTAAAACACAAATTTGTACAATGTTAAACAAAAGTAAATTATTTTCCACTCACCATTATTTAGATTTGCCAAGCCGAACACTACCATCATGGTGATGCGCAGCAAGTTGTTGCCACAGAGGCAACGCTGCGGCAGCATGTTGACTGCTGATGTTTAACTTTTTTTATTATCTCAAATATGTTTTCCCTGCTACTTCCTCAAACACAATTCGCTTCAACAAACTGGGCGTTAGCGGCACTCACAGCTTATTTCAATTAATTTATTTTCAAGGTTTTCAATTATTTGCAGCTTCTGTTGAACTTGCACTTCGACTTTCACTTTCACTCGTGGCTCAGCGCAAAACTTTTTCAGCTTTTTTATTTACCGTTTTGTTTGTCTAGCTCACTTGCAACTTTTTGGTTTACACTACGTAGTTGCTTGTTGACATGGTCAGCGGAGAGGTCAAGCGTAACGCTTCACTGTTGTTAGGCGAGGGAAAAGCGATTTGCTTGTTTACATTTTGCACGGCATTGACACTGTTGCAACGATTTGAAATTTTTAGCATTTTGCATGTGCGCTATGAAATTTTAATGTCAATAATTTTTGCGTTTATTTTTAGATTTTTTTTTTTTGTATTTCAAATGTCGCTTTTATGACAACGACTGTGTCGGGTCGCTCACACACATTTACAGCTGGCCATATTTCAGCAGCAGCTGCTACATTTCAACGCTCTATTCATTTTTCTGCAAATATATGCAAACATGCGCATTATTAATATGCTCTAACGGTAACTTGTGCGCTGCTTGGCAAGCGGTGAGTCACTCGTGCGGCGCTGGCAGCTGCTTTCGTTTACTATACACACATACGCATACACAAGCGCATTTAGTGCATCTGTTAGCTGTTTGCAAATGAGTTTTTGTTGTTGTAATTTTTCCGTTATCACTTGTTTGAAATGTTGTCGCTACTGTCAGTTTCAGTTTTGGGAAATGTTGAAATGTTGCATACAACAACTACTTTACAACAACATATCACTCATATCAGTGGCACAAACACGCACATACGCTAGCACAAAAATATTTCTGTTAGTTTGTATGTATGTATGTATGTATGTGTTAGTATTTTTGTTTGTACGCTTGCCTCATTCAAATTTCATGCATCGAAATTATCGAGAATATTTTATTTATGCTAAGCGCGTTCTCGTTCACGTTCCCGTTATGCTGTCGCAGTCACTTGTGTATGCAACCGACAAACGCACGCGTGCGTAGTTTTGTTTTCGCGGCGGCGACAATTCGCAATGTCTATGGCAGCCCGACAATGTTGTTGTTTGTGCTATTGCAGTAGCGCGTAGTTAGCGCAGTCAGCACAATTTCACTAGTTTTCGCTTGCCAAAGCATTTTCACAACTCACTGAACTAGATTTTTTGTTTTCTGCTGTTTTTTATTGTTTTTATAATCGGCAAATTTTTCAGTTTTTTTGTGCGGTTGCCCGTTATTTGAATTCTCGAGCAATTGTGCATAATTTGCAAGCGTTTTATTCCGAATTGTCGCGCACTTTGGGCTTTCACTTCACTTCCTGCACGTTTTGGCGTTTAGTTTGCGATTGAGGGGCGAGAAAAAATATTTTAGTTTTGGCTGAAACATGCAGCTCGATTACTTATTCTGTTTTGGTATTTGATTTTTGTTATGAATTTTTTGTTGTTTTAATTCTGATTGTTGTCTTAATTTGTTTTTAGTTTTTATTTTAGGTTTTTTTTTTTATTTAAAAAAAAATTTTGGTTCAAAGTGCGATATTTTTATTTTTTTTTAATATCTTTTTATCATTGAAATTTTAGTTTTTTGCTATCTTGTTGAATTATTTTTATTTTTTTTCTTATTTTTTGCAATTTTTTATTATTTTCAACTTTTATGTTTTTTCCATTCTTCTAATTTCCACTAACTTTTTCGCAGTTTCAATTTACTCCCACCCGCACAAATACCAGCAACTGTGTGTTGCCGCTTGCATTTGCATCGCTGATAATCAGTCGAATTTTTCGCGCGCAATTTCACTCTATCTGACCTTTGGGGATTCTCGTCAACTGTTTGCATTTATCTGTTCATGCGTATGTGTGTGTGTGTGTGTATTTGTGCTGATTTTAGTTTGCTCGTTGCATACTTTATGGCGCAGTTGACACAGTTTTGCAATTTGCACAAAATTTTTCCATTTGCTGATTTGTTTTTTGCTGCAATTTGTCAATTATTTGCTGCTACGCTTGGGAATCCGCCGTTACTTATGTGCTTAATTTATTCAGTGGCTTCAAATGTTTTGAAATAAATCATTCACAGTTTTTTTGTGATATTGCGCCTGCACTAGAATTAAATTTGGAATTGATTAGTTAAAATAAAATATTTATTTTTTTTATATTGTTTAGGAAAAGGTAGTATTGTTGATTAAAAGTAGCTGATTCATTCCTGCATATTTATCTTTTAATTGAAATATTTTTTCCCGAAAAAAGCTGGAATGATTTTGAAAAAACTATGATCTTATGATCTAGAGATTTACTTGATTTTTTTTTAATAAAGATATAACTACAAAACCTAAATGAATTTTGGTTAGTTATTATTTGTTTAATACTAGTAGAACATTTGTAATGAATGAATCTTTTACATATCCAAAAGCCAAATAATGGCTAACCAAAACTCATTAAAGTATTTTGTAGAAAACATCAAACCTTCAACTAGTGACTAAGCTTTGCATATTTTGAGTAAAGATAGGTTAGGTCGTAGGATTGATCCAAAATCTATGGATCTCACTTGGACAGTCATTTGTTTTGTGTGTTACTCATAAGCTGCTAAAAGTGGACCACCAAATAGCCATATATTGAAGAATTTCAATATCAGTCTTGGAAAAGCCGGGCAGTGGATTGGAAAGTGATTCCAACTCGTTTTCTTCTATACAGCTTTGAAAAATAGCGCGGACGACACAATATTTAGTCGCTCAGTTCAGTCGGAATACCTACAATTGCGGCAATGTTGGCTGAGCTAAGAGCTAGATGTTCAAAAATCCTCTTACGGTTCACTCTGGGACACAATGATATCACAGTCGCACAATTTCTGATGGAAAAGCGCTGCTTAAGCTCACTGAATGCTCAAAAGGCCAATGCAAAAACACAATAACCCATTGGAAAACTGACTCGCTTCTAATGAAATGAAATCGCAGAAAGGATGCTCAATTTCAGTTTCCTAGTATAATATGGAAGAAACTTGAAGCTATTACTAATGAGAGCATGCATTGCTTAACCAATATTGAACGCACAATCAGCAAGCTCAAAGCTAGTACTATCAGAGAATGCTCACTTCTTTGAAGAAATCTGGACTTCGGTATATCTACTGCTGCTTTGATGGCAGTCGGTTACGCTTGAAAGCCCACTGTGGCTGGCCAGACTTCTGAAATCAGAGTTGATGGAGAGCTACCGGCAAAAGACCCTATTTTCTACCCATAAAATTGCACAGTACACAAATTACACAAGTGAAATCATAGTTCCATATTCATACAAATTATCTAAAAAATCCCGACCCTCGAGTTTATCGTTGTTCAAAATTAAAAATTGTGTGTTTTTGAAAACTTAAAACGTAAAACTTTTCCCAACAACCGAACTCTAAAGGACAGTAGCGTTATGGTAAATGTGTTGGCCAGCTTTCGTTTCTATTAAATATTGAAAAATATTAAAACATACAATACATACACGCACAGTCAGTTCAGTTAAGAAGACGAAACCCAAGAAGAATCATTATATTGGAAAATATTGTTCGTACAATGAGCTGTAGTTGAAAAGAAATTGCAATTTATTCAAACCTTTTGTCGGTTTTAAGCTGCCAAAAATCGAAGTGAGATAAGGTAAAAAAATGGTTAGCCTTTTAAGGTATATGGTAGTCGAAAAAGACTCTTCGTTTATTAACTTATTTTTTTATATTTATAATAATGAGTAATAAACAAATATGTACCACTTTTTGCCATTTTTCTCTTAGAGACATTATTCCATCCGTGTAAATCCTTCACATCGCAATTTCCAGAACGAAAGTGAGCGTACCATTGCTGTGCTACACGAACTGATACAGCATCGTCTCCGTAAGCTTCACAAATTTCATTGATGGCTTGCGTGCCATTCTTCCCTTTTTAATTCAGAAATTTCAGAAAATAGCGAATTTCTATATTATTTTCACTCATTTTTGAACAGCTGTAATTGTTTTTTCAACTTCACCGATTTTTTTTGTTAAATGAAGCCTAAAATCTCACCTCTCCAACACTATATGGTGTAACACAATGTGATTGGTAGCACTAGGTAGATGTACGACTGCAACGTTATCTATTGACAAAATACGAAAACACACTACCCAATATCATGAACAGAACATATATCAAATATTTCATAGCGATCAGACCATTTGCCTTCGAGTGATACTGCAAAAAATTCCTTGAAAATAATTTGCTCAATAAATGGTTGTAACCAAAAAATATTTTGAATATTGCTTTAAAATTCTTGTGGGGTTTTATTAAAAGTATATGTACTGAAATTTCTGAAAAACAAATTAGTTTTTTCCAAACTTCATATTGGGTGTGATCCTTAAAAAATTCTCCTAGAAATAATTCGTTTTTCCCGAGAAAAACAAGAAAAAAAGTTGTAGCGAATTTTAGTCAGAAGAAATACTTTTAAGGCAAATTTTTTCGTCACTACTAAGGAAACAAAGGCTAGTACTTAATTGTACATAATTTTATAAAAGACAACTCGTGATATAATCTTTATAACTTACAAAACAAAATTAAATAAAAAGTTGAAAAGTTTAAATAAATTCTTGAAAAAACATATTGAATAAAGATACATTGGTCAATTTATATCCTTTAATTCGAAAAAACGAACTGCAACTAGCACTTTTTTGATTTTTAGCACCAAGCAGCCAGCAACTGGAATATTTAATGCAAGCCCGCAACACTTGAGCAAAAGATTAGCATTTCAGCCAATTCGCCAGCGCTTGGCTTGGCTTGGTATCGTGTAACTCAATTATGTTTCAAATTTATGCTGAAGTCGCGCCTTTTATTGAAGACTACCGCCCACGAGTGCATGGCGACTACTTTTGCTTAATTTTTTCTGCGTTTTAGATATGCAAACCATAACCATAAACATAAAGAGAATTTCTGACAAACACGCACACATACACACATATATATATATATGTATATGTATACATTTGTCTGAAAAAATTTCCTCGTAACTAAGCTTATATATTTATATGTAGCGGTTAATATTCAAATAACCCGGTCAACTGCCACGCAGTGCCAGCTTACACGCTTCACTTTGGCAAAAATCCAATCTGCAAAGTACTTCAAGTAGAAATAGCTGGAATGAAGGAAAAAGCAGAGCAGCAAATAAATTCGTAAGTTGAAGATCAGCAGCAGCAGCAGCAGGAGCAGCAGGAGCAGCAAAAAGTTGAATAGCAAAGCGCAAAGTATGAGATAGTGACAGTAGCAGACGCATAAATTTCCGCTGAGTAGTAGTGGGCGAGTAAAAAAAATGGGAGTAGAAATTTGAAAAAGCACATTGAATAAATAAATTGGCCACGCTGAGTTGGGAGTCAAAAGTACAAACCGAAAGTGGCGCACAATAAACTTTAAGCAAGTGAAAGAGTAATTTCTTTTATGAAAATTGCGAAGCACATAATAGTTTTTGTAACAGTGTTTTAATAATTATTATAGACATAACTAATATTAGCTTACTTTAAATGAAAACATTTCTGCATTACAAAAGGCTTGAAAACCCAAGAGATTGTAAACTAACGGTAACTTAGAGTATTGCTAAGACCATTTGGCAACCAAGGTGCTTTTATTAAGTATACAAATAAACTTAGACACGGCAAGAAAAGCAAAAACTAAACACCTTATCAAACACAACAACATAACTTCATAACATAGGTTACGTATACGCAGGGTACAACTTGTAAGTTGAGAATGCGTACAACTTGGAACGGGAGAAAGGCAAAAGCAAGTAGTAATGGCACAAAAGTGTACTTTGCCGCTGCTATCAAGTGACTTATAAACTTATTAACATTTTACCACTGTCGCCGGCAACCCTACAGCAAATAAGCACAATATATATCTCACTTGATAATTGAAGAGCAAAGCAAACCGTTGGCAATATGGCAAACAGCGAGACCTGAACATATGTAAGTGAGTTTGTGTGACGGCGAAGGCAGCGTAATTCAAGCGACACACAGTCCCAGCGGCCATTTAGCATTGGCTCACAATGGAATCACACAAATGAGCATAGCGTATGGTTAAGATGCGAAGCCTAGAAAGGCCTTTTTCCGGCTGCCACTACATATGTACATATGTGTACTTAAGATGGGGTACAAGGGATTAAAGGATATGTGTTGCTGGTGTGGAGAATGTTAGTTTAGGTTATCGCAGCATCAAAACCCAGCTGTGTAAGTATAGCTAATGTGAATTTCTTAAGATAAAAAATGGTTTAGGGGTTATAGTGAAGGAAAGTGCACAAGGAGCAGTAGATGGCATTTGTGTCGTTTAAGAGCGTGATTATATGTAACTATATGAAGTTATGTAATAGTTTTAAAGACAAGTAAACGATAAGGTTGCGGTAGGTAATATGAGTTTGAAAATCTTGCAGAATGAGGGTTAAATTTACATATAATTTGTTTTAGACAGAGATAAGCTACAAATGTATGGAGTTACTAATATAAAATTGTTGTTATTAGCTTCAATGAATGCTTTGAAATATGATTAATGATTTATCGTTGCTACCGGATTCAACTAAAGTTTCAGAATTTCCATTTTTTGTTTTCAACAAGACTTATGTAAGATATGTAGCTAAACCTTGAAACTCTTTCGGCGTAGATAAGGTATTATTTTGACTGTATTATAACAGTTGAATCAATAAAAGGCATTATTTATACTATTTTCTTCCTTTTATTATTTTTTCTTTCTTTTTTTAAAATTTCTGAAAATATACGCAGTAATGGTATAGAGAAGGTTCTCAAAGAGTATGGGATGCAGAGTTATTCAATTAGTTTGTGTCTATTAATTGTATATTAGAATATTTTTAACTTTACTCTTGGTTGTTGCAGTTGAAAAATTATCAAAAGTGAAGGTCGTAGAAGCTACGAAAGCGGCTGGTATGAAATTTGCAACAAAATAAAATCTGAAAAGATGGGCTGTAGTAGTTATCAAAGTTCCCGTATTAATGTTCTTTCGCATTATTTATGGTTGGTGAGTTCAAACCTAATAACTCTACATATATAGGTCCTTAACATGGACTAAGTATATGATATTGATGAAATTAGTCTTGGAATAAGATGATTTTTTATGTTAAAAATAAAAAAGAAAGCAACTTAAGCATTTACTTCGGCAGCACCAATTCAGTAATACCCTTCACAGGTACATTTTTTATAGTATTAAACGTTCTTTGTCTTAATTTTGACAGGTAAGATTGTGTGTGAGCTGTAAGCTATAGTAGTCCGATCTGAACAAAATTTTCGGAGATTGTTTGCTTTGTTTTCGATTCTCACATATGCCACATTTCGTGAGGATATGTTGTCAAATAAAAAAGTTTTGTATATAAGAACTCGATTCTAATCATTGAGTTTGTATGAAAACTACATACTATACTACTCCGATCTGAACAATATACTCAGAGGTTGTAGTGTTCACAATAATCTGTGGTAAATTTGGTTAAGATATCATGTCAAATATAAAAGTTTCTCATATTAGAAATCGATTTGGCCTTTCAGTTATTCAAAGGTGTTGAATTTGAAGGAACTGAAGCTTAGAAGTAGTCCATTTCATATCGGACTATAATTTGAATTGGGTAACGAAATTATAGCCCACTAAAGATAACAATTTTGTTCCAAAATTTTCTTTCTTACTAGTTGCTAGGACGAAATACGGTCGCTTTAAGCTGTGTAACTCTTATGTTTAAGAGAAAATTGCACTCATCCTACTACAATATATTTTTGGAACTTATTTAGAAACTTATTTTACACGTTAGCTCAGAAAAAATAAAATATAATTTATTACTGCAATAAAAAAATAAATCGCCAAAAACCATTAAAGAATGTTTACAAAATTTAACGCCAATCAAACATCAACATAGCAACTGAAATTAAACTGAACGTTCAGCCAATTCAGCCATGCAACATGCTCGAAATGACAACGAGTTTATTTGCCGTACTCGCCAAGTGATTGCCTCAAGGCAGCTGGCTCAGCATGCGTCTAAGAGCAAAGCAAATATCTTGGCAAATGAAAACAAAACAAAGTTGCTCGAGGAAGTCGCAGAAATAGGCGAATGCAAAAATTATATAGCAACAACACAAATAGACGTGCACACACCCACGTGAGCCGCGACGTGTCGTACAAGCTACTTACATGTGGTATATGAAATGTCACTCATACGCCATGGGTGCTGGCACAGCAGCAGCTTTAACTACATACATACACTGAGCGTAGCAAAACGGTTGCTGTGTAAGGAATTAATATATGCAGCTGTATGGGTGTGTGTGTGTTGGCGCCGGAAATGCGTGAACATAAATGCTGCTTTGCCAACCATTCAAACGGGTGGCTGTATGTGTGGGTGTGCGTGTGAAGGTAGTCACATAAAAATAAATAAGAAAATAAGCACACTCACTTGCGCATTCAGCAGCTCATTCGCAAACGTAATAACTTCCGCAGGAAGCTGTAGATTTCACCATGTCAGCTGCTTATTAATGCTTGTGTGTGGCGTCGCCGCTACGTACAGGGTGTTATTTTTACATTTCTTTATTTAATTTTTTATTTTTCTTCATTTAATTCTTTATTTTGAAGTATATTTCTTTTTTTCCACAAATGGTATTAAAAAGATTATAAATTGCACGCAAATTTTAAATAATCCTTTGGGGGCCTTATGTAAACACACTATCCGTTACTTTTACTGTTTAACTGGTGTGTGTTGATTTCGCCGACTGTTAGACACACGCAAGCGACACTGCAACAAATTTTTAATAAAATATCAGATATTTCATTTTTATTCACTATTTTGAATTTAACATGCAATTTTTTCGCAAATAAAACTTTTTTTTTTTACTTTTGCGTTTTATTTCATCAAAAGCCAACAGCCGTCCAGCAGCTGGTCTCAATTATGTTAATCAGCAGCTAATGCCAAGCCTTGCCACACACTTCACACAACACCGTATTTGCTGTTTGGCTGTGCGCTGCGCTGCCGTTTCACTGTTTTACTCGCCGTTCGATGCGCTCAAACACACCCGTCACGCGTACGGTCGAACAGTAACTGAACGGCGCATAGTGGATACGCGTGCGAAGCATTGCCGTCGACGACGAGCGCCAGCACACAATATTGACTAGCAGCTAAGTGCAAGCAACGGTTACCACGATTGCTGCGAAAGTAACGAGCGCTAATTTTCGTTACGCGAGCCTTTACTACGAACGCACGGCCGTCGTTTCGTTTGCGCTCGCCGCAATGCAAAGAGGCCGGAAAGCTGCAAAATGGCAGGACATATTTGTTATTGTTGTTACTATTAGTTTTTTTGTTTTTTGTGTTTTTGCTTCGGCAGCGTGACGCAGGCTGGGCAATGGTAATGGCGTTGACAGCAGCGAGTAGCTGAGTTGATGAGCGTAATGATTAGTTTACGCATGGGAGCGACGAAATATGAAAGTAGCGTTTACAAAATAGCACTAAAGGTCGTTGTAATCGAGCGAGTGTTGTAGAGAGCAACACCGAACCCTTTGAGCAAAAGGAGTATGGCGGTGCAATGTGCGTGTATGTTGGTTGTGGTTAAGAAAAATGAAAAAAATCAAAAAAAAAATTTACTAAAAAAGTTTATTTTTAAAAATGTTTTCAAAAATCGAAAATACAAAAATAAACATATTGCTAATATAATAATATCTTTAGTGTGTTTTCCCCTTTATTATGTTGCTGTAATTTACGCCTTACGGCAAATTTGTTTAGCCCATATGTAACGAGTTAGATTTTATAAGCTCTGCAGCATCCGTTTTTATAGCAAAAGAGCTGCGTGCCATAAAATAAATTTATGTATTAGTAAAATGAGTTTAGAGCATATTATTGTGCACACATTTACACCCAAAAAAAATTACTATATTTAAATAAATTTTTTATTGCATGATATAAGATTAATCGCATGCGACTTTTTGAACTGGCCGACATTCTTGTGATTTTTTCACCTTAAATGGGTTTATTGAAAAAAAAGCATTCTACGGGAAACAAAATTATCGCATGCGATTTTGTAGTTTTGCGTTTTGCATATAAAATTATTGCATGCGATTTTTTGTTTCTTCATTTTATTTTCATAGAAAATAATAAAAAATAATTTTAATAACTTGGATTGTAAATAAAATCTATCACCAAAGAATATAATGTTGCCGGAATTGGCAAATGACGTACTGTGTATGGTGTTAGTTTAGTTGTTCAGATGATAAAGTATGCAGTAAAATTTTCATTTAAAACTTGTTGATAGTACTCACATAGATATAATGAATTGTAAAAAGGTCGAATAAGAAATTCTCCCTCTAAGAGAAACGCCCTAGGTCTTATATGAAAAAGGCACAGCTGTTAGAGCACACCTTTTCAAGCCTAGGTAAGGTCACAATCTTAGAAAATACCATTTACTTGTCTTTAAAAAGACTAGCTCTAACAATGTCTAAAAACTATTAGAGTTAAATCTCGCTTTTACGAAGTAATCTGAAGAAGCAGAAATAGGCAAAAAAAAATATTTAACGAATGTGAGTTCACCTAAACGTAAATTTTAACAACAATTACATACCGCCATTAAGACACATAGTATATCGCTCAATAACTCCCTGATTACCAGCATCCGAATTCAAATTCGATTGCGAAAGGCAGCAAGTGACAGCTAAGCATACTTGTAAGTTCATCTGAACAAGGCGTACTACTTTAATTATTGAAAACACATACTTGGTACATATAAACTCGCTAAACTTCCCCGAGTAGACAAGTAAAACAGCTGTTTTGCATTCGTTTATTGAGTAAGGTTCTCAGTTGAGAGCGCGGACATGCGCCCAAGAGTTGCTATAAAACTGCAAAGAGAGAAAATACTGTTCGTGAGAAGAAGAGAGCGCACGACAGACTAGCTTGTCTGTTCAGTGAGAGCACAAGGGTTATTGTAAGCGGAAATCAGCTGTTTGGCCGAGTTGACGAGCCCAAATGTGGGTTAATGTGTTAAAGCGGTTGAGTTTTTCACTATCATTTTGATTGTCGTAGGCAACAACAAAACAAAAAACAATAAAGCAAGCCAAAATGCGAAACATATGTACGCAGAGAGATTAACTTTGCGGAGTTGAAAATCGGAAGTCGAATTCAATGTTATTATGCTCTTGCGTGCACAAATAAATTAATATGAATTTATGAATATGCTTGTATCATAGAATCTTAAGTGAAATTTTCACCTTTTTATGCGAGGAATTAATTTACCGAGTTATTGTATATTATTTTTGGCGTTAGTTGGCATTAATATTTATTGAAAACTTATACACTTGTTTATGGAAGACTATAAATTAATAGAATTTCAAAAATTGCGAACCCTCGTTAGAACAGGATAGAAGTATTTTAATTCTAATTAAAGATGCTATAACTTTTTGAGGTGTTGCTTTAGAAAGTTTGCGTTAAAGGGCCTTTGCTCTTCACTTATGGTAGAGCCAAGTCGGCACTATAAGGTGGATTCATAAAAACTTTCCAACTAAGCTCCCGAAGCTACTGGCGTGAGACTATCGATATGTGTGGCCTTATATTATCGTAATGAGACACAATTTCTCTCTTCTTGACTAAAGCTGGCCAATTTTGGGCAATTACTTCTCTCAGACGGTCCATTTTGTCGATAGCACAACTCTACACCAATAAAGAATAATAAGACAAGTCAGAATTAACATTTTTCCTTATGACTAACAGTCGATCCATCATATAGCATTTGGCTATCAAACCTGGCTTTTCGCTTGATGTTGTAATAAGTGTACCACTTTTTATCACCAACAGACGTGCGCTTTTCAGAATGGAAATGAAATTCAGCAGCGATGAGCAGATATAAATCGCGTCTGTGATGTTTTTTTATATCGTTAATGAATTCGCTGTTACACCATTATATAAACTATTTACATTTTAACTCGTCTTGCTTGCGTGTTCGACGTTTTCGAATAGAAAATTGTAAACCAATTAACGATAAACTTTTCTTTTTGCAGAACTCCATTTTCGACGCCTGTTCCAACAATACTCAAGCAATCACAAAGGTGTCTGAAATCGAACTTATACAATGCGGGATATGGATTTCAAAAGCCATCTATTGGAGAAATACAGGGTTTATTTCAACTGTGTAGACTTTTTTTATTGGAGCCTTTACTAATAAATTATTCTAACGGTATTTAAGTGCATATTTTAGTTAGCAGAATGACTTTCAATTTTTTTTTGGAAACTGCTTGCAACTTTATTACAAAATATACAGACAGGTCAATTTGCAATTAAAATATTGGATAAAGGGTGTTCTTTTGAAGTCAGAATAATTTCTCTCAAAAAAAAAATAACGGCTTTTCAATAAGAGCGCTACCAAAGTTTTTTTTTAAATAAAACAAAAACGATTTGGAATATCAATTCATTTTTGTGAAAGTACACTCGATGCCATTATGTATGAAACTGGATTTCTTTTGCATGACTACCACGGGCACACTTGCAGAAGTTCAGTCGCAATTTCCGACGGTTTACAAGCATAAATGGGCCAATATTGCTGCAATTTCACGATATGCGGTCGAGTGGGCAATGAGGACTCATGGAGTGCGTGTGGATTGTTGTCTGACCAATAATACATATTTTGCTTATTGACGAAACCATTCAGCCAGACAGAGCCTCATCGATGAAGATGATTTTTCGATGAACAGATGAATAAATTTCTAGTTGTTGTCCAGCCCAATTCTGGTAGTCAAAAGGCTTCAATTTGATCTTGTAAAGATTTAGGCCAAGATGTTTTCGCTAAATTCGCTGCAACGACATCACAGAGATGCCCAACACTTGAGAACTTGTGAGAGACTGATTGGGGTATTTCTAAATTGATACGGTAGCGATCGCTAGAAGGACAACTACAAAATCATATGAAGAGGACTTTGAAATTTTTATTTCATATTTGCTTTGCATAAAGATTGACTTACTTCATTAACTATAACAATAAATGAACAAGATTTGGTATTTGTGAAAAGCTCTTTCAAATTTGGCTTTCAGTTTTCCATAACACACTGAAATTAAAAAGGAAGGCCTTTCTAATGTCTTAGTCAAAACCAAATGAAGTGATTTTTCAAAATAAAATACGATAATTCGCAGATTTACAACTATATAAGTATATATACGCACAAATGTATGTGCGACTGTGATTGAGCGCTTCAAAAAGCCGTCTGTGCCGAATTAATTTTAGTATTTCTTTATTACAGCTGGAAGTCCAATGAATTGCTAATAAAAATGAGTCATAAAAATCAACAGTTAGATAAACCTCATTCGTTTGTGCATATGTGCGCTTATATTACACATATACATACACACTTACACACATATGTGTCTAACAAATACTTATAAAGCAACTAAATAAATTGTCACGAAGCGCGATATATAAGGATATATATCTGAATACATGCTTCTTTCGGCCATTCGCAGTGACAGAGCTTCACTGATTTTTATAGCGAAAGCTTTCGGTTTTACTACGCATTTACGGCGACACTAACACACACTCGCTTGCGCTCAGGCAAACGCCAAGGCAGCGATCACAGTAATGCACCGAAAGCTTGAAGTGACAAAAAACGCACAAACAACAAAGTTTACACAACACTTGAGTGGCACTTAGTGGATGCCAGCAAACTGAGAAAGCAAAAAGAAAAACAAAGATGTAGTAAAAGCAAGCAGTAGAAGATTGCAGATTTTGAGCTAAGGAAAACGGAAATGAGTCGTTTGCATGAAAGCTCAACCGACGCAAAAGGAAAACTCACAAACAGAAATTGCCCTCAAGCGAAGCTCTAAAATCAAACCGACAAAAGTCAACGAATAAAACTTCGACGAGGCAATGCTGTGGCATGCTTCAAGGCGCACATATGCAAAAACCCCCGAGATGTAACCAACAAATGAAGCGCAAAATGGTTTTACCGCGTCGCTGATGCTGTTGTTCGGCACATATTAACATGCAGAGATATGTACATGCGTGAGTGTTTCATTAAAAAACGCACATTTTGAATTTTGCTTATTCGAACTCACTCGCCTGCAGCCAACAAGACTACGTCTGCTTATGAGTTTTGTATACATAGTGGCTGGCTTAAAGCTCCCTTCCCTCACCGGAAAGCCGATAATAACAACTGTTGACGCTGTCTGTGTATAGGAAGCGTACGAGCATTCGCGTCTAAAATGACAAAATCATGCGCGGAAGCCCTGCGGGAAGTTCACGAACACACACATGCATACAAACAAAAGCAGAGCGATATATATAGTATAACATATAAAATGTTTTAAATGCAAGCAAGTTCAAATATTGCAGAATGCGGAAGGTTAGAAGATATGACGCAAAATATATAGCTAAAGATTGGAGGTTAATTTAATTTAGTAAGTCAGCGGATGATGAGCAAGAAGATTTCTATTTCAAACTAAATTTGTTTAGGAGTGATATGTGAGGCGTATCTAGCACTTCACCATATTCTGACTTAGGGTTATTGGGATCACCAACATCTCTTCCGCATGTCCGAAGTAGCAGCTGTCACAGATGTAAGCCAAATAAGTCAGGGGCGAATCCAGAAATAGGTTTTGGAGGGAGTAGATAAATATTTACTTGAAACATGAAAATTATTATATTAAATATAGTAGTATAGTACAGTAGTACAGGGTGCGGCACTCGAAGTACCAATTAAAAAAGCAATAAATTCGGTTTGGAAAATTATTTTTATTTATTTTGAGTTATAAAATATGTGAATATAATCATAAATTCAGTACAAATTTACTTTTGTTCGATATGACCACCTTTGTCTTAACTATGGCCTTGAGACGGTCAAAAAACGAATAGCAAGCTACCCGAATGTGACATGCCGGTATTTTGGCCCACTCACGGACAATGGCTTTCTTCAGCATCTCGAGACTGGTGTATTTTTTACTACGTATCTTACTCTCCAAAATGGTCCAGAGAGAATAATCCATTGGATTCGCATCTGGTGAATTCGAGAGCCATTGTGTGGTCGTAATGAAGTTCGGAACGTTGTTTTTCAGCCATTCTTGGTTCACTAGCGCTTTGTGAGACGGTGTTGAATCTTGTTGAAACGGCCATGGTTTGCGACCGAAATGTTTGTTTGTCCACGGCTTCAAAGCAGCCTCCAGAACACTTTCCCGATAATATGTCGCATTTACTTTGACGCCAGGCTCGATGAAAACAATTGGAGTGCGCCCATCTGCGGTGACAGCGGCCCAAACCATTATTTGTAGCGATTGCTGCCTCCTGGTGGACAACCGATCACTTAGATTCTCGTATGAACGGTCGGTCAAGTAAACCCTATCGTTTTGAGAGTTTACGAATTGCTCAATTGAAATTTTTTTTTTGCAGAAAACACAATGTTCGGAATTTGACCGCTTTCGGCCAAGTGAAGCAACTGCTTTGCTCTCTCAAGTCTTACTTGTTGCTGCTTCCGTGTGAGATCATGGGCCTTTTGGAACTTGTAAGGCTTGATCTTGAGCTCATTTTTCAATATGCGTCAGATGTTGCGGTCGGATATTTTCAGTTCCTTAGCCACTTAATTGAGCCGGATTGAGAGAAAACAAAAATAAAAATGTTCACATATTTTAAAACAAATTTTTTTATTGCCTGTAACTTCATTCAATTTTCCATACACTTGTTATAACTCCCAAATGAGATGACTTGTAGTGACTTCAGCGAATTTTGGTTTTTATTAAACACACTTCACACCACGAAAAAGTTTTGCCAGTCAAAGAAAGAAATTGAAACGATTCGATTTACGTGCGCAGTTTAAATCTACTGGTATGATTCAAATTTGACTAAATATTAATGTAGATAGATCAGGTACCCTGAAAAGGACATATTAACATTGGCATGAAGTTTGTTATACCCAGAAGGAGGACGAGCTTCATTTAGCCATTTACATATATATGTCTGTCTATCTGTCCGTCAGTCTTCACATACGCGATATAGTCTCAAAGCCGGAACTTTGTATACGTTCTTTTTTCCAAAGAGGCTTATTCGAGGGAACCGCCGGTATCGAATCACCATACAATCCAAATGGTCGGAATTAAGACATTGTATGGAAACCTTTTTTTATTTGACGAGATATATTCATAAAACTCGGCATTAGTTATTGTATAAGCTAACCCAGTAATCTCCGAAGAATTTAATTACATTGGAGCACATAGCTGCTATGAAATATGAATCAAGTTCTTGACTTTCATTGCAACCGAAATTAACGTCATTTAATTCACTCCTGCGAAATCTTAATGTTACAATTAGGTATTTATTTGCATCCTTATCGCAATAGTTGCAGAAAGCACAAATTTTTCAAAGTTTCTTATATTATTTTAACGCGGCAGAAATAAAATCTTAATCGTCTAAAATGGATACCAATAAATAGTGATAATAAATAAACTTATGTTACGTGGTTCACATACTTGGAATATATAATAGCTGTTTACATAAATAGTGGCCGTGAATACTCTAGATGCAAATAATTATGAATAAGCTGAAAACCAAAAACAACATGCTGAATAGAAAGTCACTTGTGTAAGCAAGTTTGCGTGGTATATGCGTGTCTATATGCGCACATGCTGATGTATTTGTGTAAATCAGCAGAAACCGCTTTCATCAGGCTCAACTTCGGTGAACTTCCAAGAGTTTGCTGTATTTGTACATACGATTCTATCATTATAACATACATGCCTGCAAATCCATACTACCATGCGTGTGTGCATCTCGTCAAGGTTGTGTTTATGCTCTCCTCGTCTGTTTGCGCTATTGGTTGCTTAAAGGCATAAAACACTCACCTTTTTTTTATCCGAGAATAACATATATCGGTTGCTTATTTCTATGTTTGTGGCAAAACATTTTCGCAAGTTTCTGCTTTTCTCCGTTGAGTGCGTGTTTGCGGTCAACCTCTTTGAACATCGCCTCAAACAAGCACGTGCAACAGAATTATAGCCAGAAATAATATTAATGATGGATTGCGTTTTGCTTTTGTTTATCGTTTGCCGAAAATAGCTGCTTAATTGCGAGCGTTGGGAGCTAAGCTACTTGCGGCGGTAATCAACATATTATATGAGTAGGAAGCAGCACACATACACGCGTGTTAGTTAATAAGATATTTTTATGTATAAATAGTAGGGTGTTCGTTATGACCAAAGTGCATTGCTTTTTTCAAACGGCCGCTGAAGTTATAGTTTTTGTTTTCATAAAAAAATATTAAGAAACAATATCTTTAGTTTCATTTTAAACCGTGACTAAATATTTTTATTTTTCCCATGTATTTTATAAAGAAGTTTTTTTTATATTTTTAAAATAAATTTTCGAAAATAAATTTACAGTTTAAGAAAGATATATTCTAATACAAAATTTTCCAAAACTCCTAATGTTTTTTTTTATCAAATATTCCTTTAAAAGTTAAACGCAGTTAAATTTATATACTGTAATATACTGTATCCATAGGGTACACCATGTCGTATGAGTAACGCTTAATGTACCTGTATCACTTGTATGAATAGCCAGTTCATTTGCTTTTTGATTTTAATAATAATATTTATTAAAAATTAAGATATTAAACCAAATATTTCTTTGTTTTTATGAGAAAAACTATTAGAGCGGAACATTTTGTATTAGAATATGGTTTCTTCAAAGTTATAGATTTACTTGCTCAATATAAAATATCAAAAAGTCGCATGCTATCAATATAGGAAAATAATATTATTTAGGTACGGTTAGCATTGAAAATAAAAAGCTTGTATACGCTTAATCCTAATTTTGAAAACGGCTACTGAAATTTAGTGTTCTTTTGCAAAAAAACCATTAACAACTTGAAAAATTACGGACACCCTAATGCTCTTGTATTTTATATCGTTGAGATAAGAGTGTAGCGAATTGCTTTTATGAAGTAGTTTAATAATAACAAGATCTTATATATTAAATACGAAATGTTTTTGGCTGCCTTTGCTTGTTTGGTGCATAACAAAGTAACCCGCAGCAGTTATATGTTTCATTTATTTGATTAAGTGAATTTTAGGTAAAAATATGTGAGCTTAAACTAACTAAAGTCGTGTTCATTTATGGTGATAATGCTTAAATAGTGGGCGAAATTTAGGAACATCGAAAATGAACGGAACGATTTTTTCACTTGATCTCAATAATATGGAGCAAACCCTCTTAATTTTTACTAATACATAAACAAGATAAATTATGACAGCATTTAGAACAAAGACGGTACTGTTTGGTGAATTTTCAATCGCTTTTGTACAAAGCTCAATACTTCATAGTATAAACACAGTTTTTTAACTCCAATTCTCAATTAGAGATACTTTACATGGAAACATGTGTATTCTCGCTTCTTTGGGCCAAAAGGGACCCTGTTAGGGTTTATGGAGTGTTCTAATGAAATTTTTCAACTAAATACTCGTACTTCCTGAACTTCTTGCTATATGGTATATAATGTATAGTAAGAAGTTTTCGAAAATGCAGTTCTTTTAATTTCCATAGAGAAATTCTAAAGCACAAAATAGATTGTGCTACTTTTACTTAGTTTCACAAAGTCGTTGATGCCATCCTGATCCAATTGATCTTCCGAAACCAACAAACTACCTTTTTCGCTGCACTAAACTATAAAAACCCTCATTATTTCTTATTGCATAGAAGGGTATAAAAAAACTTTATCACGATTTTGATCGGCCAGTTTGTAAGGCTGCCACGGTATATACATATATTCGATACAGGACTTATCTGACTAATTTTTGTTGGGATTGTGGCATTGCCTTGGATGATATCCTCCATCAAATTGTGTGAAGATATCTTGAGAATTAAACAAGTTTTTCATAAAACGACTGTATTTTTATCCGTGTGCTTGTATGACAGCTATTTGGTTTACTAGTTATATACTAGTCCAAAGCAATAAGTGACAGCACATCACGAAAATTATTTCTATATTAGAATACATTACCTATGTATATACATATGTATATAGAAGAGAGTCATGTTAGTTACACTATTTATAACTCAAGAACGGCTGAACCGTGTTGACTGAAAATTATTGGGGAGGTAGCTTAGCACCAGAAGACGGACTAAGGACATTTTTTTATTTATTTATACAAAAATTCAGTAGAATTCATAAACATCAAAATTATATTTCGAATCCTAAGCATTTGTTTAAAAATCAATAAAAACAACGTTCCGAACTTCATTACGACCACACAATGGCTCTCGAATTCACCAGATGCGAATCCAATGGATTATTCTCTCTGGGCCATTTTGGAGAGTAAGGTACGTAGTAAAAAATACACCAGTCTCGAGACGCTGAAGAATGCCATTGTCCGTGAGTGGGCCAAAATACCGGCAAGTCACATTCGGGTAGCTTGCGATTCGTTTTTTGACCGTCTCAAGGCCATAGTTATGACAAAAGGTGGTCATATCGGGCAAAAGTGAATTGGTCCTGAATTTATGATTATTTTCACACATTTTGTACTTTAAAATAAATAAAAATAGTTTTCCAAACCAACATTATGGCTTTATTAATTCGTTACACTTCGAGTGCCGGACCCTGTATGTACAAACACATACCTTAAAGAGTATATAACAATTCCTTTTGGGTGTTATAAGCATCTTAAGAAACTTAATATACCCTGCTCATGGTAGAAAAGCCAACACCAGTTATTAACATTAAACTTTTCAAGGTTGTCTACATTAAGATTTCAATGTTTTGCATTGCTAACAGGTAAAAGAGCATAACAGATCATGCATCCATTTTAAAACTTCCTACTTCTCCTGGAACTCTTCAAGCGCATATATCGCAGAAATAAATTATTTATATACAGTTTGCCGAAAGCGGTGAATTGAGTCAGAAAAGTGCTTGCAACAGTTCTGCTGGTTTGATAATAATAAAATATTCTTCGTCAAAGATTGGCTTTCGATTTCCGCAAATTTTTGCCGATTGACGGTTTCGTCAGAAGCTTCAAACTCTGCAATTAACAATTCATTATAATATTACATAAGCGCAAGCAGCTGATTATTTGTATGCGAGTGCATATTGCTTTCGTTTTCCACGAATTGCAACCACAAGAAAACAAATTTATTATTTTACAATTGCTTTCACTAAATTCCGCGAAGCACACTCGCATAAAGGCGAATGAAACTGTATGAGTGTGCGAAAGCGTTTACAAGAGCGCGTGGCGGTTGAACACGCGCTCCACTTTCACTTTGATGTGCTTATCGATTTGTTCGTTATCGTTAAATAAAACTGGCACATTATGTATACTTAGGTCGCTGCAGCAGCAGCAGCAACAACAACCAACAACTATTTCACTTTCGCGCGAATTTTACTCCGTTTTTGCCGGTAACTTTAGCCATCATCACAATCATCAGTGTTTATGCTCAAAAGCAATTGAAAGCAGTCGCAGTGGCAGCAGCAGGTGTAATGGTGTCTGACGCTTCGCATTTTCAGCAGAGTGGGTTTCAAATGTGCGCTTATTACATGGAATAAAATAAAATATTACACAGTGAGCGAAAAGTTAAAAAATTGTGTTCGAAAATAATTTTGAATTGGCGCAGAATTGATGTTGAGTTAGGTCAGCTGAGCTACACGAGCAGCCTAGATAAAGGAAAAATTTCTGAGTGAGATTATTGATATTTTAGAGCTGTAATATAAGAAAGCGTGAGGCAGGGAGAGCGGGAGAGAGAAAAAATTGAGGCTCTACATGCTTGTGTTGACTACTCTAACAATAAGTTTATGGCTGACAATGCTTCAAAGGGCGATCTATTATAGCTAAAGTAGAAGTGGAAAATTCCAGATTTCGCAAGCAACGCTTCTAAGCCCCCTATTATATTTATAGTGAGAAAAAATTCAAAGAATAGCAAGAATAAATGGAACCTGAAGTTTTTAAAGGAGAAGTAGATTATGTATCAGTTTCGCGGAAGTCATTTAGTACCAAGCGAGAAGTAGAAGATGACAATGAATGATGATGAATGAAAATAAATCATGAATTTGCTCTCCTGAATTTATCAAAATTTGACTTCTGTGGCTTACTGTTATATACCAACAAACACTGACATACAGCATATACATATAATTATAAATACTTATCATACCCCTTTATATTGGCCCATTGGCAAAAACTAATACGCCCATCAACTTTATTGCTTGTACAATTTGAAGCGAGCAATTCGCACCAGCGCACATGCTCACACACGTCGACGTCTTGCGCTCAACGCAAGAGCATACTCACGTTCAGCCATTTCCATCACTCTCGCCTATAAACGTAGAGTGTGTGACGTGAGCTCCTGACGATGCTCGAGTTCAACTTCTCAAATTTCCACATTTATATTGTTTTGAACCCGCAACGTTTGCCCGGCGTCTGCTGCCGCTTGACGTTGCGCTTTCATTTGCTCACACGATATTCTGTTTTCATTGCTTTTATATTGGCTTGATTGCATTTCACTTGAGGAAATTGTCGATCAGCGTCATTATCTCCTTAAAAGCCACACACACAAACACACTGAGATGCAGGTAATAGTAGACAATTGAAGTGCTGTGGTGTGTGTTTGTATGTATGTGTGTGGCGATAGTATTTTGAAGTGAAATTGCTGAATGATGAGCAAATAAATCGGTTTGATGGCCAAGCGATCAAACATTTCGGCACAGACACGGCGACAATTCATCGCTCAGTGCGTTGGCATGGTGAGTGGAGCGTTATCAAGGAGCGTTTATATTTGGCATTTAGTTGGCACGTTTTATTTGATAAGTTTAAGCTAATTTTATTTTAAATTTTCTTTTATAATTGGTTTTTATTTGAACCCTTTTATAACCCATGATAAGTCTAACGAAATTTTTTCGAACCAATAATTTATATTCACCGTTTTCATAGAAAGTTTTTGCGATTTGAGGACTAGGTAGACATTATACTAGGACTAGATTGATTAGTAAATAACTAATAGTTATTACTTTCACCTTTTCTCTTTGTATGTAGCACACATTGTTATCATCATGATCCCATTTTTTGGCAAAACTGAAGCGAGTAAAGAAATATAAGTCAGAAAATGCCTATTTAGAAACTATCGTGAACAAAATTCTTTCTATAATTTAAAACTTTTTAATGGTCGATGCTAACACTGCTTTGCTGTAGAAATCCCATTCACATCTATTGGTAAACTCTTCAAATATCTAGGGAGTTGCCGGAAATTTGTAGACTGCAAATTTAGTTATCTCTCAGATGGATTTTTAGTTAGGCCTAACAACATTCCGTATAGATTTTACATCTTTTCAATACTTAGTCTGAGAGTAGCGATCACGTGATTTTTCAATAAGGCAATGCTTTTTCGGGGTAGGTCTTTTCGTTACTTGATTTATAGTCAAAATAATGGTTCGGTACACGGGACGTACCGCTTGGTATTTTGGCAAATATTCGAGCGCGCAGCAAAGTCTTTTATTCGAGTAACCAGTGATCGGTTTCGCGCGTCTACGCCAGTGGACGCATTGTCAGAGATGCCACACAGTGCACACAGAAGACGACATTGCTGGTTTAAGATCAGAATATCGAATAAAGCTCAAATGAGTCCAACGATTCGAACAATTTGAGCCGTGTTCCCTTTTTATGGAATGTTTTGTGGAAAGATATTCGTTTGCAGGTTTACAAATCCCAACTGGGCAATAATTGAAACTTAACGATCATTAATAGAAACTAAAACTAGATGGCTACTGACCCCGACTTTTACAAGAAAATTTGTAGTGATGAAGCTCACTTTTGATTGAATGGATTTGGTATGCTCTATGGGCAGTGGCAGTCCATAGTACTTCAAAAATGAAGCGAGCCATAAGTAAATCAAGAAACAAGGTTAATGACTTTTGCGGTGCTGAATTGAAGGATGTTGATGACAGCGATTTCAAATATGATAGATACGCTGCTTGTAACGTTCCGAAATAAAAGACAAAAAGCTGCGGAAAATTTTCGATCCAATTTTCAGACACGAAAAAAATGCCGGCAGAACTGAAAGTTGACGAAGAAAAACCAAAAATCTGCAGCCAACAAACAAAACGGGAAAATTTCTACATTAGAGCTTGCGAAGAATAATGCAGGGTCTCAGTGTACATTCCTCTGTTAAATACAATCGGGAATATTTGATTTGAAGAATGGAACTGCTACAGAAGTATTGGATGGATTTCAACTGAGTTTGCTGCTTCCAGAAAAAGTATGTGCTCTAAAAACCAAGGAAATAGAAAAGCTTATTGACTGCTCGATAGATAGGTTCAACGGCCTTTTGGATAATGACAACAACGTGCGACGATTGAAGCTCTAAGGGGAACTTGATCACAATACCATTGGATTCAGAAGCAAAAGTGAAAAGACAAGTTACCGACAACTGCCTTGGAAACTTTGAAAAATGGCAACGTAGACCTATACCCCATTAGTCATAGTTTTTGTCGCATATTCTGCACACTTGCTGTGGCGAATGCGAGCTCTGAATGCTCTTCTTTGACACTTCGCCGCATGAAAACCTGGCTGAGGACGACCATGCTTCAAAATAGATATATCGGCCTGGCACAAGCATCAAGGCATTGATGTCACTGCAGCAGGAGTTCTCGACATATCCTCAAAACTTGGTCCGCATCGTATTGTTTTGTGAAAATTTTCCATTCAATACACGAACTGGCTACAATATTATATATTGCAATAAAGTATTTTTTTCAATTTAGTAGGATTTGATATCAGAAGCTCGATTTGAGGTCTTTCCACTATGATATTAAAATGTTTAAATATATGTACTATATTTATAATAATCTTCATGTGTCAAGTAAATGTTTATTTACAAAAAATTCTTTCTGAATCCGCCCTGTATAAGATAATAAGAGCATATTCAATACTTTCGTAAAGAAAATTGTAATTGAATAGTATAAAATATCAAAGCTTGCTAAGATCTTCAGAGCAAATGTTTCTTTTTTTTTGGTCAGCATTTTAACATTTTTTACTATTTTTTCTTAGCTCTTCAATTTAATTTACTTGACGACTGTGTCTCAAGAAAGAGAAGAGAAATTATATTAGATAGCAACGACTGTGTCTCAAGAAAGAGAATAGAAATTATATTAGATAGCAACTTTTAGACTAGATATTAGTTATAGAGGCTCTGAGGGTAAATTTGAACATTTAAATTCTTCAAACAAAAGTTTTCTACATTTATTCCTTCGCACTTGTATATGGTGCTCTTTTGCAAATTATCAGATATAGAAATACTTAATTTGCCCTAAACTCACAAATTTTCATACACAACCGTCAACATAGAAGTTAACAGAAAGACCCTTTTTCCTTCATGATTTTGAATTTTCACATATTTCCTACAGAAATATCGATACACAAATGTTTGTAATAAGCTTTGTTAGAAAAAACATAAAGTAATAAGAAAATGCTGATGTCATTAAATATGTCAAGTCCGCTCTTTTAACTTAGCACAAATACGCTTTGTTAGGCATTGGGTTTGGGTGCGAAAGTATTTTCTAAATCAACTAAACATGCAGATTAGACAGTTAGTACATTTACAGGCACTTTATATGAGAGCTAATGCCACACTCACATATGTACATATATTAACAAAATTTGGATTACAAAGCCAAATATACAGATTTACAAACTCTTGTGCATACATATATTCGTACTCATACTTATTTACAGGCAATAATGTTTGACACATGCGCGCCGAGGAGCACAAGTGGTGCAAAAATGCGAGTAAATTAAATTTTATTGGTTCAGCAACAACGACGACGCTGACGACGCTCGAGAAATGTCGCGACATAATACAAATGCTTAGACAACTGCTGTTTGCCTTCCAATGGCGCGGCTCTCGTGCGTAAGAATACTTTGCGGTGGCGGCACATATGTGCGAATATAAGCTTTGATGTGTGGGTGTGTGTGTGTTGGGAAGCCTGTGAGCCGACGACACAATGTGATGACACTTTGTAGGTATCCTCTTATGCTTACTCCTTATTGCTCTTGTACAGCACATGTATATGAGTATATTAATGTGCGTGTGTGTGTGTGTGTCGCTGAAGTTCGCCACATCGGAATTTGCAATTTAAACTAGAAACCAAGGTCAGGAAAGGAGCAAAAAGCAATGTGAAATATAAATGAAAGGCAAGCAACAAAGCATCACAATAAAAATAAAATCATTTCAAAAGAAAAAATGCTAAACGTTACACCAAAGAGCAAATAATAAAGTGTCGAGCAGGAGCAGAAAGGTCAATCTCTGTTTCCTCCGCCACATTGCGTTGCACTGCATTCTTTTTATGCCGCTGTTTTACAGCCACATAATGGAGGTAGTTGTTGTGTTGTTGTCTTTTTCCTATTTCTGTTGATATGATAAATGTTGTTCACGTATAGACCTTGCAAGTGCCTTGAGCAAGTAATCATTGTTATGTGTTTTGACCTTGCACCGTCTATTACAGCGAAGAAGTTTGTTTTATTGCTGCAGGGAAACTATATTATCATATACTTAAATCCAACTGTATAAATTCATCCTGCTCCACAACTCGATTTAAGAGTGGATGTTTAGACATCTGTGAATTTCTATCCATAACCTCAAAAAAAGCCGAAAATATTCTTGCTTTGAATATCAAGCTTAGGTATTTTAAGGACGTAGTCAACATTGGAAGTGGCAGCATGATGGATCTCATTTGTAGAAATGACGTAGTCTTAGAAGCTGTCATAGCGGCTCGGTTGTTTCCCCATTACCAACTTTTTCGGCGTGTTCTGTACGTAGTTTTACATACAATGCGTTTTTGGCAACCCGAAAACTATGAAAATCTGATTAAAATTAAATTTTTTTAACTCTCTTAAACTTTTGTACTCCACCTCGATCAGCACTATCCTCTGCCAATTGATATATTTTTTTTATTCCCAAAAATTTATTTTTTATCGCACTAGATGTGCGCCTTAGAGAGCTTAAGATTTTTAGAAAAAATCAGAAAGCTCTACCTTGAAGTACAAAGTGCTGAGTCGTTCATATCTTGTGAAATCTATGAACGAGAATAGGTTACCTTATGAGTTACTATAGTAGGTGCGAGAAGATGAGAGAAATAAAGATAATGCATTCAATACGTACGTCTACGAAGAATCACACAGCGTCCCATCGATCCTAAAATAAACGACAAACTAATTGGATAGCACAGGGTTATTTATAATTCCACAATTGAGCAGATATTCAAATAGTCGAAAATGATAGCGAAAATTGGTTGCTTTATAATAATTTTGCCAAAATTGAGAAGAATACCTTCTAGCTATTTGTTATTACACGTACTTTTAGATGGAGGAAACCACTCAAAAATAAACTATCCAAGCATAACTTTTTTGCAAATGTTCAACTAGCAACGTATGCTGGGAACATGTATAAATTGACCAATTGAGCTGCTAGAAGTAATATCTTAGAAGAAGTAGGAAAACGATGGAGAACGAAGGGAGTTATATCCATTATCCAAAAAATGATATTTTGGCTAAGATCTGATGCTGCTATTTTTTCTTCGAACCCACAATAACATGGAAAACAATCTGAGCAAGGAAACCTTTGGTGAACAAAACTATGGAATTTTGGGCTCCAGTGATAAAGATCGGATAGTACAGAACTCTGAGTTATGAAGCTAAACAATATAGCTCAGTCAACACAGTTTAGCGATTTTAGCCAAAACGGGTCCATCAGTCGAATTCCTATGAAACCTTAAGCACCAAATAGATATTAGACAATCTAACAAGACCAAAAATTGTATTATGGGGTTACATGAGTTTACGGGTTTCAGAAAATCGATTATTTTTATTGTCTTATTAAATTCTATAACACCACTAGACTATTATCTTAAATTTCAAGTTGATCCGAATAATAGTTTCGGTGTTTCAGCTTTGAGAACTTGTGCGCTCGAGGCTAGCTAGGCTTAGTACGCCGTCTTTAAACGCGCTTTTCTCGAAACTGTGTTTTTGAAGTCGATTGGCAAGATTTCTCAAGAGCTACTCAACCAATCTTCATTAAATTTTGCACAGGGCTTTGAAATACAATACTTAAAGACTTGGATGAAGAACTCTTTTTTCGATTACAACTATTTGAAAAAAAAAATTGCGAAATTTACACTGAAATTTTAATTTTTTTGTAAAATTGTCGCCCAAAAATTCAATTTTCAGTTTTTTTTTCCTTCGAGATGATCTTGTGAAGAGTTATCCTGCCAACACGGACGCAACTTTTTTCCAAGGGAAAACGGAAACGGCTTCGCAATGGCCGATAATAAAACTATTTTTTCAAAAAATTTTAGAATTTCTTTGTTAATAGTGTATATTTGTAACATAAAAAAATTCTATCAAAATTTCAATTTTTATATGAGAAAAAAAAATTTAAAAGGCTGTTTTTCACCCGAGGAAACCCATGCAACGTTTCAAACGAACTCCTTTTAAACTTTTTTCGGTTTTGCATGAACTTACCAAAAGACAAAAATTGGAAATAATAACAAAACTGACTCTATCGAATTTATATCGAAGACGTCACTGAACTGGTATGAAACCGTAAGGCTCTATATGAATAATTAAATCAATTTATAATGCAAACAAACATAAGGTGACGACAGCACAAAAAACAAAAAAACTCACGACTTCAGTGGAAATACTTCGTATTGGAAACAAAAAGGAAAAATTTTTAAAATTTTTTGTAGCTGTAGCTTTGATTTGTGATTGTGCCGGGGAGAGTAATTTTCGCGCCTGCTGGCTGCTTATTGCTTCCTGAATAACGGTTTTTACTTCCGCCATTTATCTACTTTATTTCTCAACATTGTTTTTTATTCAAAAGCACAGCAAAGATTTGCCATCGGTTAAAAGCAAGCAAGCCTTGGGCTATACGTTAAACTAAATTATTGTACAGCAAGCAGATACTAAAGCAAGGGAGAGAAAAACTGGCAATTGCTTAACAAAGGCAGCAAAATTGTGTTTTTGAAGCGCGCCAAGTGCGCACAAACTCTGCCACGCTAATAGAGTATGGCAAATAATCATTGTAAATAAGGCTGAAAACCAATTTCCATATTCAATTTTGCTAAGTGCTAACAGTTAAATATGTTCATTTTCACTCGCTTTTAAGTAAGCTTTCGGTAAGCGGTGGCGGCGACGGCCCGCAATACGTTAACAGCAGTCACTCAATTCAATTCTTTGTTTGTAAAGGGTATTTGGTTTGGAGGTATATACGTTTTTTGAAGGGAAACTATTACTGTGGATGGCAAAATAGTAAAATTACATATATGAATCTTATATTTATCACAACAATATAGATTGACAGAAGAAGACTTACATCCACACCCAAAGTATTAGACTACCTTTTGCGAAGTGAGCTTGAGTCAATGTCTATGAGAATCAATGAGCTACTAATAATCGCATAAAAAGCAACCTTAGGTGAGTTATTGGAGAGATTGCTATGGTTGAAAAAATTAAGAAAAATTGGATGGGATGATATTAGAACTAGACTTCATGTCCAAAATTCTACCTTAACTTCCCTAAATTCTGTTAATACTCTCAAAGTTATAAAATAATGTCAAATTAATACGATTAATAAACCCCAAATATTGTCCAGCTCCTACAGTTTTCCTTGTCTTATTTCAAACAAAAGTTCTACTCTTATTAAAATTCACCCTTTATTTGCTTGGTTAAACATAAAAGCTACATAAACAATGATGTGTGTGTGTGTGCATCTGCACATTTATGGTTATTTCGGACGTTCATAAGGAAGCAAATGAATGGTTAAATGGCTAATACAAGTTTAAGTAATGCGGAAATGTGGTCATCACCAGTATTTTCGAATTCTTGCAGCATGTTGTGGTGAATAACTCGGAAGCATATCAAAGGAACAGTGGAAGTACTGACTTAGTGTAAATATATGCAAATGTATGAAAATGAGTAATAACTATTGTATTTACTGCATATTTATACACACAGATTCCAATACATACATAGAGCAAATTATACATATACATTTACATTTAATTGAAGTAGATGGCCTTGAATTGCTTCATGCATAGGAGGAAATGTAAATCAAAAGGGCTTAAGTGGAGAGATTAAAAGAAAGGAATGTAGAGAAATGACCGTTATTAAACCACTAAGAGTATGATTCCACACTTTGAACATAAGGAATTTTTCGGTATTACTGATTTTGGAGAAAGTGCTGTACATTCTCATAAATTATTGATTACAGATATTTTTTAAATTAATTCTAATATATATGAGCGAGCGAGTGATTTAAAAATATTTATTTAAGTAAATATACCTTAAGTTTTAATTTAACAAAAATTTACAGTTAAAAATAAAATTTTCAAAAATGGTTTAGGGGATAAATTTCTCAGTCTTGACGTGAACTGCTCATATGTATTATGATTTGCAAAGCCAAGCTCTTGTGAAACATTATGATTGTATTGAAAACACTCGTCTTCCAAATACAAATAAATAGTCAAGACTTTTCGGAATATAAGTTCTTCATGTAGAAAGTATTGACGGGTCCTTCAACGATTATTCCCAAGTGTGGTAACCCGCTTATCTTTATTTCAATCAATCTGAGTTTTCTGTGTAAAGCACAACTGATCTTTCCTGTCCCTTTTTTGATATTTATATTCTTTCATATTTCGATCTTCTTCTCGTTTTTGATGTAGACACCGATTACGCGATTATAGCAGAGTCTACAATAGCATTCATTCTTTCTTTTCGTTATTTGGCGCCTATTGAAGATTACAAGTGTAGCCAGGTCCTTTTCCATCTCGTTTTTCCAACTGAGGGTAGTGCGTCGAACACTTTCAGAGCTGTGGTGTTTTCATTCGCTGAACTGTGTACATATGTAAAAGTCGCTATATATGTATTTTGTCTAGATCAACGTTCCATCGAATACGATATGCGCAAAGGTCCATAAATATATATTTTTTTTAATAAAATTGAAAAGGTAATTTATTACAATTACAATTTATATATATAAATATGTATACATATACATATAGCACTAGAGCACTAGCGGTTAAGCCATCAGCTTATGGGATAATAAATCATCCGCAGAACCTTTCTCCCGAAAACTCGCAACGTCAACTCATCAGATGTTTTCATCGTCCATGCCTCTGAACCATATAGCAAGACGAAGATGATGAGTAACTTGTAGAGTTTGGTCCTTGTTCGTTGAAAGAGGACTCAATATCATCAGCAAGGTCCTTCCCGATCCTGCCGCCAGCTTTGAAAGCGACGAAGAGATGGTACGCGTCAATGCTCTTTTCACGGGACTTTACCAAGATTTGGCGCATAGTGAATATCTAGTCAGTTGTTGATTTTCCAGGCCTGAAGCCATACCTATAAGGTCCAATCTGTTTGTTGACTGTACAGTAGTTGGCCCAGATTGTGGGGTCTCCATTTTTATGGATTGGGTAGAGCGCCCTTAAACTGTTATCGTCTGATATCCTTTCGTCCAACCATATTCTACAAAAAAGCTGATGCATGCTCCTTATCAGTTCTTCGAAGCCGTGTTTGAATAGCTCGGCCGACAATACATCGGACTAATTACTATTCGGACCTCGTCATGTTCGGATCAGAAGAGCTGTATTAAGAGCTTCGAAACCATTTATGGAGAATCTACCAATGACAACACGATGATGCGAACGATAGCTGAAAAATGGCTGGGAATCCCAGATACGGGACAATATTTTCTGCTATGACTAAATGAAGACCATATGCCATAATGGCAGTTGAAATAATCCATTAACGATAATTGTCTTTGTAGTTCCATGCAGAAGCAGCAGTACACATCGAAAGAATCGATTTAATGCAAACTGTGTTATTGAAATACGCTCGCGAAGCACCAACTAAGCACACGCACTTAGTCTTATTACTTTGGTTCAGAATACTTACAACGCGCATACGTCAATTACTTACCTTCCCCGCTTAAGTTGCATTATTATTATTACCCATTTCCCGTGATATTCCGCAAATAGACGAGCAATTATTTTAAAATGCTTCAATAGGCTTTTGAGCACACACTGAATGCGCCACATTCGCTTTGTCAACCATACACATTGACGCACTGACGGACCGAGCGACGGTGTGTAGAACACAGCTTCATTTGGCACCATTAACTTGCTGACGCACACGTTGCACTCACTCCCACTTGCTCGCTCTTGTGCTCGCTTTCCTTGTTCATTTCATTTTGCGCATTAAACATTGAGTTGTTTTGTGATTTCTTCATGCCTTTTGTCGACATCAACTCATTCGTTCACTCATTTATTTACCGCCTGCATGGTCTGGTAGCTTTTCTGAATCACTGTAGCTGCAATCACAGCCTCTCCAGCCCAGCACTCGGACACTTGACGCCATCCTTCATGGCGGCGCGTCCCCCGTCGCGCGCGTGTGTGTGTGGTGCATCCATTCACGCTGGCTGACACTTTGTCAACCGAAATGCTCAACTAACACACATTTGCATAACACTTTTGATAAATGTGCACATTCATTCTTGTCCACATGCACACACACGCACTCGCCTACATTGTTTTAATGTCTCCTCCGTGTAGGTGTAAACACAATAAAACTATTTTTTCCGCGGCGTATAATGGTCGCTCGTATTGCTTCGGTCCGTCTGTCTGTCTGTCTGTCGGTTCCCGGTTGTAGCTAACTCGTTTTTGCTAGTGCTCGTTGCTCGCTTAGGTGATAAAACGGCGAAGCAGCAAAAGCACAACAACAACAATGCAACAATATACTCGTCGTTGTTAACTTTATTTCCGGTACTTGCACGTGCTATTCTTTTTGCCTGCCTGCCTCTTTCCATTGTAGGGAAAACAGTAGTTGTTCTTGTCGTTGTTATTGTTCTCCCGACAGACAGTGTAAACTGTCTTTTATTGCCAACACACTTCTGCTATTGCGAAAATATTATGCCAACCATTGTTGCGCATTTATGTTCCCTTTACTCTTTATTAGAATTCCTCCTTGCCACTCACGCGCTCTCTTTCGCTTTGTTGTTGCTTGCTCGTATCGTTATGTTATGTGTCTGTTTTCGCTTGCTATTTTATTGTCGCTTAGCATTTATTACCTCAGCGCAACTGGATGCTTATTGCTTACCTGTCTGTCAGATAATCAGCGGTGTAAAATATAATATCCACAAATGCTCTCTGCCGTAACGAAGGACGAACGGATATCCAGTGGACTTAGAAGCATTAAAAAAACCAATTCTAAGTAAGCCAAGTTGTCTCAATAACCACTGGACGCCTTTCTCTTTCGCGCTCGTGATCGCGAGAATTTGTGCTCAATAATTCTAGAAAACACAAGAATATGAAGAGCAAATTGTAGAGGTTAAAAAATCGCTCAAGTTTGAGAATACAAGGTCTGTCGCAAAAGAAACAGAACTTTTTAAATATAACTGTTTCTGATGGCGCCACTTATTGGAGGGTATATGAAATAAAAAATTTGATCTCTTGTTGACATTTCGTAAAAATTTTAAACAATTGGATAACTACAATCGATGTTATCGATCAAAAAGTGACAGCAGCTTTTGGTCATCGGTCGTAAAATGCATTTTGAACAAAGAGCAAATATTAAATTTTGTTTTAAACTTGGGAAAACGTTTACTGAAACATTTCAAATGATGAAAAAAGTTTATGGCGATCAGTGCCTATCCCGTAGTAATGTGCGTGAGTGGTTTAAGCGATTCCAAGAAGGTCGTGAGGACTTCTGTGACGATCAGAAGTCGGTCGTCTTCAGAAGTAAAAATAAAGACAATGCTGATTTGTTTTTACGATTTCGAGGGTATTGTACACCGAGAGTTCGTCCCACCTGGCCAAAACGGTTAATGCTGTGTTTCACCTTGGTGGTATGAAGCGCCTTTTGTCACGAATTCGTCATGCTCGACCACAATACCGTGAGGCAGGGACCTGGCGCCTGTTGCACGATAATGCGGCGTGTCATCGGTCGACGCTTGTCACTGATTTTTTGACAAAAAACTCCATATTAAACATTAATCACTCACCTTACTCATCTGATCTGGCATCCTGTGATTTTTCCTATTTGAAAAACTTCATTTGCCCATGAAAAGACACTGGTTTCAGGACATTTCAGCTATCTAACAGGCGACGACCGATATTCTCAAGAGCATTCCGAGAAATTACCTTAAACACTCATTTGAAATGCTAATTGACCGGGCTAAACGCTGTATCGAAGCACATGAAAACTACTTTGAATAAAAAAATATAACTTTTGAAAAATATTAATTTTTTGTTGTTTTTTTAACAGTCCTGTTTCTTTTGCAACAGACCTTGTAATTTTGAATAATTTTTTTTTTTTAATTTTAAATGAAGAAAAATTTTAATAATTTATAAGTAAAGTCCACCCACTTGTAATTTCAACTAATTCAGTCTTTTTATTTATTAAATAATTGTTGGTGTCTGGTATGTTGGTCGATAGTGGTTGCCAACGAGTCCCTAAAGCGTATAATACCCATAAAAGTTCCCTATTAAAAGAAAATACCGCATTATATATACATACCAAAAATTAGATATTTCAAAAATAGGGAACAATGCGATAATTTTTTAGAAACATTTAAGTGCTATTACTTCACTTTTTCTAAACAAATTATATACAAATTTGACATCGGATCCGGTAAACGAAACGAAAACAAAAAGTTAATAGATTGGTACAGTCATTTTTAATGTTCCTATATAGTTTTTCCCCATATGTAAATTCGTGTGGGTTTTGTTCACGACACACAGCGCTTTCCCAAATATGGATCCGGCGAATACGACAGCTGAGCGATGACGCCCGTTTCAGGTTTGACCAAAAACTAAGTCACAATCAGGGTTGGGAATTTTATCACACAAAAATGTTATATTCAATTGTTTTTGTCATAAGGAATTAAAAATTTAAAACCTAATTTTTAGTCCAAGATGTTAACGTTAAAAAGTGAAAACTTAAAATTTAAATTCGTATTTATAAATACGAAATTTTAAAATTGAATAAAAATAAATGCATTTGCATTAATTTAAATATTTCAATCGATTATTTGTCATCATTTTTTTAGCCGGTATTTGGGATTAAAAATTTTACAATAATTTTTAATCAGGATTTTCGGGAAATTTTTGATTCGAAAGTGAGTTCAGTCCATTTTTAGTGCTTTATTTCCTATCTTGATACCAAAAATACTAGAATGTAATGAAGTTTTACTGTCTTTTAATACAATTCTAATATTAGCACGCTACATATCGAAAACGTTAACGAAAATGAACAGGAACAGTTGTCAAAGGTCTAATCGAAATACTTTGAGTCTAAGCAGGTCAGTCCGAGTCAACTTTGATCAGCTAAAATCAGATGTTAAGGATTTGTACAATCTTTAAACAACTCCTAAAGATGCTTACAATTGTATATTTTTCAAAAAAGGCTGTTCTCTTGGATAGAACTGATCAACCAAAAGCAAATTAACCGACTACGCTGGTGGGATGAATGCGGTGATATTTTGCAACCGTATTCCTACAAATTTTAAGCAGTCTCGTGTTTTAAAAAGGGAAGTTTTATACTGAAACTTCTAACTATCTCCACTATTCAACATATCTTTCAACCGCAGGACTTAGTCTGCGTATCCGCTGTCTCTTAATTCGCTGAACTATGTCAAGGTCGTCGTATATCTCGTACAGCCTGAGGTATTCGCCAATGGCAACGCGCAAAGGAAATAAGTTATAAATTTTCTGCCGAATCTCTCTTTCGAAAACTCTTAACGCCGACTTATCAGATATTGTCATCGTCCGTACCTCTCCACCATATAGCAGGGCGGTAATGATGAGTAACTTGGTCAGTCCGAAGATTCACCTGTGGACTCATGGAGGAGTTATCCTGCGTTGTATTTCGAAACTGACGAAATTATCTACAACTTCGAAGTTATGACTGCTTTTTGGACTCTAGGTAAAACTTCTCGGTGAAATTGAGAGATTTAAGAAAGTTATTTTATTTTAAGTCTAGTGTCGAAAGGATTAAAATACCTCAAACCAAACCTTCCTTAAGAATTTTTCTTACTATATAATAACAGCTCAACAATTATTAGCCACTTTCCTAGCTTTTAAATATATCATTTTCAATATATGTATCTCTATACAAGTTCACTTTAATTATTTCACAAACTCAAACTCAAACTCTATATGCAATCTCAGTAATACGCATTAAACAAACTCCTTTGCAATTGTGGCTAGTTAAGAAAGGATTTTCATGGTTTGCATTTCACAGCTCAGCGCAGCAGTTGCACTCAATTGTTACCGTTATATTTGTGCACATAAGCACACCCTTGCACATGTACATACATCATATCTAACAGAGATAATACTCAAAGCGCGCTAATCCGTGGTTAAAATTGAGATTTAACGCACTCCGCTTCACACGTGCGGTCCACCGCCACTTGAGCCACAAACGCAAGTACAGCCGCGAGCAGAATGATGGTTGTCAGCTTTATGACGCTTAGCATATTTGGTCTGTAAACCGTTGCGGTGGCGTGTTGCGGGTTGTGGCAAGGAAATTACTTACCTCGCGCAGGCATTAGCGGCTTACTTTATGAATAAAGGAATGTGTAAAAAATATTAAAGTTAACTAACACAATGCGCTAACAGCAGCAAGGTAAGCATACATACAAATTCAAGCAACTTTTTCATAATCCTTGAAGCTGGCAACGCTGCATCTCAGCGCGCTTAAACGCATTCGCCCATTGAAAGCTGAAACAATGGAATATTTTAAACAAAGCCGCAAGGCAGAAGCACAAAAAGTACAATGAATTTAACACATATAAACTTATAACGGCACAAGTATGTGCGTGTGGACAACTCACAGTTGTTGAAAAAACCGACATGTCTTTATAATGTAATAATCACGAAGGCAGAGTAATAAAGTCCACTTTTATTAAAAATGATTTGAGGAAATAAAATCTCTTGCACACACATTGTGCTTTTGTCAAAAGCTTTCTCAAACACCATCGGTAGTAACAAAAGCTACGCGCTGCTTAAACACACGCGCTATTCGTTGTGGTCTTAATATATTTGGTTTAGAAGTGAAAAGTATGAAAAACTATCAATTAAAACAGGGCAAAGCATCTACTCGAAAAAAGATCTGTTCATCATTTTTAATTTTCATAAACGAGCTGATTGCTTACCCTCAACAAACTGGGCTAATCTAGTGAAAGCTTTGCTTCCTTTATAGCGTTGCTACCGTGGGATTAGTTGCCTTTGTAATGCCTTGCGAAACCTTTATGTAATTACTAAGTTTCGGTTTCTTTAGTATCGTATTGAAATATGTAAGTGTTCGGTCTATATTTCAGTTCTGTATGAAAAATTTTTCGCAGTGTTTTTTTTCTGTTCGTTCAAAATGGTCGAAGGCCGGTGAATCGTCCCAAACAGTTTACTGTGTGTTTGGTGGGATTGGAAGGGAGTAATCCACTATGAGCTTCTCCCATATGACCAGACGCTTAATTTTACCTCCTACTGAGAACAACTGGACCGCTTAAAGCAGGTGATCGACCAGAAGCGTCCAGAATTGGCCAGCAGGAAGGCTGTCGTGTTCCACCAGGACAACGGCAGACCACACACTTCGTTGATGACTGGTCACGAGCCACAGGAGATTCTATGAGAGGTTTTATAGCATCCATCATATAGCCCAGGCATAGCGCCAAGAGATTACCACCCGTTCCTGTCCATGGCAAACGCCCTTGTTGGTGTAAAGTTGAACTCAAAAGAGGCTTGTGAAAAGTGGCTTTCCGAGTTCTTCGCAAATAAGGTGGGGGGTTTCTACAAGAAGGGTATTATGAAGTTGCCGTCTAGATGGACAGATTATCGAACGAAACGGCGCATATTGGAACTAAATCCGATCACTTCAACACTTTTTAAAAAGCATTGAATAAAGAGCAAAAAAGCGGAAGGGAGATATTTGACAACCTTACATTTAGTTTTCCAAGAAGTTTCTGACACTCAAATAGACCTATGAACCATATAGCTATGTAAAAGATCAGCTTGGCGACCTTAATCTATTAGCCATGTCCGTATAGACTGTGATATCTGTCAGAAATTTTACACGCGATCTCTTTTCTCAGGAAGTTGCTCATTTGTTGGAGTCGCCAATATCGGCTTACTATAGAATATAGCTGTTATACAAACTGATTGATTAAAATCAACTCCTTATATAGAAGACTTTTTTAGTTGAGAATATATTTTCACAACCTCTTTTATACGTTATTGTCCGAGAAAATGCTCCAATCTAAGAACATATCATTCAAATCGGCCCACTATAGCATACCTTACGAATTGAACTAACAATATCAAGATAAAGAACTTCATAAAGAATATTTTTAGTTTGGTTCGGTTATTCAACAAAATGTTTGAACCAGACAAAGGAAGGTAACCCAAATCGATCGATATGAATCACCTAGCAGTTGGAGAAAAATGTCTTCCAAATTTAGCTGATGCTTATCATTGCTTCTTGATAGCGTCTATTTGTATTATTCGAAGATCCATAACTGGGTAAACCATACTCGTACTTCACAGCATTTTTCTTCTGTTATTACGAAGAGTCTCTTAAATACACACTAATGCTTTAATTCAAGGAAATTTTGCATCGAAAATCAAAACAATTCGAACATAATTTTCAATTTGCACTAACTTTACTCTTAGGCATGATTTTATGCAATTCACTTTACCTCTTTCAGCTCTCTGCAAATAAATTGCATTGTTTGCGATTATCTATGCTCACGGCCGTTTCTCTAAGCAAATTGTGCAAGTGCAACAAGTCGGTAATGAAATTGAATTAAACCCGTTGTCATTGTCATGTTCACCAGGCAAATTGTGCTAGTTCAGTGTGGCTTCTTCTTACATTTTTGCTGCCAGCAAGTCAATTATAAACTGGAATTGAGTTAATTTGCATCTAAGCACACTAAACACTAATACCAAAGCAACAACACGCAATAACTACGAACACAAGTACTAAATTGTGTAAAATGCCAATTAAGCTATTCTGCTTCGTCCATTTCGCATATGAGTAAATGCGTAAACGAAGCGAGCTCGGGCTGCCATTCTACCAAATATATCCATATTGTATGTACAAGTATATATCTCAGTGCCTCTTTGGTTGCAATTGCCCAATTTTGCCAATTTGTGGGCACTCGCCAATAGTGCATATCGCTGTTTGGTTTTACAACACAGTTGCGCCTCACAATGTCGAATAATTGCTCAATATTATGGCTAGTCAGGTAGCTAGGGAAACGAGGAGGTATATATATATATACATATATTCATAAATGAGCACAGTTTAGTAGTTGGTAAATAGTTTCTGTCGACGAAATTTGGGAAATATTACAACGAAATACCAAAAACTACAGAGATATCATACTATTAACTGCGCACAGCCTTTTTCTGTAAGCAACTGGCGGATCTTAGGTTAAGGGCGGAGATAAATCTTGAATTTTCAAAAAATTAAACAAAAAATCGCTCTAATCAATTGAAAAGCTATTCAAAAATACAGACCCGAAGTTTCATTGGCTTACTCCGAATATTTTCGAAGAAATAGGGCCCAGAACCACTGCATTTCATGCAGCGGCTGTATAGGTACCAAAACTTTGAAGCTCTTTTTCTCGAAATTAACTTTTTTTATACGGCCGTCAAAATTGCGAGCGATTTACTTAACCGGTTTACTTGAACTAAAGGTTATTTTATAGACAATTTTGTACTCAAGTGCGTGCTAAAGCGCTTTTCCGAGAAAAATGGCATTTTGACAGTTTAACTATTTTGATGTCGAAAAACACAGGTAAAAATGGCACTTTTTACAAAATCCAGTCATACATCCCCAATCTTTCAAAATTCGCAAAACCCCTCTACTATGCACCTTATAAAAGCTTCCTGTCATGAAAATATTTTACTTTTTTCGTTTCAGATAAGATGTCTAGTTGACGGCCGGAAACAATTCCAACATTTTTTTTTTTTGGACATAAAATAATTTTTATTTTATAGTTCAATAATAACTCTTAATATATATGCAACAAATTCGGATCTGATTTTTTTTTTTCTCCAATATTAATAGTGGAATAATTATCTTTTTTGACGGTACTAAGCTAATCCCCTCTTAAGGGAATCCGTTAGCGTCATTCTATCATTATTAAAAAGATACCAAAACCCAGCACCACGGATAATCGAAATCCTATAGAATAACACTTAAATTCGGTGCCCAATACTGCCTTCCTTTACAGAGATGAGTGGAAAAGGAATGAGGAATACAGGGGCACAGGAATAAGAGTCTAAAGGGATGGTTTCAAACTATGGTACATAACTTAGTGGGAGGGTCAGCAAATTAAACCGTACGACTACCACACCACTGCAAGGTTTGTCAAGCAGAGATCAGAGCAATTAAAAAGGCCTCTAGCTCTGACAAATAGTGTACTCACAAAAAGAAATGTTTGTATACTATATGTATATTAATGATAGCCATGCGGCTTTGAAATCACTAAAGAATTTTAAGGTTTCGTCAAGGGTAGTTAAAAATGCTTCTATATCTTAATGGATCTAACATCAAATTTCACAATAAACCTGCGGTTGGTACCAGGGCATAGTAAAATAGCTGAAATAGAGAAACTAGCCAAAGCAGGTACCCTATACTGAGACTTCGAAAAAAACGAGAAGTTATACATTTCTTCCCACTTGATCGATCGTTAAAAATGTTATAGATATAGCTAAGTATCGGTGGAGTCAACCAGTAACTTGCCTAATAAACAGATAAACGTGGTATGAATAAAATATGAGCCGCTTATACCGACTATTAAAATTCAAAAGGAATAACATATGAACTATAGTAGGAGTGCTAACAGATAGCTGTTTAATTGATAGACTAGGAACACTATGCAATAACTTTTGTGGAAGAAGAAAATACTATAGATCCTCTTCTAAGCGCATGCAAAGCTTTTTATAGCAAATAATCGCAACAATTGCTGAAGGATTTATTGACGATATCTCGGATGTTTCGCATATAAAATATTTTATATTGACGAGATTCATCAGCAAGCCCCAGTGGTTTCACTAGCCTAGCTAAGGGCATAACAGCGTCATGAAACATCCACATTACCTACAAATCGCGCAACAACGCCCCGGTTCTCAAGCAAAACTTGTAGGTGAAATCTTCATGAATTATTCGATAAGCATATTCTTAAAGAGAGATTTTAAAAAAAGAGAACTTATAAAAGATTTTCGTAACATCAATCAAATTAAAGATCTCAAGTAGCTTCGGCAAAATATTATTTACTCAACGAAAGTTTAATAAAAAAATATGTTATTTATAGCTCTAAATCAGAAGTAGGACAGCTCTACGAAAACGCATAGATGGCGCTGGAATCGGGTTGTAATGAATAAGAAAACTTACTTAAAGTATTGTAAGTGTGCATTAATACATTTTAAGGCATTTTTTGCCGAAAATATATTTCCAAGGTGGCCAGAGTCTACTTTTTATCAAAACTCCTAACTTTGTTCGGACTTATTCCAATTAAAATGTACAAATTGACCAACTTTAAAAAAAATTTTAAAGAAAATCAATCCTCAAATTATTGAAAATATCAATACTGGATCAGTTTTTAAAAGATTCGCTAGGTTAGCTCCCTGCGTATAATGAGATGGGTGCTCGGCGATTTGCAGCAGAAGACAGCCAACATTTTCTGGTGACGAGAGACGATTTTGGAAGGCCATTTCATTTCCGGATGTACATATGTAAGTAAAAAATATAAAAATATGCGAACGATGTGATTGGAGAGCACAAACAGAGGATTTTAAAAATCTTTATAAAATAAGTATCTTTGGAATAATACAGATTTTTTATAATATATTTCATTTTTTACGAACCAATTATTGAAACAAGGTTTTGCTCGACGAAATCCACGTAATCCCTTAAATTAATATGTAAAAATTCCCTCAAACAGCATTGAAATTTATTTCGCTCTGCACTCAGGAATTGCAAATCTTACTACATATGATCGCGAAGCATAACATTTGTAGATGTAGATATACTTAGATGTATGTATACAAGCTTGCTTGCTTTAACACAATGCAAAACAGAATACATAGAACATCAAATCGGGAATACAAAACAACAATTCAATAGCCATTAGCTTGCCAGCGGTAATGAAGAAGCCCGTAAGCGCATAAACATATTGATATGCTCATGTAAGTGCATGTGTGCGGGATTATGTGTGTGCGTGCGGCCGATGCTTTGCATATTTTTGCCATTACTTGGTAGAACAGTCGTCCGTAGCTTGCGAAAAACATGCATTCATGCAACCGCGCACACACGCAATCACCATTCATGCCAACATGCGGCCACATTTCCATTCATCGATGCCCCTTAATATGCTGCATTTGGATTTTTGCAACTAACAACCGGCACTGCAACTGTGTCTACATTAATAGAGCTGTACATGGCTGGGTCGCACGCATTCGGCCAGCCATTAAAGGTGTGGAAAGCGGAGCTTTTGCTCGTTTCGTTTCGTTTTGGGCTCACCGTTCTGCTGTTGGGTGGCATTGTAGTGGGCGACTCATGCGCATATTAATTGCTATGCTGACCACTGCAAGCAACATAGTGGATGTAACTGTAAAATTGAATCACTGTCTGGCAGATGGGACTGCTGCGGGCCCGCTAGTCGCATTACGATACGTTGATGTGCCCATCATTGTGCTTTGCGCTAGCACATTTACCGTTATGGCAGTGTGGGTGCTATGTGAAATGTGTCATTAGCAAAAATTTGGAGTAAAAACGGAGTAAGACCGTCATTATGGTGAGGTTGCGATTGACAGTGTCATCGATTACCGAAATAAATACCGTTCGCCATGTTGGCCTCGTGGCGTTCGCATGCAAAGGTGTACTTTACTGTGCCGTGAGCTATTGTACACACATGCGCGCACACACTAAGGCAATTTCCAAGGCTTGTCCGCGTCGGGGCATTGACTGAAACACGCATAATTATTGCTAATCGCGCGTGAAAATGAGCACTTTTCGTTGGAGCGAGAGGCGAATAAGCATATGAGAAGATGAGGCTGCTTGTATTGCCTATTTTTGGTACGATTGCATAGAAGCAATAGCATTCATTTCAGTACGTGTGAGTTTTTAATTAAAGTCAAATTATATACAATAGTACACCACGTCGTATAAGCAATATTTTATTAGCTGCTAATTCCTCGAAATTTTTCTGTCAGAATTTCAAAAATATTAGTGAGAATGGCTATTTACAACAAGAAAAATAGTTCAATAGCTTAAGCTGTTCTAAAAGAACATTACGGAGACACAATTTTACATCACAATGTGTCTTATATACGTTTACATACTAGAAGAATGTTCAATATGTACTATATACATGTGAATTATAATGCATAGAGTCATTTAGTTGTAGTAGCTATGTTATTGGCGTTGCATTGGCATGGGATCCAATATAATTTCTGTCACCAGTAATGAGAGTTACTCTCTTCGTGCCTTGATTTCCATCAGCTGACCTTTGGCCGGCTATTCACCTTGTAGTTCTCCCTACCAGAAAAGTTAGTTTGACATGCATCAGCCTAGTAAGCCTCACAATATTATGATACATACTAAATAACAAGCTTCTGGACATAAATAAAAAATATTGGATTAAAATTTTATGTTAAGGTGGCCACTTGTGGATTAAAAAAATGGTTCTCCACGTCCTCAAGCGCAGTTAACACCTCTTTGAATACGTTAAAGTCCATGTTTTTCGCCAGTTTGATAATATCAGTATATTTTAATTTTTTCTTAGATAAAAGTAAGTAAATAAAGTGGGCACTGACTGCCTACATTTGGAGCCAATGGTTCTCAAGGTGAGGTATGCTGTTAAGAATTTTGTTGAGTTTGGTTTCGGTTGGGTTCAACAGAGTTAAAAGCTTTATATACAACCAATATTTCATGATCGTTTGTACTTTTATACACCATATGATCAAATTTGACCATAAATATATTAGGGAAATAGTTGGGAGAATATGCACCGCGACTACTGGCTTATTGTGCCTTCTGATTGTTTCGCATTATTTCTCCAGAAAAGAATTGATGTACTTAATGTTACATTGCTACGGCTGCATGACTTGTAGATATGACAGGCTTCTTCTAGCCACAGCATCGCATTCCAACATTACGTGCTCCAGCGTCTTTAATTTTTGCTCACGGAAGCAGCAAGTTTCAACTGAGTTCCTTTTTCTTCTGTGCATGTGCTGCCGTATTCGAAGTAAAGTAACGTTTTGAAATCTTCTGATGTTGTAGTCGTAAATTTGTTGATTCGATTGTCTGTTTTTGTTACTACTGTCTTAATACCTACCTGAACCTGGTTCCGTCCGCGTGGCCGAGGTGACTTCTTTCAAATGTGTGGTAGTCTACTTCAATATCTGTGTCTCCTGAAACCAAAAGCAGCCAAGTTTTATTCCGTTTGCCTACTACATATGGTTTCCTAAACATTTCTATCTCATGCACGATTTAATTGTATTAAAATATTCTTCTGAGTATTGCCCTTTGAGGTGGTGGTGAGTACTTCTGCTTGGAAAACGCTAAGGTATTTGCCCATAAGGATTAAAGGGTTCGTTCTCAGCCACATAATTTCTTATGCACTCTTGTAACCAACTGTGTACCAGGCCTATGCCTTTTCACGTATTTTAATGGTTATAAGCTTCGGCTGGGACGACCTTCAGCAAATTTTTGGATTGTCGGTTCTTCTTTGGATTTCGCTAGATTGTTGAACAGTTTCGAGATCTTATTCATAAATGCACGGCTTCTTACCAGTAAGTAAACGTTTGATGAATGTAGCGTCCTCAGCTACATTGTCAAGCATCTCTTAGATTCCGGTTTTTTGGTAAGAGTCTAGCATTGACACGTTCAATACCCAAAAAGTTAACCAAAATATGTTGACTCTATCCATATGGGACGTTAAAATAATTTAATGAGCGACTCGCATGAGGCATGTTTTTGAAAACTACAAGAGTTTTACTGAATGTTTTATGCTATTCAGATACTTGTGTAAGTGATAAAGTAGACTACTCAAAAGGCAAAATGTGAATTTCTTTATAATAGAAATAAAATAGAAATAAATACATTCAGCTGTCTGCACGTTCTAAGAATCTGTAATTTCTTCTTGTCACCTCTATCTGGTGATTTTTTTCAAGTACCACATACTTCCTTCCTTAACTTATGGCTTTTCCTCTTAAAGGCACCTTCCCACCTAATATCCACAAACTATCAACTATGAGTTTCAAAACTAGCTCTATATCATACAATAGATAAATTAGACTCCAACAATCAACCTGAACTATAAATACTTAGCTCTTTGAGCAAAAACTAATTTTCACTCCCCGCAAACGTTAAGCATTCTCAAGCATACAAAGTTCTAAGCATATGCAAATGCAGAGCAACTTTTCTAGATAATCCGCTATTATAAAATTAACCGTTTGACGTCAATGTTGACATCATAACGTCACATCAATTTGCAAAAGTTGCAGAATGAAGCAGCAAAACTCACGCCAGGAAGAAGATCAACTAGCCGCATGGGAATTGACAGTGGCTAAACACGTGCTAATACAAGCACCAACACACACGCACACAGGCACAGGCGTGAGTGAGCCAACCAAGCGCAACATTTTGCGGCAGATGTTGTCGGACAACGCAGTGGCCGGACGCGCTTTGTGGTGTGCAGTGTTGCGCCAGCTGTCGTCACATGTTTGCTGTTTAAGTTGTTGTTGCTGCTTGTTTGCTTTTAGATTTAATTTTATATGCAAATATGTTTGCATTTTTTCTGCTGCGTACACACATAAATATAAACGTGAGTGCGCGCCACGGCCTGTGAAACGACGCTCTTACACCCACAGATATACATGCAACACTGTTGCTTTAATTAATTTGGTTATTGCTACAGTTTTAATTAGAGCAATGCCTTTGCCTCATAACGCTTTTCTCTGTTTTGCTTAACATAGTTTTTTTGTTTCATATTTCGTTGTTTGTGAAGTAAGCTTTATCTGCTTTATAAACTGATTTTCGCTCTTTGGTTGCTCATACGCCGTGGGCGTGAAGTGAAGTGTGCAGAAATTAAGGGGATCGTGCGGGGAAATGCATTATGAAATTATGCACTTGGTCTATAAAGTAGAAGCGAAGTTTATGAGCTTGTAAAAGGTGAGAGATAGTTTGAAATATCAGGGAAATTTTTAATGAAAGGCAAGGAAAGATTCAATTCTGGATACTATTCTCTCTTGTTAATTAGTACAAAGTTCAAAAACTTCAAATTTCACATGAACGGCTAGCAACTACAACTACATTTGAAGCCAGTTTTTATTATTAGACCGAATAGCTTATTTTCCTGCATCGAGTTCGTTTTTAGTATAGGTAACATTCATAGAGATACCTCTGTAAATTGAATATGGAATTTTATTTTAAGCGAACGAATCATCATATTTAACCCTTATAGGAATTTAGCATACTATGTCTACAATGTTGCACTTGGAGTGATGCATTCAACGACAAGTCGACGGAAGAGTTTTGAAAAAATAAATTGTATTTTCTCCTTTCTATTAACGTGTAAGCATTTATTATGGAAGCAAAAATTTTGTGCAAATATCATCTTTAGTTTCTTTTTGCAATTAGTAGTCAAATATTGGCCTGCAACTCTGGCGCGAAGGTAGATGACCCCCTTAAATAATAAAATATATATAAGTAATATTGACGCATATATAATGCGTGAGGTCATTGCAGGTAACAAATTTCAGCATACTGGCTACTTGAAAATATGAAACGAATACGCCCATTTTTGGCACCAACAACCACCTGAACATGCTCAAGACACCATGCTTGATATAAGATTGTAAGACTTATAGACTCTAGTATAAAATAGTAAAACTTAGTTTATAGTTTTAAAATTTCCAGTTTCATATCTCTTCAATTGACTCAAAATTTTCCGGAGCGGTTGTTTAAGTTTGCTGAATAGCCAGAAGTCACACCATATGCCACCATACCATTGATCATCTCTTTCCGGGCACAAAGCATAGACCCAAGACTCATCACTAGTAAAGATGTGTTTCATGACATCCTGGTAGTCGGAAAGCATTGTTTCACAGCCGCTAAGGCGCTGTTGAAAAAATTTAGTGAATTTGTAACCAATCGCGCTCTCACCTTTCGTAGGCCCAAATGATATTTCAAAATGGTTTCCACTGACCCTTCCAAGTTCCAACCATGCCAGAAATCGCTGACCGTTAATCGTCGAAGCCAAAGCACCATTTTCTTCATTTTATTGACGTATTGATCATCACTTGATTTTAATGGCCGACCGTCGCCAACGCGTTCTCGAGCCTCTTTGAATAATGTGCATCAATTAAGAACAGTTGATGGCTACAAAAAATTATCATTTCATTTTCATTATTGACCCTAAACCAATCTTTTGTATGTATACTTAGCCGTTTTAGAGTCGTTGTCCTGCATAAATATCAACTTAAGTGGCATATTGTCTTCTGCGTACTGCAGCATACATTCTTCTAGTACTACAACATATGCGGTTGCCTTCATAGTCCCCTGTATCCTATGCAGCGGCCCCAGACCATTGTATGAAAACTATCCCCAAACAATAATGTTTCCGGCACCATGTTTAACGGTCTTTCTCGCATATTTAGGGTTGTAAACTGCATTTTTCGGTCTTCTTACATAATGAATATCTCGATCGGAATTAAAAAATGTGACTTTTGTTTCGTCAGACCAGAGAATGTTACGCATTGCTCTTTAGGCCAAAGAACATATTCTTCAGCAAACTTACGGCTTCGTTGCACGTTCAACATAGGCACTTTTCTCGGGCTTCGGCTCTTCAGATTTCCTTTATAAGTAATTTGCGGATTGTAGATGGATCAACATTAAATTCAAATCACATTTTATTTATTTTGACGAAATAAATGTATTTTTCTTAACATTGCTATTACTTTTTTTTTTGTTATTTTTGACTTTCTACCGCGTGTTTCAATCTGGGGAACACATTTTATTGCTTGTTCAACCATGGTTTTGGATACATTCAGCAAATTCGCTACTTTTCTGTCCGAGTTTCCTTGTTTCACTAAATATTTAATCCGTTCTCGAGTTTTCGGATCACAGTGCTTATCCTTTCCCATATCTATTCTATAAAAATAAAATAGGTTTTTGTTGATTGATATTAAAACTAAAAGTATTATTTTTGCCTTATCTCTGAAAAAAAAAAATATTTCAGTAAAACTATTTTCGTTATTGTCTGCATTGTCGAACTAGTCCCTCAGTTTTTAAGATTTCGTTTTGAAATTTTGCTAACGTTATTTTCTCTTCAAGAAGCTGCTCATTTGTCGGAACTGCCGATATCGGAAAACTATAACATATAGGTGCCATACAAACTGAACGATCGGAATCAAGTTCTTGTACGGAAAACTGTTGCATTTGACAAGATATATTCACAAAATTTTGTACGGATTATTTTCTAAGGCTTCAGTGTAATCTCCGATAAAAATGTTCAGATCGAATTACTATAGCACATAGCTTCCATATTAACTGAACACATAGTTACTAAAAGAAATGCACCTGTGAATGGTATATTAGCTTCGGTACAGCCGAAGTTAACGTTCTTTCTTGTTTTTCATATAACTGTACATCTGAACAATTCATGTACATGTACTTACACTCATGGCCACGCAAACCTTACCACTCTAAATTTTCAAATATTGTGCATATTTGACTACATTTTATAGCGGTTCTTTTTGCGGTATAGAAACTTTACATTAAGAGATAAGTGAATGACATGTTACTCGTACATGTTAATCAAAAATATTAAAAATTGAAAACAAAACACATTCAGCTATAGTTAAATCAATTGAAAGATAGTAAGCTTAACAAAATGAGGTCGAAATGTAAGAGACTGACATGCGATAAAAAATTATATTTTTTATTTTTTTTTATCTAATTTCATTCACACTATATTTGACATTAATACTTTATTTTTTTTTTATTGAAACACGAAGTTTAGTAGGTGTAACACTTTAAAAACAATAAAATCAACCGCTTTTGTATAAGCACAGAAAAGCTAATTGCTATTTACTCATTAAATATACTAAATTAAAAACTATACATAATTATAATTAGATAATATAATTTAGTTTAATTATGCTTACTAAGAACATAGAAAAAACGAAGTTGAAGAGAATCCCGACAAACGAAAAATTCGGAAAAAAAATTTTAACAAAATATAGTGGTAAGGTTTGCGTGGCCATGAGTGTTAGGCAAAAATATAAACACATCAACATATATAACACAATTCTTCATTCGTGATACATGTTGGTATGTATGTATCCGCTGGCGCTTCCTTATGAATGCATGTATTAATTGTTTGCGCTTTTGTGCTGTTTCACAAGCAGACATTGAAGCATGAGCAACGCTAAGCCCTCCGGCGGCATAAATTCTCCCACCGTCAGCAGCAGTGACACGAAGGCACTTCCGCATTTACACCACCTTCAAGGCGGCGGACGGCGTGCGGCGATATTGTTTTGATTAATCGCTTGAGCCGCGTGCTGTTCACTTTTTCAAATGTTCATTCTGCCGAGCACCGTTATTCATGCATTGCTGTATTTTTAATTTCTTATATGGTTGTTGTATACTTATATGAGAACCGGGGATTTTCAGCGGCTTCGCGGAAATATGGCAAGTCATTTGTATGACTGAGCCCACAAACCGGCGACTTCATTATATGTATGTATGTACTTTTTTGAAGGCTTTTATGTTGTTGTTGTTTTTTATTGGTCGTGTTCAACGTGACGTGCTGCTAAGCATACATTTAGGCGCATTTTTAAGCAGAATTTTAAAGCACACGAGACTAACGGAAATGCGGAATAAAAATGGATGTGTACAATTAAGTTGCATACATTTAGGCGCCTGCAAGTTCGGCCGTGTTTGGTGTGTGTGTGAGAGTGAAAGTGTAATTTTTTGTTCATATTTTTTTGGTTTTTTGTTTGTGAATCGGTGTGAACTCAAACCAGTTGCGTTGGGTGCGCGCGCGAATTAACAACAGCGACAACAATAAATGCAACAACAACAAAACAATGCTTTATATTTGCAATATATGAAATTTAATGCCGCAAAAAATATTAGCAAACCACTCCTCCTGCTGCTTTCTTTCAGCTCCACTCACATCTTTTTGGCCCCCACTCTCATTCGTCGAAGCGCTCTGCAGTCGCGTTTATAAGCTGCCGCGGCGCGTATGCCCTCGGGTCTTTAACAATTGCATGCGTCAGCGATTTTCGTCACTTGTTTAAACTTCAACGTCCGCATGCAAACGTACATATATATGTACATTTATACATAAATACAATACAAAATTGATAGCGCAGCGCCGCAAGTGTGAGTGGAGGGTGTGGGCGCCGGAGCAAAAGTCGTCGTTTGTTGTTGTCGCAGACCAGCATGGCAAAGTGTCAAATCCATTGTGTATATGGACGGTGTGCTCCCCTTGTGCATTTTAGCGCGCTTTTGTCAGCCTCACACGCCAACAACGACAACAATGCTTGCGCGCGTTTTGTTAAGCAAACGGTTGGAGGCGTTACAATTCAAAAATTTATGAGTAATGAAGTTGTTGTGTAAATTTGTCATAAGTGTTGTTAATTTTTTTCCAGACTCATATTTTTCGATTTTTTTTAGGTTTGCTTTAATTTTTTACTTTCTTTTATGCACTTCATAAATACTTACATGCTTGCACACTTAACTCTGCCGCATAAATGCCATCTTGAAAATGCGGCAGCCAGCACATGTACGTTGCCACCGATTCCCTTCTATTTTATGCTCATTATTATTTATGGTTTTTTTACTTTTTTTGGTGTTTAAGCTACCAACTCCCCAGTCAATGGGCACTTACGCAGTGATTTCCACACTTAAGTAGCTGTTGAGCAGCAAAATACATGTGTACTTTTGGATTGCTGTGAATTTAAACGATAAGGGCATATGCATGTCCTTATATGTTTGCATGTCTGTGTGTATGTACTCAGTACTTAGCAGCCAGTAGACGCCCTCAGCTTGACACTACATCCTTGACATTCGGGCGCGCGCACAAATTTTTAAACGAAATTTTCTGCGCACACACACACATCATTATATATTGTAAAGGGAGGCAAAAAAATGAATAGACTCGCTAAAAAGAAAACAAGCAATCAGCCATGCATGTGTGTAGTGGTGTGGTTGGGCGATGATTGAATGGCTCCCGGCTGTCTGCTGCGCGACCGGCTGGCGCTAGCTAAGCAAACACATATTTATTCTTAAATATATGCATATGTACATAAATTACATATACTATATATAAATATACATACATATTATCACATGCGCCGGCTTGTGCATAAAGCGCGCTTGTCGATTATCAAACAAGCAGGTGGCAGTTGTTTTGAATTACTTACATGCTTGTTTAGATGTGTAATGCTTGTATGCTTGTTGCCATAAATCAGCGTTCTCTGCTCAATACTTACTCATACATACATATACATATGTGTACCCATACTTATGCTTACATATGTTAATGCTTGTATGCTGATGCTTGAGGTTCAGTCAAGTGACTTTTTAATATCTCTCATTCAATCTCATTCAGCGGTTTGCTTGAATGAATGGCTGATTTGCAGCATGTAATAAATATATTTACTTTTATAGATATTTTTTCATCTTTGATATGTTTGAAAAATTGTGGCTGCTGATCTTACGACAACTTACGTGGTAGGGTTCTAATATATTCGGTCTTTGAAAAAAAATCTGCAGCATAATTTTTTTAATTTCTAAAATATATTTATATACATATATTTTAAACATAGCGTGTATAGGTTTTTGAAGGGAAAAATTTAATATTTTCAAGTCAAACGCGATATCACAAAAAAGAGGTCATCCAAGGCAGCAGAGATTGTGTCATTATTCGTGAATGACAGCCAAAAAAAATCTCTGATGGAATAACTAATGATCCAAGGGTGAAAAAAAATTGTTTTGAAATGAAATTTTTAATTGAAAGCTCGCTTTTTCTGTTGGCGACACACGCCCGTAGAATGGGGCTGGCAGATAGAGAATATTGCAGGAAATATTTAGAGCAGGGCACCTGGAAAACAATAGAGCATCTCTTGTACACATGTCCCGCATTGGCAAGACCAAGCTGTAAGCATTTAAGGTCTCCACAGTATGGTTCACTGAAAAAGGTATAAATAGTGAGGCCAAAGAAGCTGGACTCATAGATCTAACTGAACTCCATATGGCAAATATATCCCAAAGGACCAAAACTTGTCTATGCGTGTCTTAGCTTTTAAAATTCAACCACACCCCTCCCCTTCCTCTTCTAGCTATCAGATTGTCCTTAAATTATTATCTTCCATTTTCCTTATTTAGACTTTCCTTTTCAACGGACTTCAGCCTACTATAAATCTTATTCACTTCTTACCATTTTCCAACCCTCTGCGCTGGTCTATTATTGAAAAACTCATAATAAAACTGTAACAACAACTCCTTTACCCGACGAAAATCGTTGACTATGTAGATCATCCTTGATGTGGCGAATCATAAAGAAGACTAATTCAGTGGATTAATAAAAGATCGTTTTAAAATTCGATATTTGTTTGCATGAAGATCTTTTCTTTAGTGAAAGATTACTCGCCGATTTTTCACCACTTTGCGACTACAAGGTGCGTTCCAAAGTAAACAGGACTTTAAAAACAAACGGAACAAATTGTTTTTTCGGCAAAATCAATTTATTTTTTTCAAAATAGTATCCTTCAGCTTCAATACAGCACGGTCTAAAAGCATGTCGAACGAGTATTTTAGTTCGTTGGTCGGTTGGCCACCAGTATGCCGGTGCAAGTCTTTTCAATGGCCTCTAAGTCTGCAGAACGCTTTCCTTTCAAGGGCAAATGCATTTTTCTGAAAAGGAAGAAAACGCAGGCCATATCAGGTGAATACGGGGTAAATGGTTAAAATGTGATTTTTGGTAAAATAATCGGTCACATTGATGTCCTTCGAATGTTCACGTCCAATCAATGAAATGTCATGAAATTCTCACTGGTCAATCGATAAAGATAGCAGATTCTAACGCATAGGTCAACATATAGATGGAGCCACCAGGAGGCGCTGGATTCATAAAGTCCTATTTACTTTGGAACCTACCTTGTATAATATATTTGAAATATTCGCCACATGTTAGACCAGCCCGCCTTAAGCCCACCTAACCACAGAGATCCCGTATTTTAAACAGCAACCCTTACAATCAGCATCTCATTACCGCTATTTTTAACAGCTTTTCACTCTTGAGACATATTAGTTGTTGGAGTATGCTCTCAAATATATTTTTAAATATACAATACTTTTGCATATGTACAACTTGAAGTGCTTGCCCTCAAAGCAGGCTAATATATAAACAGACATACACACACAGAATGCAACAAAGGGCTTAATTTTAATCGCTTACAACCCTTTGGCACCTTGAACTTGGTGACAGTGTCAAAGTCAATAAGAATTCGAATGCCTACGGTTGCTTATTTAATGCTAATGTACATACATATAGTATATATATATACATATGTATATATATATATATATATAGAGGCATATTATGCATTGAAAATAGATTATGTGTGATATAAGAAGCTTTGATTTGAAGCACTGAAGTGGGCTGTTTTTGAATAATAAATGTTTTCTCTTTGTGTCAAAAGGCAAATTTGGAAGTATTAACTTTGGAGCTGTCTGCTTCCTGCTCAACATATTGACTTCCTTGGTAGTGATCATGTATGCATTATATCTGAGTGCCGAGCTCTTAGGCAGACATCTGGAATGTGTTGTCAATGTGGTTTTTATACACATACATATATCGTGTGCCTAAAGTGTTAAATACACTTGTAATTCAGAAAAAATTTGTTTGAAAGAGCATTTTAAATAATAAATAAATTTAAATAATTCACATTTCCTTTCATTGGGGAAGTTTTTTAAGTGGCTGGTCCGAAATCCAGCACATAGCCTTGAGGATGGATGATTCGCCTTCAAACGGCTGTTTTTCGACTATTTAGAAAATATTTGTTCTAAGATAGGAGCTTGTGTGCTGCTTGGTCTATATATTAAAGAATCGTCTCTGGCCACTGACTGGTCGACAGTGCCATCTTTTTGTTTTGTATAGAATTGGGGACCTGGTAATGTTCTTGAGTCCATTTTTACGTATGTTTCATCGTCCATTATAACACACTCAACAGAATCTTTTAGCAAACGTTCGTACAACTTCCGTAGTCTTGTTTTCCCTATTTTTATTTGTCGTTGACTTTTTTTGGGAATCTTTTGTTTTTTATAAGTTTTTAAGTTATTCCGTTGCTTCACTCTTTGAATCATAGTAGCACTCGTTTTAGCTTTTTTCGCCAAATCGCGCACAGACATTGATTTATTTTCGTTTATTAAGGCCAACACATTTGCCTCAAGATTTGGATCACTAGGGCCTTTTTTTCGCCCACTTTTTGATAAATCCTTAAGAGAACAGGTTTTACTGAACTTTATTATAATATTTTTTACACCATTTACACTGACCTTAAACCGTTTTGCAAGCTTTCTATATGAAATGCTTTTTTCAGTGCAGTAATTGTGCACAATTTGCTTACGCACGTGCTCTTTGATTCGACCCATCGCGAAAATGAAATAACAAATAACGGAGAAAGAAAAAACAATAGAAGCAGAACTGATCACGCTTTCTAACGGTACTTACCGCAATGTGATCAACCGGTTAGTTCGTGAGAAATATTGAATTGAAAGTGTGCAGTTTCTTTTCGGTACAGTCCTTAGCTTCGCAATCAAAATTATGGTGACGTCAAATATATCTAAGAAGACACAAAATACAAAGAACCACTTATCTCCTAAATCTCCAAAACCATTCGCCGGCTCAACTTAAAATTTTCGGAGTACATTTGCAAATATATGTACATTCGATATATAAAAAAAAATAATATTTAGTGTCATTGGTTCTTGAAAAAGTTCAGAGAATTGCGTTTTGAAAAAATCTTTTATTATTTTCTTCCAAAAACTGTTTTAAAATCAGTTGATGTGTTTGCTTTGATTTCACATTTCAACTTGTGGTAGAATTCAAGCTCTTATAAGGACATTTAGAACTTATTTGCAATATGATTATCACAAAACAAAAAGTAAAAGGGAAGAAGAAAAATCAACAGCAGCAAGCTAGCTTTCCAGCTTCAGCAATCTCAAACCCCAAAAGGCAACAACTTTGTTTCCAAGAAGCAAACACTCAAAAGTGCTAATCACAGAAGTAATTTATCGCTTTGCCAAATTTACAGGAAACACATGAAATGCAGACTGTTTTCTAAGAACCTAAATCTCAACCAAATCTTCCATTATAAATATCAGTAACACCAAAATGATATCAGTAATTAAGGGGTTATCTCACGTAAACACATAAGTGGTTATATAGATACATATTCTTAGAATTATATTTACGGTTTTTATGTGGGAAAGTGTAGCTCACGCCTGTTATCTTATCGCTGAGTGTTACTCGCACACTTGCCACCTTATCAGTGAGAAATTTGGAGAGGCCGAAGGGCAGTAAAACATCAGCATGAAAAGGGAACTCTGTAGGCTTAGACGTAAAAGTTTTCATTTGTTATTGTTTATTTTCTTCAAACTAAACGAACAATTATTATTATTATTGTTGTTTTTTGCTATAAATATTATAAAATATATTATCTAACATATGGTAGTATGGCATACAGCCTGCCGCGCCCATGATATACATATATTTTAGGTAATAAAATAAAGAAATTAAATTATTTAAGCCCTAAAAAAAAATAAGATTGACATAAAGCGTAGAACACGCTTCAAATATAAACATAATAAACTGAAGACTTTTCTGTCTGAGCATGGGTATAGCCTGATATTGTGGTATTTCTCTGGAAAGCACTGAGAAATCCGCGTCTCATTATTGACATTATATACACAAGTATAGTAAGTAACATTATACTTAATTCGACTACATAGATGCTACAAGAGCAACAGTGGAAAAAACACTCATATTCTGTAGGCAGTTGTAGGCAACAAATAACGACAGGTGCGTTCAAGTGGCACAAAAGCAACACAGTTACTCCTGGAAACATGCTAACTACCACTTGGTTACTGCACCCACTTACATATTTATAGTGACAGGAATATAAAATGCCAAAAATAAAATGAATACGTGGCACATGTGTGCTTCATTGGTAATAATGTCAAAGCCCAGACATGCTTAGTGCAATAGGTGAAACCAATTACTAAATAAAAGCAAACAAAAATGGTATATTTTTGTCTACAGAAAAAGCAAATAAATTACAATCGTAAACGTTATAATACTATGACTTAGGCTTCGCAATAAATTTTGATCAATTGAGAATGCCATCCTGTTAAGCCTGCGGAGTCTCTTCATGATTGTTCTAAGCTTAAATTTGTTTTTGTTTTAGCCAGGAGTATGCCTGATTGCTACTGTTTCGAAGTTCTATGTCCATAAGTTCCTCCAACAAATTTCTTTTCTTAGTTCTCTGGTTTGACAGCTGTTCCTCTATAAATTTCCATAAATGAAAAATATCGCTGATCTTTCTGGAATGCTCCGTAAGTTTGCCGAATAAAAAACAGTTTTCGAAAGAAATTGCACCGACTTTAAAAAGTAACTTGTAAGCAAATCTGATTGAAATTTTGAAAGATGTGTCTCGTATTTGATAGCAGTTTTGTCAGATTGTTTGACAACTGATTTGACAAATGATTTGACAGCTAATTTACCAGTTGGCTTTACAGTTATACCTCAATGAATCGCAGATCTTTTCAAAGTACTCAGTAAATTTGTCGAGCAGAGCACAAATTTTCAAAATAAATTGCCTCAATTTTGTATGACAATTTTCCACGCCAGAGAGCCATATACATGCCTCTGCTTTCACAACTGATATTACAAAAGCTTTGGCAGCTAATTTGACATTTGTCTTAACAACTACATATGTATATCTCTAGGACTTTCTACATTCTTATTTTTATGACCTAGAAACTATTATAAGCCATTTATCAAATGTGATCCAAAGAATTTGTTATACAAACACAGCACACATTTTTTCTAAGCGCTATATGAGCATGCCCGGCCAATAAAAATATAACGCCAACACGTGTGATTTTCACAAAAGCAAAATACAAGTAGCAAATACAGATGTAAACAAGTGATAAGAGAGTAGCAGCTAATTACAAACAAAAAGGTATGAATTTATATCACAATACAATGAGTCATGTAATATATCTAAAAAACAGCTTCTTCTTTCATCGAAATCATGACATTTTTGATCGAACACACTAATTTGCCATTCATGCGAAAATTCTCTGCATTTTTGACGAGAATTCGATCAAGTAGATATCATTTATGAAAGTTTCCATGTTTGTATGTGCGGAATATTAAAATTTGCTACCAAATTTCCATCTATGTCTATGGGTGCACACTCACATAAATTAATAATGGTATTGTTTTGTATTTTATCTAAGCATCTGACATTAGCAATCAGCAATTTTCACATAATTTCCGTTCAGAAACTGTTGTTTGTTTTCATTTTTCGAAAATACTGCTATAAATACTAAGGGACATGTGAAAAACAGTTCAAAGTACAGTAAAGTGTTGAAAGCGGTGAGAATTTCGAAGCGTGTTCTTTAGTATATTTACAGATTCAGAATATTATTTCCGACAAAATGCAATTGATCGGTTCTGCAGTGTTAGTGACTGTGTGCTTTTTGGGCGTAAGTATGAAAAAGTGAAAATTAAAAAATTATTTTATGGGCCTTTTCGACGATCCCCATCGAGTTCATTATGTTAGCTAATTTCAAAAAAAGTATTATCCTCAAAATGCATCTTCTACATTATCACTTCCGGCTTAATAAGCAGTAGATTTACAAAAGCTGTGAAAGTTTTTTGTTAGCTTTTGCGAAGCTTTCATTGATAGCGTCGAGTGTGCTTTCCTTATAGAAACCACACAATCGTAAGAAGAGCTATACAAAGGTCTCAAAATCTGAGAAAATATGTTCAGAGAGAAAAGTTAAAAAGTGAGAAGTGGAAGAAAGGAGCCGAAGGTGTTTCTTGACAAAATGGCGCAGTAAATTCTTAAACATATAGTTATTTACAAAAAGTTATGGAAGAGAAAAATCATTACTCACTCTTTCTCTCAGGAGGATTTTTTTATAAATTGTGTGTTTCAACACCCAAACGACCAGACAAAAAATATCAAAATGCTTAGCTCAATCTGGATATATTTATATACTTTTACGGTTATAGATTGGATAAAAAAATTACCCGAAAGTTGTAATTAAACTTCCCAGGTGTTAAAAAAGTGAAAGATATGGTGCTTGAAAATCGTCAGACAAGTGTTAGAGAGATGGCAAGAAAGCTCGACAACTCTCGAGAGTCCGTTCGAATGTTTCTGGCGAATATTTTGAGTATGAAATGCGTTCTTGTTCGACTCGTCCCGATAAAGCTGAATTTTCTTCAAAAAGAGTACTGGTTTCGTTAGGCAGATTTGATCGTGCGAATTTCGATGACACATTCATGGAGAGCATCATAACTGCCTATGAGACATAGGTTTATGAGTTTGACATGCAAATAAAATAAAAATCATCGGAATGGAACCCACTTTCAGTCGATCGCAGAGAAAAAACAAAATCCGCTGAAGGAGCTGAATGTCATCCCAAAAAGTGCTTATAAAAACTATTTCGAGGACTGGAAAAATCGTTGACAAAATAAATATTGATGAATAATTAAATGATTATTTAATTAAAAATTTAATAGAAAAGCCTCTCTCTCTCTCACTTCCCACAATCATTTCAGACTTACGCCGTCCCCAATTACATTGAACCTCAGGAAGCTGATAACAATCATAACGAGGTCATTGGTTTACTAGTCGCACAGATGCGTTCAGCCTTAATCGATACGCGCGCCTTGACGCCAGCCGAGTCCACATGCGCCACAACATATAACAATCGCACACAACAAATCAACAATTTGCTGACGACCCAAACCAATGTCTGTTTCGAGAATGCCAATCGTACACTGGTGGCCAACAACCAGACCGCCAATGCCACGATAGCGAATATAAGGAAAAATTTGCAAACAGTGCAGCAACAATTGGCCAATTGCTCGGCAATAGCGGACACCAGTAAATTCCTGAATTGCACCACAGCTTCGGTAAAACTAAGACACTATGCAGCACTCAAAACATTTCAGTTCATTTCTATATTTATATTCTTATTTTCCTACGCACAGTTCGACAAGAACATTCAACTGCTGGACGAGGCAAACTCGCAGGCCTACCAAGCGGAGGCACAGATCGCCGCCAATCAGTCGTTAGTGATCGTTGTGCGACAAGCATGTGTCAGCGCAGCCATCGGCGGTGGCAAGACCAATCTTACGCTGGCCGCTAATGCTTATCAGCTATGCTTGAGCAATATCTCTAGTCAGCGCATGGTCGGCACATCACTTGAGCTATTCAACTAAGTTGCGCATTGGTATGATGTATTATAAATGAATAAATAAAATTTTTGAGCAAAAGTATTTGATTTTTATTCTAAAGTTGTTCGGTGATCGGAAGTTTTAGGTGGAAGCTCTCCAGTTTTATATGCAAATAATAGTGCAAATTATGACGATGAGGAAGAACACTTCAGTTCAACTGCACTGTCAAATCATTACTCACACTCTCATTGACGCTCACTATCATTAGGGAGACTATTGGAAGTGCTATCAAACAGCTGATACTGCAAAAGATAATTTTTATCTTTATATGTGTGTCGTATGTTTATTTACTTATTTACTTATTCACTTGATTTTCTTTTCATTTGGGAAATAACCATAACGAGCATGTGCTAAAGCTAACTGACTCATTTATTAACAGAACAGTGCACAAATAGACAGCGAGTCTTATCAGTACAATTATTTATTTATTTGGAACTTTCTTTCAATGACATAACAAGTCGGTTCCAACAAAAGATCTATTCCAAAGAAATATATTTATATACATATATTTATGACCAATGTCCATCAACTTGTCCCTTTCTCTCTCCTAAATATACCCTGTATTTTTTCGCTCAGTATGGTGACCGTGCAATTGGCAGTGGCGAGTTTCAAGATCGTTTCAATTTCCACAACAGCCGGTACTACGACAATGAAATTGAACCAGATTTTATCCGGCTAAGGTATTTCGTGGATCTAACCCTGCATAGACATTTTCTGTAAACAATGGAACTCAACTTTTCCGGCCATGACTATCTGATAGAATGATAAGCAATATATGGGGCTATGTAGAATCTGACTAAATATGACCAGGAATTTTGAAACTTCGAATTCGCCATGGATTTGTAGTAAAATAGCTGAAACTGTAGATTTTTCCAATCAATCCACGTCAAATTTGATCAAAATCGTTTTAACGTTGTTAATAATACTTCAGTTGAAACAAAAGTAATTTTTTGGGGTTAAATTATATGTATGTATCTTATTGTCTTCAAACTTCATTTTATTATATAAGCACAAAAGGAGCCAATTATAAACCATAGCGTAAAAGAAAAATCGCAAAATGTTGACTATAATAAAAAAATTCAGCTCACAACGAAGTAGTCAGCATAGCGAAATCTTGTCGCATTTTCAATGAGAGATGCTGTGCATCTTCTAAAAAATATGTCAGAGACCACAAATCATTAATCGAAGCTTCGAGTTGACTCTGTCTTCCATTAGGGTTGCATTTTCAATATATTCATCCATAATACAAGGTCTAGTAAAAATATTATTTTTCAAATCTATGTATGGCGTTATGATTGTAAGATCAATAACAATTAACTTCGGCTGCACTGAACCTGTAATACCTTTCACAACAAGTTTTCCATACAAGGATTGGAGTTTTTTCGAGATGTTTGTATGCTAGCTATATAATGTAATACATATAAACCAACGGTCAAAGATTGTCTATATAATTTAGGGAGCACAGGGCACAACGATCTGGTTGGTCAATTGTCAGAGGGATTGGATATCAAGCAACACCGTGCATTTTTGAACTAAATCGGATCACTCTTCCCATACTAAATTATTCAATATAATGTAAGAGAAATGGAATTCTTTCTACTAGACCTACTAATAAGTAAGATAGTTTTTGAAATGATAATGCACTTTTTATTACGAAAATGTAGTACAATTCAGATATTCTTGAAAACCATTGTATTTCATAAAATTTGTGGAAGAATGGATGAGCTTGCTGTGGTCTGTTCTGCCTCTGACGAACCAGGTGGTGATGTAACTTCCGGGTGTCGCACTAAGCAAAAATTAAATTTAGCATATTCACCGTCTATACGCTTGAAGAGTTTTACCAAACTGAAGAATATTTTTACATTGTCAACTGGGGTAGCCCCAACTTCTCGGACCACCTTTTCAATCTGAAATTGGCAAATTATTATATTATTACGAAAAGTTTTTATTTTGAATCACGAGGATGTCTTATTCTATCATTATATCCTACATACCGCCGAGATGTAGCAACCATAGCTTTCCTTTTGTGCGTCGCACTTGTTTATATTTGCTACGAAATCCTTTTCCAATTGACTTAGGTTTTCAAAATCGTCGGCGTCAGTTTGTAGAATTCCCAATACCTGGCGAAATTCTGCCCCAGCTTCGGCAATGTCTGTCCGAACAGAACTATTGAGCTCTGTTAGCACAAGCTTCACGAGCGGAAAGTGGTTTACTTGTAACAGCAGGCAACGAAAATTCACTTGGATTAAAAGTAGCTTGAAACAGGTCAGAGAAAATCTCTGAAACATTCAGCTTGGCGGAGACCTATAAATATAGATTAATTTGTTATTAATTCTTACTTTTTTCGTTAGTTTTTCCTACACCCCTGTTTTGGAGCACTAGGAGTACTGCGATCAATGCCAATGTAGCTTTCATTTTGGTCACTATGAGTGTCACTGAGGGTGTTCGGATGCAGCGTGTGGCTTTTATATATTTTCTCAATGCATTTTTACAATTTTTACGATGTCGTATAAATCCAATTACAAATATAAATATTTATAAATTTTTCAATAGTAAATATTTGAGTTGCATTATGGAAGGATGTTAATATAATATGGTTTCTAATTTTTTATTTATTCTATATACATATCAAACCCTTGTTTGCCACCATATTTACTTAAAAGACCATTTTTCTTTTGAGAGAACAGATAAGGCTTTGAAGCTTTGCATACAGCTTCATTATTTAAAGCAGCCTGTGAGGACGGCGAGGATGTGCTGAAACGGCAACTTATATTTATTAATTTAAAGTGGGTTTTAAAACAGGAAACTTAAAGTTTGGAAAGCAAGTCGACCTATGGCCCATGCCCTCCTGTGAATATTTCTTATATTGCACCGAAGAGTTTTTATATCAAATACTAAGAGATCAATCATCGCAAAGCTATCTAAGTACCTTAGAAATAAGATGCCAAATAAGTTTCCATCCTTAAAAAAAGCGACGCATCATTAGTAGAAGTTTCCATTTAACGGATGTGTGTTCTTACGTTGAACTCTTTAACGCAAGTTTTAATCTCCTCGGGAATACAACAACAAAGTTTAAGACTAACTGGCCATGACTATGTATTTTATAGTCCAGATATATTTATACTCCTTCAAGTTATCTGAGTGATCCTATAAAAAATAATGCCACTCAAGGGTTAATAATTTTGTAATCTGCAAGCTGTAAAAAGCAATGCACAAGTTTTCCTTTTATCCTATAGCAAAGATGATATAATTATTTTTTTGCTGTATTTAGTTTGGGGGTGTTTGGTGTAATGAGGGTTCATAAACCTATAATTTAGTATTTATTAACAATAACTAGGCATAACTAGGCATAAATACAGTTTCCAAAGGGTTGTATACATATTTTATCTAAGTATTACACTATATTTACACATAACGAGGTTTGTAATACCCAGGTGGAAACATCGGAGACCGTCTGAAGTATACAATTATATCACAAATAAATGTTCAATGTTACAGGTTGAGTCGATTTAACTATGTCCATCTGTCTGTCTGTGGGTTTGTATATGCACGAGCTAGTCCCTAAGAGTTTGAGATATCAATGTGATATATTTCACGTAATTCTTTCCTGCTAAGAAGCTGCTGATTTGTTGGAACCTCTGATATCAGATTGCAGCATATATTTTATAGCTGTTGCACAAGCTAATCGGAAGACGAAATTTTATATCTTTAAAGCAATGTTTTATTCTCTAAATATATTGTTCGAATCGAATGACTACAATATACAACTGAGATATATATGTACTCGTATGTATACCATTTATCTGAAAGCTTCGATACAGTCGAAGTTAACGTTGTTTTTTTGATCTATTTTACAGAAGGGTTATTTATAACCATGTCATTGTGGTAATGATTCCGATACTTCTTTCCTATTTATAACGCAGCAGATGTGATTTTCAAAACCACATTGGGTTGAGCAAGCCTTTTGAATCTTTCTTTCATATTTTTGAAATTCTGATACCACCGTTATTTTCAATCCCCGAAACAGTTGCTTAAGTCAATTTCGGGAATGTTTGTTGAAAATTTGGCGAAAATCTCACGAAGAATGCGACGGAGTATTAGCGTGGTGCGAGAACCAAAAGTTGTCGGGCAATAATTCTGGCCTCCATTTACGAATGGCTTCGCGCAAACGACGCTTAACTCTCAAACGGTATTCCTTGTTGACAGTTCTGTCAGTTGGAAGGAATTCGGAGTTTTTGACCTCCTTTCACGTACTTTTTCGGCTGCGGCTCACCTTTGTCCGCTTCCCAGTCGTAAGCATAGACACATCGACTCATGATTTTTCAAAATGGTTTCCACTGATCCTTCCGATATTCCAGCGATGCCAGCAAAATCTCTGACTGTTAGCCGTCAACCCTCAAGCACCAATTCTTTTGTTTTATTGACGTCGTGATCATCAGTTTATGTTGATGGCCGTCCTGGACGTGAGTCATCGTCAACGCATTCTCGACCCCTTTTGAATAATTTTCACCAATCAGAAACACATAGACACCAACGGACAGACAGATTGTCATAGCTAAATCGATCACACTGATCATTTGTTTAATACTATATGCCACAAACGGTCTCCGTTGTTTCCTTCTGGGTATTATGAACCTCGTGGCAAAGATAATATATGTACACGGTCCAGGTTATAAATATTGGGTAATACTTAGGCTAAGTATTTATACAACCATCTGGAAACTGTATTTACAAGTATTTTGACGTAATGTTTAATAGAGCTTAATTATTGTTAATAAAATACTAAATTTTAAGTCTGCTAACTCTCATTCCACCAAAAAGCAAAAAACAATCATCACCCTTACCTTAACTATAGGATAAAAGGAAAACTTGTGCATTGCTTTTTACAGCTTGCGGATTACTAAATTATTAACCCTCGAGTGACGTTATTTTTTATAGGATCACTCAAATAATTTGAAGGAATGTAGGCATAAACCCACAAAAAGATAAATAGTCAAGGGAATTTAGTCTTAAAAGTGTAATACTAATGAAATTTAAGAAGCTGCAGTAACAAGTTCCACCTTGGATCCCACGTCCCTAGAGCGGAATCTTCGTTTAAAATTTTGTAAATTTTTTATGGATGTAATCTTATTTGGCATCTGATTTCCGCCTTATATAGCTTTTCAATGATTTATATTTTTATATTCGATACATCCGGAGGGACTCTCTTCCTCTTCCCATTCTTCCAAAAAAAAAACTATATTCAGTAAAATAAAGGAAATATTCACATGAAGGCTATTGTTTTAAGGAGACAATAGATAGTCGTGGTGCTTTTCCAAACTTTAAGTTCCTGTTTTTAAACCCACTTTGAACTAATAAACATAAGTTATCGTTTGAGCACATCCTCGTCGTCCTCAGGCTGCTTTAAATAATGAAGCTGTATGCAAAGCTTCAAAGCCTTATCTGTTCACTCAAAAGAAAAATGGTCTTCAAAGCAAATATGGTGGCAAACAAGGGTTAGATATGTATATAGAATAAATAAAAAATTAGAAACCATATTATATTAACATCCTTCCATAATGCAACTCAAATATTTACATTGAAAAGTTTATAAATATTTATATTTGTAATTGGATTTATACGACATCGTAAAAATTGTAAAAATGCATTGAGAAAATATATAAAAGCCACAAGCTGCATCCGAACACCCTCAGTGACACTCATAGTGACCAAAATGAAAACTACATTGGCATTGATCGCAGTACTCCTAGTGCTCCAAAACAGGGGTGTAAGAAAACCTAACGAAAAAAGTAAGAATTAATAACAAATTAATCTATGTTTATAGGTCTCCGCCAAGCTGAATGTTTCAGAGATTTTCTCTGACCTGTTTCAAGCTACTTTTAATCCAAGTGAATTTTCGTTGCCTGCTGTTACAAGTAAACCACTTTCCGCTCGTGAAGCTTGTGCTAACGAGCTCAATAGTTCTGTTCGGACAGACATTGCCGAAGCTGGGGCAGAATTTCGCCAGGTATTGGGAATTCTACAAACTGACGCCGACGATTTTGAAAACCTAAAGTCAATTGGAAAAAGGATTTCGTAGCAAATATAAACAAGTGCGACGCACAAAAGGAAAACTATAAGTTTTTCACATCTCGGCAGTATGTGGGATATAATGATAGGAATAAAGACATCCTCATTGATTCCAAAATAAAACTTTTTCGTAATAATACATTTAATAATTTGCCAATTTCAGATTGAAAAAGGTGGTCCGAAGTTGGGGCTACCCAGTTGACAATGTAAAAATATTCTTCAGTTTGGTAAAACTCTTCAGAAAAGCGTATAGGCAGTGGAATGGCCACTAAATTTAATTTTTGCTTAGTGCGACACCCGGAAGTTACATCACCACCTGGTTCATCAGAGGCAGAACAGACCACAGCAAGCTCATCCATTCTTCCCACAAAATTTTATGAAATACAATGGTTTTCAAGAATATCTGGTATTACTACATTTTCGTAATAAAAAGTGATTTGCCATTTCAACGCTTATGTTTTCATTGGTAGGTCCTGATTAGTAATTCTAGCTAAATTTCTCTTACATATATTGAATAATTTAAGTATGGGAAGAGTGATCGATTTAGGTGAAATGTATGCCGAGTTGTTCGATAACTTGTCGTCCGACTCGATGATACTCAATATCTCTGGCAATTGCTGTCTATACATAGTTAATTGTTATTGATCTTGCAATCATACCGCCATTACTTGTATATCCTCACCCAATTGCACTTACATAAAGGTAGATTTGAAAAATAATATTTTTACTAGACCTTATATCATAGATTAATATATTGAAGATGCAAACCAAATGGAAGACAGAGACAATTCAAAGCTTCGATTAATGATTTGTGTTCTCTTATATATTTTTTGGGCGACGCTCTGCTTCCCCCATTGCAAAATGCGGCAAGTACTGATAAGACTCGCTGTCTATTTGTGCACTGTTCTGTTAATAAATGAGTCAGTTAGCTTTAGCACATGCTCGTTATGGTTATTTCCCAAATGAAAAGAAAATTAAGTGAATAAGTAAAGAAACATTATATATAGTTACTACATACATATGAAGATAAAAATTATCTTTAGCAGTATCAGCTGTTTGATAGCACTTCCAATAGTCTCCCTAATGACAGTGAGCGTCAATGAGAGTGTGAGTAATGATTTGACAGTGCAGCTGAACTGAAGTGTTCTTCCTCATCGTCAGCGCAGCCATCGGCGGTGGCAAGACCAATCTTACGCTGGCCGCTAATGCTTATCAGCTATGCTTGAGCAATATCTCTAGTCAGCGCATGGTCGGCACATCACTTGAGCTATTCAACTAAGTTGCGCATTGGTATGATGTATTATAAATGAATAAATAAAATTTTTGAGCAAAAATATTAGATTTTTATTCTAAAGTTGTTCGGTGATCGGAAGTTTTAGGTGGAAGCTCTCCAGTTTTATATGCAAATAATAGTGCAAAATATGACGATGAGGAAGAACACTTCAGTTCAGCTGCACTGTCAAATCATTACTCACACTCTCATTGACGCTCACTGTCATTAGGGAGACTATTGGAAGTGCTATCAAACAGCTGATACTGCTAAAGATAATTTTTATCTTCATATGTATGTAGTAACTATATATAATGTTTCTTTACTTATTCACTTAATTTTCTTTTCATTTGGGAAATAACCATAACGAGCATGTGCTAAAGCTAACTGACTCATTTATTGACAGAACAGTGCACAAATAGACAGCGAGTCTTATCAGTACAATTATTTATTTATTTGGAACTTTCTTTCAATGACATAACAAGTCGGTTCCAACAAAAGATCTATTCCAAAGAAATATATTTATATTTATATATATGAGCAATGTCAATCAACTCGTCCCTTTCTCTCTCCTCAATATACCCCATAAACGAATTTCAGTACTTCCACCTGCGTTCAAACGTTCAGATTGGTAAAAATATATGATATTTTAATGAAACTAAAGGGATACATTTTCTTTAAATTATGTTATTTAGCGCGGAATTAGAAAGAAATTGGTTTAGATCTAGACCTAAACCGCATATCATGAATATCCAATTATCCAATTTTCGAATCAGGAATGACTGATTATGGTTCCAGCACTGTAGATAAACTTTCACTAAAGTTTTGCAAAAAGTTTTAATATGAAGAAATTCAATACAACGGTTTTTCGATTTGGACGACCCAACAGCCAGCAGGTAACAATTTTTGAAGAAGTTCCTGAACCGATTAATTGCTTGTGTTGCTAAATAGTTCAGATAAACAAATGAGTTGATAGTTAAAATATAAAACTTTCTTACAACTCAAATATTCCTTTGCAATTTAAATAATAAAAAGCTTATTTATTGTAATCTAATAAATTGATACCGACCAGCTGTGGGCACACCTGACATTCATTATCAGTAAATATATGAACATTTGCCATTTATTTCCGGCCTTTGAAGTGGACTCGAAGATAAAGTGTTGGATCATAAACGTTGGCGTTCGACTGTGTGACTCTCAGCCCATGGAAATTCAAAGCACCCAGATTGCTTGTTATCTTGATTATTTGATTACAAGTAATTACCTAGAAGCTGAACGAAACGTTAGGTGGGAATGTGTGGCGTTAAGTGGGTAAGTAGAAAGCGGAATGAATAAAGACTTGGGAAGTATTGATATATCAAGAAGACAAATTAACAAATTAGGAAAGCCTTAAATATTGTCACCACCTTGATGAGGAGTGCGAAAAGGCACTTGTGTATCCAGTCCTACTGCGCATAAATAACTTCTTATTATTTAGTTATAATTTTTATAATTTAGTTTTAAACAAATTAATTTTAATTTGGAGTTATGAAAGATTTTTCCCATCATTCGAAGTGCGGTGTTCTGACAGGTCTGCATCTACTCTCTATTAGAATAAAAGAATTGAAAGTTTACAATCCTTAACCGTCAAAATTTCAGCATCCTCGACAGACTTTAAGTCCAATCTGTATTTTTTCGTTCAGTATGGTGACCATGGAATTGGCAGTGGCGAGTTTCAAGATCGTTTCAATTTCCACAGCAGCCGGTACTACGACAATGAAATTGACCCAGATTTTATCCGGCTAAGGTATTTCGTGGATCTAACCCTGTGTGGACATTTTTTGTAACCAATGGAACTCAACTTTTCCGGTCATGACTATCTAATAGAATAATAAGCAATATATAGCATAGCCCCATGTAGAATCTGACTAAATATATTTTTTTTTTTCAAACAATTTTATTTACTGTAGCTGCTTTTTCTCAAAGCCTAACAATAAGTAATAAAATCTTAAATCTATTTAAAAACTAGACAGACTCAAGCAAGTGATTGAGCTGTTTTGGTGATACGTCGCTCTTTAATACGCAGGCATATCTCTTCTTTAAAGTCGTGTTTGATCGCAGGAATGTACCAAAGCATTAGCCAAAGGGTTTGGGTGATGTCAGAGTTTAGATATATATTTAATTCTGCTGTCCTCTACTTATTTTTTTACCATAGGAATACCAAGGTCTTTATGGATATTTTCGTTACGCACGTTGTATTAGATCAATATTAGTTGCACAGGTCGCACCCCACAGTTAAATGCCATACTCTCCTTAGCAACATTGTTGCGAGAGTATAAAAATATTGACTATAACAAAAAAACTCAGGTCACAACGAAGTGGTCAGCATGGTGAAATCTTGCCGCATTTTCAATGAGGGATGCAGTGCATCTTCTAAAAAATATGTCAGAGACCTAGTAGGAGGTCTAGTAACAATATTATTTTTCAAGTCTATGCATGGCGTTATGATTGTAAGACCAATAACAATAAGTTTCGGCTACACCGAACCTGTATTACCCTTTACGGCTTCAAGTTTCCAATACAATAACTTGATTTCAAGCTATCAGTATGCCGCCTTGGAAAATAATCAATGTCAAAGTTCATACCTACATATAATTTCGCAAGAAATAACAAGTTTTCCATACAAGGATTTGAGTTTGTTCGATATGTTTGTATGCTAATATGTCCTTAAAATTTTAAGTCGATAGAAGTAATATTCTTAGAGTTGTCTTCTAATTAGTCTTCTGGCCTTTAACGCTTTAACTCTAACAGCTGAAGGCGGTCGGGATAGAAGTGCAAATTTTGACGTGCTTTTCTCAAAACTACTTTTCCAAAGTCCGTGTTCACTGTCATTTCAAAACTACTTGCTCGATTCATTTCAAACTTTGAACACATTTTTAACATGTAAAATACCGCCCACCAACGTTTATTAATTAACTTTTTTTCATTAAGGTTGTTTTCCACCCACAAAATGGCGGAATTTTTAGTAGAAAATAACAGTTCACACTTTAGATTTTTTTCTCAAGACTTTCTGGGGAAAGCACTGTTACCGGCTTATGCCTCAATACTTCTGCATGAAAAAATTACCTTATATTGTCAAAGGTGTGCTCCATAATCTACGAAAGGTCCGAATAAAATTACTCAATCCAGATTTGGGAATAAAAACCCCCAAAAACAAGTATGTTTTTTTGAAAACCCTACCCCCCCTAAACACACAGTCAAACTTTGTCCATATAATTTAGGTAGCAAAGGGCAACACGATGCGGTTGGTCAATTGTCAGAGGTATTGGATATCAAGCACCACGGTGCATTTTTGAACTAAATCGGATCACTCTTGCCATACTAAATTATTCAATATAATGTAAGAGAAATATAATTCTTTGTACTAGACCTACTAATAAGTAAGATAGTTTTTGAAATGATAATGCACTTTTTATTACGAAAATGCAGTACAATTCAGATATTCTTGAAAACCATTGTATTTCATAAAATTTGTGGAAGAATGGATGAGCTTGCTGTGGTCTGTTCTGCCTCTGACGAACCAGGTGGTGATGTAACTTCCGGGTGTCGCACTAAGCAAACATTAAATTTAGCATATTCACCGTCTATACGCTTGAAGAGTTTTACTAAACTGAAGAATATTTTTACATTGTCAACCGGGATAGCCCCAACTTCTCGGACCACCTTTTCAATCTGAAATTGGCAAATTATTATATTATTACGAAAAGTTTTTATTTTGAATCACGAGGATGTCTTATTCTATCATTATATCCTACATACCGCCGAGATGTAGCAACCATAGCATTCCTTTTGTGCGTCGCACTTGTTTATATTTGCTACGAAATCCTTTTCCAATTGACTTAGGTTTTCAAAATCGTCGGCGTCAGTTTGTAGAATTCCCAATATCTGGCGAAATTCTGCCCCAGCTTCGGCAATGTCTGTCCGAACAGAACTATTGAGCTCGTTAGCACAAGCTTCACGAGCGGAAAGTGGTTTACTTGTAACAGCAGGCAACGAAAATTCACTTGGATTAAAAGTAGCTTGAAACAGGTCAGAGAAAATCTCTGAAACATTCAGCTTAGCGGAGACCTATAAATATAGATTAATTTGTTATTACTCGTAATTCTTCCGTTTTTCGTTAGTTTTACTTACACTCCTGTTTTGGAGCACTAGGAGTACTGCGATCAATGCCAATGTAGCTTTCATTTTGGTCACTATGAGTGTCACTGAGGGTGTTCGGATGCAGCGTGTGGCTTTTATATATTTTCTCAATGCATTTTTACAATTTTTACGATGTCGTATAAATCCAATTACAAATATAAATATTTATACATTTTTCAATATAAATATTTGAGTTGCATTATGGAAAGATGTTAATATAATATGGTTTCTAATTTTTTATTTATTCTATATACATATCTAACCCTTGTTTGCCACCATATTTGCCTTAAAGACCTTTTTTTTTTGAGAGAGAACAGATAAGGCTTTGAAGCTTTGCATACAGCTTCATTATTTCAAGCAGCCTGTGAGGACGGCGAGGATGTGCTGAAACGATAACTTATGTTTATTAGTTCAAAAAGGGTTTAAAAACAGGAAACTTACAAGTTTGGAAAGCAAGTCGACTTATGGCCCTTGCCCTCCTGTGAATATTTCTTATATTGCACCGAAGAGTTTTTATATCAAATACTAAGAGATCAATCATCGAAAAGCTATCTAAGTACCTTTGAAATAAGATGCCAAATAAGTTTCCATCCTTAAAAAAAGCGACGCATCATTAGTAGAAGTTTCCATTTAACGGATGTGTGTTCTTACGTTGAACTCTTTAACGCAAGTTTTAATCTCCTCGGGAATACAACAACAAAGTTTAAGACTAACTGGCCATGACTATGTATTTTATAGTCCAGATATATTTATACTCCTTCAAATCATTTGAGTGACCCTATAAAAAATAATGTCACTCAAGGGTTAATAATTTTGTAATCTGCAAGCTGTAAAAAGCAATGCACAAGTTTTCCTTTTATCCTATAGCAAAGATGATATAATTAATTTTTTGCTGTATTTAGTTTGGGGGTGTTTGCTGTAATGAGGGTTCATAAACCCATAATTTAGTATTTATTAACAATAACTAGGCATAACTAGGCATAAATACAGTTTCCAAAGGGTTGTATACATATTTTATCTAAGTATTACACTATAATTATAACGAGGTTTGTAATACCCAGGTGGAAACATCGGAGACCGTCTGAAGTATACAATTATATCACAAATAAATGTTCAATGTTACAGGTTGAGTCGATTTAACTATGTCCATCTGTCTGTCTGTGGGTTTGTATATGCACGAGCTAGTCCCTAAGAGTTTGAGATATCAATGCGATATGTTTCACGTACTTCTTTTCTGCTAAGAAGCTGCTGATTTGTTGGAACCTCTGATATCAGATTGCAGCATATATTTTATAGCTGTTGCACAAGCTAATCGGAAGACGAAATTTTATATTTTTAAAGCAATGTTTTATTCTCTAAATATATTGTTCGAATCGAATCACTGCAATATACAACTGACATATATATGTATTCGTATGTATACCATTTATCTGAAAGCTTCGATACAGTCGAAGTTAACGTTGTTTTTTTGATCTATTTTACAGAAGGGTTATTTATAACCATGTCATTGTGGTAATGATTCCGATACTATTTTTCCTATTTATAATGCAGCAGATGTGATTTTCAAAACCACATTGGGTTGAGCAAGCCTTTTGAATCTTTCTCTCATATTTTTAAAATTCTGATACCACCGTTATTTTCAATCCCCGAAACAGTTGTTTAAGTCAATTTCGGGAATGTTTGTTGAAAATTTGGCGAAAATCTCACGAAGAATGCGACAGAGTATTAGCGTGGGGCGAGAACCAAAAGTTGTCGGGCAATAATTCTGGCCTCCATTTACGAATGGCTTCGCGCAAACGACGCTTAACTCTCAAACGGTATTCCTTGTTGACAGTTCTGTCAGTTGGAAGGAATTCGGAGTTTTTGACCTCCTTTCACGTACTTTTTCGGCTGCGGCTCACCTTTGTCCGCTTCCCAGTCGTAAGCGTAGACACAAGACACATCGACTCATGATTTTTCAAAATGGTTTCCACTGATCCTTCCGATATTCCAGCGATGCCAGCAAAATCTCTGACTGTTAGCCGTCGACCCTCAAGCACCAATTCTTTTGTTTTATTTACGTCGTGATCATCAGTTTATGTTGATGGCCGTCCTGGACGTGAGTCATCGTCAACGCATTCTCGACCCCTTTTGAATAATTTTCACCAATCAGAAACACATAGACACCAACGGACAGACAGATTGTCATAGCTAAATCGATCACACTGATCATTTATTTAACACCATATACCGCAAACGGTCTCCGTTGTTTCCTTCTGGGTATTATGAACCTCGTGGCAAAGATAATATATGTGCACGGTCCAGGTTATAAATATTGGGTAATACTTAGGCTAAATATTTATACAACCATCTGGAAACTGTATTTACAAGTATTTTGACGTAATGTTTAATAGAGCTTAATTATTGTTAATAAAATACTAAATTTTAAGTCTGCTAACTCTCATTCCACCAAAAACACCCTACTTAAATAAAGCAAAAAACAATCATCACCTTTACTTTTACTATAGGATAAAAGGAAAACTTGTGCATTGCTTTTTACAGCTTGCGGATTACTAAATTATTAACCCTCGAGTGACGTTATTTTTTATAGGATCACTCAAATAATTTGAAGGAATGTAGGCATAAACCCACAAATAAGATAAATAGTCAAGGGAATTTAGTCTTAAAAGTGTAATACTAATGAAATTTAAGAAGCTGCAGTAAACAGTTCCACCTTGGATCCCACGTCCCTAGAGCGGAATCTTCATTTAAAATTTCGTAAATTTTTTATGGATGTAATCTTATTTGGCATCTGATTTCCGCCTTATATAGCTTTTCAATGATTTATATTTTAATATTCGATACATCCGGAGGGACTCTCTTCCTCTTCCCATTCTTCCAAAAAAAAAACTATATTCAGTAAAATAAAGGAAATATTCACATGAAGGCTATTGTTTTAAGGAGACAATAGATAGTCGTGGTGCTTTTCCAAACTTTAAGTTCCTGTTTTTAAACCCACTTTAAACTAATAAGCATAAGTTATCGTTTGAGCACATCCTCGCCGTCCTCACAGGCTGCTTTAAATAATGAAGCTGTATGCAAAGCTTACAAGCCTTATCTGTTCACTCAAAAGAAAAATGGTCTTTAAAGCAAATATGGTGGCAAACAAGGGTTAGATATGTATATAGAATAAATAAAAAATTAGAAACCATATTATATTAACATCCTTCCATAATGCAACTCAAATATTTATATTGAAAAATTTATAAATATTTATATTTGTAATTGGATTTATACGACATCGTAAAAATTGTAAAAATGCATTGAGAAAATATATAAAAGCCACAAGCTGCATCCGAACACCCTCAGTGACACTCATAGTGACCAAAATGAAAGCTACATTGGCATTGATCGCAGTACTCCTAGTGCTCCAAAACAGGGGTGTAAGAAAACCTAACGAAAAAAGTAAGAATTAATAACAAATTAATCTATGTTTATAGGTCTCCGCCAAGCTGAATGTTTCAGAGATTTTCTCTGACCTGTTTCAAGCTACTTTTAATCCAAGTGAATTTTCGTTGCCTGCTGTTACAAGTAAACCACTTTCCGCTCGTGAAGCTTGTGCTAACGAGCTCAATAGTTCTGTTCGGACAGACATTGCCGAAGCTGGGGCAGAATTTCGCCAGATATTGGGAATTCTACAAACTGACGCCGACGATTTTGAAAACCTAAGTCAATTGGAAAAGGATTTCGTAGCAAATATAAACAAGTGCGACGCACAAAAGGAAAGCTATGGTTGCTACATCTCGGCGGTATGTAGGATATAATGATAGAATAAGACATCCTCGTGATTCAAAATAAAAACTTTTCGTAATAATATAATAATATGCCAATTTCAGATTGAAAATGTGGTCCGAGAAGTTGGGGCTACCCCAGTTGACAATGTAAAAATATTCTTCAGTTTGGTAAAACTCTTCAAGCGTATAGACGGTGAATATGCTAAATTTAATTTTTGCTTAGTGCGACACCCGGAAGTTACATCACCACCTGGTTCGTCAGAGGCAGAACAGACCACAGCAAGCTCATTTATTCTTCCAAAAATTTTATGAAATACAATGGTTTTCAAGAATATCTGAATTGTACTGCATTTTCGTAATAAAAAGTGCCTTGCCATTTCAACGCTTATGTTTTCATTAGTAGGTCTGATTAGTAATTCTAGCTAAATTTCTCTTACATGTATTGAATAATTTAGTATGGGAAGAGTGATCCGATTTAGGTGAAATATGCACCGAGTTGTTCGATAACTTGTCGTCCGACTCGATGATACTCAATATTTCTGGCAATTGCTGTCTGCCATAGTTAATTGTTATTGATCTTGCAATCATACCGCCATACTTGTATATCCTAACCCAATTGCACTTACATAAAGGAAGATTTGAAAAATAATATGTTTACTAGACCTTATATTATGGATTAATATATTGAAGATGCAAAACAAATGGAAGACAGAGACAATTCGAAGCTTCGATTAATGATTTGTGTTCTCTTATATATTTTTGAGGCGACGCTCTGCTTCCCTCATTGCAAATGCGTGGGTCGTTGGGACCTGATTTTTTTTGTTATAGTCAACATTTTTCGATTTTTGTTTTATGCCAAGGTTTAAACTTTTTTTAGCATCTTGGGATGTGGTGGGTTGTAGTCATGCTTCCGTGTAAGCAAGTAGAGTCATAGGACTGCGGCCAAGTATTTCTCTTGCATTTTCGTCGCACACCGTGGAAACGTGATCAACTCTGTGTAAGATGCGGTAGCCAACCCATGTAGATAAAGCCTAGGGCTACGACTGAAAGAGAGAAAGCTTCAGCGAAGGTCATCGACGACTTCCTATTCGAATTGCACTCCTGCTCTCTGAGATTACACATCTGCAACTCGGTATAAGAGAACTGTGGGACGTCTTTCAAATTTCTTATGCACAGCTGCAAGCGAAAGCATTGGATTACCATGATTAACAAACTTATAGAACGTTATCAGTGTGACTTTAAACCTGGAAAGCTTATCATCGCCCAGATTTTGGAAAAGAGTCTTGAAAGGAAAAGCGACATACACCACTTTTTTATGGAACTGCCTCTATTATTCTGTCACATAAAGAAACAATGAGTGTTGCTTTAAGCTAAAATCTTTGAAAATTTAATATTGGGACGAAGCCAACTCCCAGGCCTACCTAAGCGGAGGCACATATCGCCGCCAATCAATCGTTAATAATCGTTGTGCGACATGCAAGTGTCAGCGCAGCCATCGGCGTTGGCAAGACCAATCTTACTCTGGCCGCTAATGCTTATTATCTATGCTAGAGCAATACCTCCAGTCAGCGCATGGCCGGCACATCACTTAAGCTATTCAACTAAGTTGTGTACTGGAATGATGCATATGAATGAATAAAATTTTTGAGCAAAAATATTTGATTTTTATTCTAAAGTTGTTCGGTGATCGGAAGTTTTAGGTGGAAGCTCTCCAGTTTTATATGCAAATAATAGAGAAAGGACAATTCAGTTCAGCTGCACTGCCGAATCATCACTTACGCTCTCATTCACGCTCACTATCATTAGGGAGACTATTAGAAGCGCTATCAAACAGCTGATATGGGTAAAGATAATTTTTATCTTCATGAGAATGTAGTTGTAGCTATAAAATCGTCAACTCACTACAATTTTATTTCATATTTATTTACTTTTTCACTTAATTTTCTTTTTATTTGGGAAATAGCCATTACGAGCGTATGCTTAAACGTAGTGATTCATTTCTTGATAAAACAGCGCGCAAATAGGCAGCGAGTCTTATCAGCACAATTATTAATTTACTTAGAACTTTCTTTCAATGACATAAGAAGTCGGTTCCAACAAAAGTTCGGTCAATGCCGAAGAAAATATTATGAAAATGCGATTTCAGCTTTCTAAATTATTAATTATTTCCGTCTCCTAAAGGACGTATGTATAAAATAATTAATATGAGATTTTTGCTTTAGACATATTATAAAGAAAAATAAAAGAAAAAAACGATATTTTGAAGCCATACACATAGGCTGTTCACGATAAGGTGGTTATCGGGTTATGTGGTTATGTGATTAAGTAAAAAACAACAAAATGCAGTATGAAAAAATAACCAACTTTGACCAACCAAGGCCCTTGTTTACAGATTATGTGGTTGTTTGCTTATTTCCCGTGTTAGAAAGTCGTTGGAATTTTACTAAATGGCAGCACAAAAAATAAATAAAACTAAACGAATGGCACTTCCATTTAGATTTTCTTATTAGAAAATCTGCTATTAACAGCTGTTTTTTGTTTACAATCAGCAAATTAAAACCGAAATAAAAAGCATCACAAAGCATCAAAAAATAGGAGATGAGCGAATTGGCATTTGCTGACGCGTAGCATTTGAAAAAATCTCCACGGTCAAAGCAACACGGAACATTTTCTCGCCAATGAATAGATCTCGGAACATGGAGTTCATCTCCCCGTCCACTACAGATGATTAAAGTTATATCCTCTAGCAGTTCTTCTAATACTTCATCCATTGCATTGCGACACTGTTCAGGGCGCAAGATGTCTGCACAGTTTTTGAACCCTTAAAATTCGGATTAATTAATACGAGTAAGCACACACCTTCAATAAAGTCCATTTCTTGAATAGCAGAACTTATTTTAAATTCGATTATTTTGCTTTTTAAACTTTGTTTAGGCATTTTATAAGTAGGAATTTCATTGAACTAAAATTGTAAACAGTGAACAGCTGTTTGTGTAAAAATAAGCCAATGACCATACAAAGGATGTTCACAGAGCATAGAGGTTATTTTTAACCACCTTACCGTGAACAGCCTAACAGTATCTAAACAGCAGTTTGGATACGAGTGATTTCTCTATGAAGAGTTTCTTATTAATTTAATTTAAATAGATGCGTCCGGTGAGTCAGGACAAACATTTTCGCGCGATGTCTTTCTGTGTGTGGTGTAAGCCGAAAATGCAGAGTTCGTTAGAGTACCTCTGCTCTGCGCGATTAAATTCTGTGTGAAACTCGATAAATCTGCGACAGAGACGTTTGATATGAACTAGCAGGCTTACCTATATGTTGCTTTAACAAGAAGTGGTGTGTTTCGGTGGCACCAAGCCTTTTTGGAAGGCCGGGAAGATATTTATAATCGGAACAGGAGGGCGCAAGGTGTGCAAGACATCGAAACCGAATGCCTTCGATGACGCCTTAAATGCTTTGAAATGGCGGTGGCAGCGATACATCGAAGCAGAAGAATTCTATTTTGAAAGTTTTTGAAGAATTGTAACGATTCAATAAGTTATTTATAAGATCTTTTCAATGTGTACAATACTCAGTACATTATCTTGAAAAATCGCGTAGAGTTCAGTCTGCGTTTTCAACGTTGTTATACATATAAACCCTTTTTTTCAATCAGTCTATCTAATAAAAAGAATGTATCAAAATTCGTTGCGTAGTTTTAAAGGTTACATAGGGATATAGGAACATTCAAAGCGACTTTGTTTTATACTACCTATAAAACCAATAAAAACGTTTATATTCCATGACTGTGTTGCCGTTAACATATATGGATAAGGTGTATACCGTTAGAAAGAAGAAGACGTGCAGAAGTGCAAAACGCCATTTTCTCCCATGTGTTTTAATAGGAACACAGGTTGGCGCGTTTTCATTGGTCGAAGATAATTTCTTTGTTGAAGCGATTTAAAAATACAGTATCAGTTCGAGACTTCAGCAGTACAAGTATTTCATTAGTACAGTTAATCAAAATTTTGTATTAGTTATTTTGGCATATTTTTGCAGGTTCATACGTGAGCACATGCGACGACAAATTCAAATCGGCCGATTTGATTCGCTTGCTCGTTGAAGGCGGAATTAGGCCAAACCCACAAAGATAGCAAATGATTTTGCACACGAAAAAATTATAAATCTTAATTTATTTCTTTATTTTGTAAATTTTTTTCTAAAATTTTCTTTAGATTTGGTTGATCATTTGTTAAAATTCTTCCATAAAATTTTAATACTATTAACATTATTAATAAATTGTATTTTCTATTGATCGAATACCGACCACTGCCGGTCCTAGTCTGAGTAATTACAATAATGATATGATTGTTAGAAAACTTCTGTAAAATAAAACAACAAAAAACGTTAACTTCGACTGTACCGAAAGTACAATATCCTTCACAACGACAATACTTGTCGCATGAAAGATATAAATTTATCGTGATCTTGATATGATCGGTCAGCTTGCAGAGCACTTGTATGGTATAATGATTCGATCTGAAAGATTAATATAGAGAATATGGCGTTGCTTTGAAAATATTCCCTGCTGAATTTTATTTTGATGTAATGTATAACATTTCTTAATTATTGTTAATAAAAGACTTAATTTTAAGTTTATGAACCCTCATTGCACCAACCACCCCCAACCTAAATAAAGCAAAAAAATAATTATATAATCTTTACTACATGATAAAAGGAAAACTTATGCATTGCTTTTTACAACTTGGGAATTACACAATTATTAACCCTTGAGTGACGTTATTTTTTAGATGATCACTCAAATAATTTGAAGGAATATAGTTATATACCCACAAGAAAGATAAATAGTCATGGAAACTTAGTCTTAAATGTGGCTTTTGTAATCCTAATGAAATTAAAGAAGCTGCATTTAAAAGTTCCACCCAAGAATACACATCACTAGAGCGGAATCTTCTACTAAAGATGTGTCGGATGGGATCTTATTTTGCATCCTATTTCTAAGGTGCCTTTAAAGCAAATATGGGTTAGATATGTACTTAGAATAAATAAAAAATTAGAAACCATATTATACTAACATCCGTCCATAATGCAACACAAATATTTACATTGAAACATGTATAAATATTTATATTTGTAATTGGATTTATACGCCATCGTAAAAATTGTAAAAATGCACTGAGAAATCATTTAAAAGCCACAAGCTTCATTCGAACACCCTCAGTGGCACTCATACGAGTAGTGACCAAAATGAAAACTACATTGGCATTGATCGCAGTACTCCTCGTACTCCAAAACAAGAGTGTAAGTGAAACCATAAATAACGAGTTTGTCTAACGAAAAAAGTAAGAATTAAAAATAATTTAATATACTATATATTTATAGGTCTCCGCAAATGTGAATGTTTCAGAGATTGTCTCTGCCCTCTTTCAAGCTACTTTTAATTCAAATGGATTTTCGATGGAAGTCGTTATAAGTAAACCACTTTCCACTAATGAAACATGTGCTAACGAGCTCAATATTTCTGTTCGGAAAGACATTGCCGTTGCTGGGGCGTACATTCGCCAGGCATTGAGAATTCAACAAACTGTCGCTCAGGAAAATTTTGAAAACCTAAGCCAACTGAAAAAGGAACTCGTAGCAAATATAAACAACTGCGTCGTACAAAATGCAGACAATATTTGCTATTTCTCGGCGGTATGTGGAAAATAATGTTACAATAGTACATATTCATGATTTATAACAACAACTTGTTGTAATAATATTATGTCAATTTCAGATGCAGCATACTGTCCGGAAAATTAAGGCCCTTAACCATAATCAAATACCGGTTGACAATGCACAAATATTCTTCCATTTAGAAAAACTGTCCAGGAGTTTAGCTATAGAATTTGCGAAATATAATGTTTGCTTATTGCAACACCCGGAAGTTACATCTCCAAAACCACAAGCCTCGTCAGAATCCACAGCTTCTTCGCTGAGCACTGATTCAGAACCTCCAGCCTCTTCACTGAGCACTGAAAAAGGAAGTTCTGATTCCTCAAGGTCAGAAGAGACCACAGCAAGCTCATTACTTCTTCCACAAATTTTATGAAATACAAATATTTTCAAGAATAAGTGAATTGTGCTACATTTCCGTAACAAAAAGTGAATTACTATTTCAACACTTATCTTACTTATTAATAGGTCTAAATAGTAGAGATAGAATGATCAAATCATAGTTTTTTAGGCATCCTATTGTTCGAAAAATTGTCGTCGGCCCCGATAGTGTCCATTATCTCTGACAATTGGCCCTTCAGACCGTGGTGTACTTTTACCACCTAAATTATATGGACTATCCTTGACCGTTGGGATTTATGTATTACATTATATAGCTAACATGCAAACTTATTGTTCAAACTCAAATCTTTGTTTGGCGAACGTTTTTGTTTATTTTTTTTTTTCTTTGCGGCCAGCTGCTTAAAACGGAGTCGAAACTCAAACAATATACCGATTAAAGTTCGGACAATCAACTTCTGGTGGGTACTGAATGCCATTCATTGTTGAGCCATTAACACCTTCACTGACTCCCTCCCAGTGAATGGCGTACTTGGCGTCCACATACCATCAATAGCAGAACGAAAGTTCTAGTTGACACTTGAAACCAATGTGTGACCTTTATGCAACCTTCTTCTAGAAATTGCAGCAGCTTGAACTCCGAATTATTCATTACAGAACTACATGGAATGAATTCGCGCTTTACGATAATCACTGCTTTGCATGCCCAATGAAACCATCTCACGTAACATCGTTTTCTCAATGGTCTGATTTCTTGCTTTACCCCAAGCAGCATCTGCATAATCGTCACAACAACAATAAGACACTCAACGTTCATCAACCAAATTATTTTGTGTTATTTTCTAAAATTATGAGTTTATTCCATTTCTTTAACCACCGTTAAATTAAGCGAGGATAGTGGTCAGTTAGAGCTGCATGTGGATCGCGATAGCAATTTCAAAAGACATTCCACATATAATAGATAATTTATCGTAAAAGTAACTGTAAAGAGTTAATTATGCGCTGTCCCACTCAATTCTCAAATACTTTTTTAGATAGGGCAACAAAGCTTGTACAAAGTTTTAGACTATCATATTTTTTCTTTTTGATTCAAAAACATTTCTTAATTCATTATGAATTCGGCTTATTAATATTACCCACTAAACGTGGCACGGCCCCACTTAATAGCACATTTGTCGAACGTTTCGTACCGGATGTGGGCAATTGCTTACTTATAAACAATTAATCAAGATAAAAAAAAAGTCGTCTGATCGAACGCTAACGTTAATGATTCAAGACTTTATCTTCGGATCCACTTCAAGCTTCGGAAACAAATTGCAGGTGTTCATAAAATTGACGATAACCAAATGTCAGGTGTTTCCACAGCTGGTCATTATAAATTTATTAGATCAGGCTTTTTGTTATTTAAATAGCAACGGAATATTTGAGTTATAAATAAATTGTAGCAACACATCAGATTATCTTAACAATAAAGCAGCTTTGCAGGGTTGAGTTGGTTCACGGAAGAAAACTGTGAACTAGAAACTCTTACTCTTAAAGGGTCTCAAACGTAGTCAGCTGCAGTCGGAACTATCCTACAAGAATTGTCTCTCCCTTCTGAGCCTACATAGTGCAAATTACAACTACCTCTTTCAAATCTTCAAAGACTTGAAAATTCTTTACGAAGAACATATTAATTATGTAAAACTTCCTCAAAAGAGTTTTGTTTTTGGCTGTAGGGTCGTCCAAATCGTATCAAGCCAGTTGTCGCCTTCAAAATAGTCCCCTTTTAATACAATGCATATATGTCAGTGCTTGTTTCAATCGTCGAAACACTTCTGGGCTCAAACTTTGGGAGAGTTTTTAGCGATTTTCGTCTGTTGTGTAAAACAACTACTCTTTAAGGTTTTCTTAATTTTTCGTAATACCAAGTAGATCCAATAAATAAAGAAATATTGAAGAAAAAAATTAGAAATAGTAAAGAGTCACATGTTTTCCCTACAATATGGGAACTATATGCTGTAGCGAACTAGTTTGCATATATGCCGACGTGCCTTTTTGACTCAGCTCGTCACACTGATCATTTATACCATATGTATATACTTTAATACGATTAAGACCACGAACTTTATTTAAAGAATCAAAGTGACCCAAATAAAAGTTACATTGGCAATGACAGCAGCACTATTGTGCTCCAAAATAGGAGTGTAAATGAAGCCATGAAGGCGGACGAAAAAAGTCAAAGTTAGTAATAAACTAATCTATTTTGATAGATATCCATCAATAAGTATATTCCAACGATAGCCGCCGACCTATATCAAACAATTTTTAATTTAAGGTTATTTCATATTACCACTCTCATAGAAACTATCTTCCAGATTGGCGAGAAAGCTGGGGCAGTCGATGTGTACAAGCTTCTTTGAAGTCAAATTTATTCGCCATAAACAGGAACAATATTGGTACTTGGCATTAGATTCGGAACGAAAGTTTGATGCGTAAAAGATTGTCAAACGAGCTCCTGGAGCAAGTGGCGAATCACTGTTGCTTTGCGTGGCCTGGTCTTGTCCTGATAACCATTTCTGCGCATCTACTTTCTTCAAATGGCTCAATTGTCAACAGTACAAGTTCAAATTAGAGGCTTGACTCATAGTAGATGATTCCTTACCAATTCCACCATAACACATAGTAAATGCTTCCTGCCTGTCAATCCTGGCTTGATCACGATGTTGTAACTGTTAGACACCCACTTAGTAGTTAATCGATTTTATTTCGGTTTGTATATGAGAGTTCGATCGATGATGTGTTTTTCCATGTAGCCTAGATTTGTCTGTCTTCTTGTAAATAGTTTTCATCAGATTCGCCGATTTCCATTATTTTATCGGTATGTTTTGATCATACTTAAATTTGTCCATCACAATTACCGGTACGGCATTGACGAAATCTAAATAGCGTGTGATACAATAACAGGACTATAAACATTATTCAAATTTTTGGCCGAGCAGCTCACGTTTTCACCTTTATTGTACAAAAACTGTAAGATATGGCGTATTTTATCTTTCCTGGTGCTCACATTTGACGCGTGTTCAAACAATGCTGAGTGAATCAATCACAAAATTATTCAAACAATTTTATTACTCTTGCATGATGTTCATACAGAGTATAAGAGTTCTCTTCACTCAACGGACTGCCCGTCCATCCGTCAACTGTCCGTCCGTAACTTGAGTAAAAATTGAGATATCTTGATGAAACATGGCATATTCGTTCCCTGGCAAAAAAAAGTGGGCGTAAATAGACAACTACCGCGCCCACAAAACGCCATTAACTCAAAATAAATAAAGTGTAAAACTAAATGATAAAATGTAATTTGGTACAGAGGATCGCAGTCGCAAAGCAATTTTAAAATATGCGTGGGCTCGACTTCCAATAAGTTTAATGTAAGTATGGAAGCGTGGAAAATATCACATTGACATCTCAACAACTTAAGAATTAGTTCACGGATATACAAACAAACCGATAGACAGATGGACAAAGCTAAATCGACCCAACCTGTCACAGTGATCATTTAATTGTAATACATACTTTTTATGGTCTACGAAGCTTCTTTCTGGGTACCACTGTTTTACTACTATTGAAATCAAAGGAGCTTCATTGAGAAATTCCACTTATTTATTCATCCCTAGAACGGAATCTTCTACTAAAGATACCTAAATTTTTATTCATGGAATCTTATTCCGTATCTTATTTCTAAACGCCTTATGTAGCTTTTCGTTGATTGATCTGCTAATATTTGCAACATCCGGAGCGACTCTCTTCTTCTTCTCATTCTTCCCAAAATCTCTTCAGCACAATATAAGAAATATTCACATGAGAGCCATTGTTTTAAGGACACAATAGATCGTAGGGCGAGGTGCTTTCCCAAACTTGAAGTTTCCTGTTTTTAAACCCACTTTGAACTAATAAAAATTAATTATCGTTTCAAAACATAGTCACTCCACACAGACTGCTTCAAATAATGAAGCCGTATGCAAAGTTCCAAAGCCTTATCTGTTCCCTCAAAAAATCACCACCTGGAAAAGGAAGTTCTGATTCATCAGAGGCAGAAGCGAACACTGCAAGCCCATTAATTAATATATCATTTGTGTGAACTACAATTGTTTTCAAGAGTATGTGACTTGTACTACATTTTCGTAATAAAAAAGTGCATTACCATTTCAACACTTTCATTAGTAGGTCTGGTAGAAACAACTCCATTTCTCCTATATTATATTAAATAATTTTGTATAGATAGACTGGTTAGATTTAGGTCAAATAAGCTCCTTGGGACTCGATGATATCCATTATCTCTGACAACTGGCTTTCCAGTTCATGGTGCAGTTTTGCCATCTAAATTAACGATCAATCTCAAATCCTTGTTTCAAAATTTTTTTTTAATATACAAATTTGTGATCGGTTGTTTTCTAAGGCAGCTTTACTATCTCCGAATAATTGATCAGATTTTTTAGGAAAAATGTTGCTATGTTTTAGTTGATAGTAAAGAACGATAACTCAAAACAAAAGGGTCGTATAATCATTAACCGATTTTAAATTTTTGGCTATGCTGGTAGCTTAGAACGTTGAGATCATTTTGATATACAATCTCATCAAATTTGATCCGGACTGAAAAAAACCACTTTTCCAGGTATTTAATAAACATGCTTGGCGAATTCTAGATGAAACAGAAAATCCAGGGCAGTTATGATCATATGCAATGTAGCCTCAAACAGGGTTGTACGGAAAGTAAAGGGACTAATTTTCTTCTTAGCAAGAAGTGGTGTGTTTCGGTGGCGTGGTGTGTTTCGGTGGCACCAGGTCTTTCTGGAGGGCCGGGAAGAGGTCGCTTATGAAGACCGTGCTGGAAGACCTGTGACTTCGACAAACACAGACAATGTGGCTCGCGTGCGCAAAGTTTTGAACTCAGACCGTCGACTAAGTATTCCTTTAATTGCGCAGATGTAAAATTTATCAAAGTCTGTGGTTCATGATATTGTGACGGAGCACTTGAACGTGCGTAAGGTGTGCGCGAAGATGTTCACAAAAGTGCTCACTGACGACTCGAAATTGCGGCGAGTGGAACTGTGCCAAGAAAATTTTAACATGTGTGAATATGACTCCCAATTTTGAATAATGTAATCAAAGGTGACAAGTCATGGATCTCGGACTATTTTTTTGTTTCCTTGCCTGAAAAGACCGATGAAAGGCAAGAATTTTGAGACAAGAGATGGGATCCAAGCAGCATGCACCTCAGCTCTCAGGGCTATTCCGGAGAATGTCCTCCGTATCTCCTTTAATGCTTGGAAATCGCGCTGGCAGCGCTGCATTGACGCAAAGTGAGCCTATTTTGGAAGTATTTCAAGAATTGTAACGGTTGGTTCAATAAATTTTTTTAAATCGACTCAGGCGTATTACTTTTCGGACAAACCCTGTACCTTACTTATCATTTTATTGACACACGAAAACGTTTCATCATAATTTTTTTTTTAATTAGAAATAAGGAGATTTATATTTATGATTTACAAAAGCGAACGGTTGAAGAAAGCAGAAACATATATATTAAGTTTATCAACTGATAAGTAAATTCTCGGAAATACGGTTGGAGAAGCAACACCCGACAATGTTATCTTTCCTATCGTAGGCCACTAAACACCAGCAAACACCCAGTAGAAAACTTCCGCCTTTTATCTAATCAGTCGAGAAATTGTCAGTACTTCATGCAAAAGCAGCAACACAATTTATTTACCTCTACTTTCTGTTGTAAAGAGATTCAAAAATGATTAAAACCCAGTCAAAGAGAAAAACAAAGCAAACGTGTCAATGAAAATTTATTTACCTAGGGATTTCCGAAAAGTGAAATCATTTATCATATTAGTTCATATTTTTTGCAAATGTGATTGCTGTTAGTTTACTTATCGCAATGCTCAAAGGTGCCATACGATTGGACGGCGTTATCTGTGGTAAAAATAAAATAGTATAATAGCAGTTTGATAAACAGTGATTTGATAGAATATTTATATATAAAAAGTCGAATTTCGACTGACAAATCAACAGAACAGAACGATGAGGTGTACATGGAAGGTGCTGGCAGTTTGTCTGCTCTTGCAAAGCGTAAGTCCAAATTACTTCCATAGATCAGTTCGGGAGAACTTTCCAAGAAACACAATACTAACAATAACGCTTCTTACAGGTTTACGCTTATCTACCGTTGAACAATGAATCACTAATACCGAAAGGTGCCGAAATATTAAAAGAAAATGCTGAGAAATTATTCGAAGCGTTATTTCAACCGTCACAACGAAAAGAATCATTTCCAGACGACAGGATAACTCAGAATGAACTCCGAAAGATATGCGGTGACTTGTATGCTCAACAAGTGGAGGACACTTTGTATATTAGCGGATTTGGCATTAGGAAATGTATGCGTGTCGATATCTACCTACTGGAAGCCTACATGAAGTTTCATGACGTTGAGCAAATACAGCAACAATTTTTGGAAGGCATTGAACAATGCTCTCTGCGCAACCCAACCAATGCCGAAATTAAATGCTATTCCCGTTTGGTAATTAAATGTGTATTTTCTTTGGTGACGTAAACTTTTGATTTTACAAATTATTTGTATTTATTTTATATCCAGATCTCTAAGCTTTTCAACGAACTGAACTATCTTTCAAGTGATTTACCTCAAAAGGAAGAAAATTGCATAGACATTAAATTGTGGCAAATGATACGCGAATTGGCGAAGGTATCCGATAAATACGAACGCTGTCTGTCAATTAGCAGCTCCAATAATAATACATCACCGCCACCACAATGGAACTCCACTTGGGCGCCTCCCAACGCTACTTGGGCTCCACCTACCGCTACCTGGGCACCACCACAATGGAATTCAACTATAGCTCCACCCAACTCCACCTGGGCTCCACCACAATTGAACTCCACCTGGGCTCCTCCCAACTCTACTTGGGCTCCACCCAACTCCACCTGGACTTCACCAAACACCAATTGGACACCACCACAATTGAACTCAACTATAGCTCCACCGAACTCTACCTGGGCACCACCACAATGGAATTCAACTATAGCTCCACCCAACTCCACCTGGGCTCCACCACAATTGAACTCCACCTGGGCTCCTCCCAACTCTACTTGGGCTCCACCCAACTCCACCTGGACTTCACCAAACACCAATTGGACACCACCACAATTGAACTCAACTATAGCTCCACCGAACTCTACCTGGGCTCCACCACAATGGAACTCAACTATACCTCTACCCAACTCCACCTGGGCTCCACCACAATGGAACTCCACCTGGGCTCCTCCCAACTCTACTTGGGCTCCACCCAACTCCACCTGGACTTCACCAAACACCAATTGGACACCACCACAATTGAACTCAACTATAGCTCCACCCAACTCCACCTGGGCTCCACCACAATTGAACTCCACCTGGGCTCCTCCCAACTCTACTTGGGCTCCACCCAACTCCACCTGGACTTCACCAAACACCAATTGGACACCACCACAATTGAACTCAACTATAGCTCCACCGAACTCTACCTGGGCTCCACCACAATGGAACTCAACTATACCTCCACCCAACTCCACCTGGGCTCCACCACAATTGAACTCCACCTGGGCTCCTCCCAACTCTACTTGGGCTCCACCAAACTCCACCTGGACTTCACCAAACACCAATTGGACACCACCACAATTGAACTCAACTATAGCTCCACCCAACTCTACCTGGGCTCCACCACAATGGAACACTACTGTTGTTGGAAATGCTACCCAAGTATCAATCAACACTGCTGAAAGCAACGATGATACTGCAAGTGTGCCTTGGTATAAAAATATCTGGCATAACATTAAAAATATTTTCTAAATATGTATTAATAAGTTTTAGCAGTGGCAGATCACTGCATCCATTCTGAGCCAAGTGGCTATCCAGAATATTTGTAAAAATTAAAATAAGGCTATGACATGTAAAAAGACTTAGGTATGCATTTTTAATTTCTCAGAAAAGTATGATTAAACGCACCGATAGCTGCATGTGAAGTAGAGTTTGATTGAGAGACATTAGATTCAACATAAAATATACATATATAATATGACTCCAAAAACATTATCTCTTTGAAACTAAATTACAAAAAATAATCTTTCTCAAGTACCTCCTCGAGCATTAAAACAATGACTGCACAATGCTTCAAGAGTAACATAATTAAATCCTGAACAGGGTATACTAAGTTTGCCATGAAGTTTGTAACACCCAGAAGGAAGCGTCGAAGACCCTATAAAGTATATATATGTATAAATGATATAGCCATGTCCGTCTGTCTGTCTGTCCATCTGTCTGTATAAATATATACGAACCAGTCCCTGCTTTAAGTTTTGCACCTTGTCTTTTTCTCTTCAAGAAGTTACTCTGTCGGACTAATATAACATATAGCTTCCATACAAAAACTGAACGATCGAATTCTGTCCATTTGACGATTCTTTGGTGCAGCTCAGTCAACGTCTGTCTGTTTTTATTCCTGATATATCAACATTTCTTGAGTCATTGCTCATTAATTTCCGTTTAGGTATTACCCACTTGACGCCACGGGATCTCAATTAACAACACAAAGTGAGTAATTACTTAAAATCAAAAATTCAAGATAAAAAATGCGTATGGGTGCTTTGACTGGGCATGAGAGTCCCACTTCAGAACGCTAAAGTTTATGATTCCATCAATTTTTTTATTCAGCAATGAAATAAAATGATAACAAAGCTTGATTGCCCCAATTGCAACTAAAGAGGCATCTTTCTAAAAGGGGACTTCTCGTTTCCGCATTCACATATTCATTAAATCTTTTGTAGCGGGCATCTGCCTGAAATCTTATTTCTTCAGCGACTATACTTGCACTTTCTTGGGTCTCCATGAATATGAGCATTACTGTTGTACCAGGAGGCCTTAATGATTTTTTTTTTTGAAACGTGGCTTAATATTTTCCCTTCTATCATTGGCGATACCCAATACTTACGCACCTTATGACCATATCGGCTTGATATATAACTTGTTTGTTTGAGTGATGATATGCGATTCTGGAAGAGTATAATACTTAACCGGAAGACATAATTTTTACTTATGCTTATAGTTTTGTCTTTGTTTTTGTCACACCTTAACGAACGCCACAATCAAGGAATACCGCTGAGCACACTACTCCCTATTTGAAGGGTATTTCCATTTTAAATGTTATTCTATAAATTTGCGCTATTGTTGAGTGCTAATGCGATAGGATTAATGAAGTCCAGTTCTTATTGTTTATGCATATTTTAAATTGAAGTCCTTTTTAATGGTTATTTCACTTAGTGTTAAATATATTGGAGAAAAATCAGAGCTTAAATATATTTTGATGAAATTTCAGGATACTTCCCCAGTAATAAGGAAGTCTATTACATCGAGTACTTTTGGCGTTGGCCAATAAGTTGTTTTGCTGATCGATACCGACTAACATCCTATTTCCTGAACTGCTTGGAATAAATCTCGCTAAGCGCGATGTACAGGAGACATGCTTCGCATTAAAGTCGCCACCCATAATAAATTTGTGTATGTGCATGATGAAAAATTCCATCTTCATCAATGAGAATTTCATACCACTTAGGCCCATTCGAATCAGGCAATAGCAAACTTAAAGAGCTAAAAAATAAAATTCTTGTGTTTATCAATGTCGAGAATTAAAATTTGAGCATGAAAGCAGGAAGAAAATAAGCAAAAAATTCGCGTCCCTTTGCAGCTGCTGGTATTAATTGATAACCAAATGACAATTTGTTGGCTGTGCAATTAACTAACTGTTTGCTGTTTAAATAGCAACGGAATATTTTTTATTTATTTGAAAGATGAAGTCGATGTTTAACTCAATAATTTCTTTTTGACCATGTAGGAAAATGCATTCATTATATAGAAAAATATTATAATAACAACTCCACCTCGACTGATCGAGTATGAAACTCCTGTGCAGCTCTGCCTAACCGAGCACTCTATAACTGTATATTGAAAAATATAATTATCAACACATTAGACTATCTGAACTATAACACTGTTGGACAGGAGTCACTCACAGAGTTCGGTACCTGAAGCGTCAAATTTAATACAGAACTTGTTTATCAACCCTTACAGACTCCAGTCGGAACTACCCTATTGGAATAGTCTCTCACTCCTGAGCAGACTATAACATTCACAACGGGGTCTTCTGTAACCGTTCTTACAGTAAGAATATCTGCTTTTCTCTTTGATTAACTGTTTGTTTATTGCTAAACTGTAGTGACAAATGGTGGTACTTCAACTGCTGTCGCCTTCGTCACATCTCTTCTCATCCATTTTATTTACTCTTTTCAAAGCTCCGAAATTTCTTTACAAAGAAATTAACCTCTTCTCCCAGCGAAAGTTTCTCTACATTTCGAGAACCATTATCAGTCATACCCGGCTATAAATATATATATGCAAGTATATACATATATAAATGCGGAACTTAAGTATTTTATTGATAGATTTATATGTGTATTGAAAGCTTATTGAATTTAATTTATTCAATAATATAAATGATATACTTATAAATAGGTATAACTTGCTTTAAAACTTTCTGTTATATTTAACGCAATGTTTCCATTTCATATACGTATGTACCTTATCTTATATGACTTTTACTTATTTCTTCATAAACAAAATATTTCAATAATAAAATAATTTATAGATAAGCTAGTTTGTAAGTGCCGTGCTCAACTATTTGTGTGACTAAAACTAATTAGCTTTCACTTTTTTATTTGGGTTTAATTTTAAATTAATGATATCTATGCATTACTAACAGTGACTCATTAGCATTGATACCCTCTGTACATGACTACTAATAGCATAAGGTCTGATACTAGCAGTAAATTGCGACTAGTTTATCTATGTGGTATTTTAACAATAGAAATTCCGTATCATAAATCCACTACCATCCAAAAAAATATTTATGAAGCACTTGAACTTGTCATAAATTTAATGACTACAATATATATCCATAACACATTAGCTGTCACTTGTCTTGATAAGCGAGTAAATCAAGTGAGGTAGCACCATCAGGTCTGCATGAAATTTGCGATTAAATAAAAACGAAATAATTTCAAATTCAATGGGTGGTAATGTCTATTATGATATGAAAATACATTCTTTTGCATTTATTTTTTGAAGACTATCTCTTTCAAATGTTGGCCGCAGCCCGTCTCAGATGGCCCATACATCGGGTCCAATTTTCGTTCAAACATTTCAACTGGTAACTGGCGAATGACACGCGTGATATTTTGCTCAAAAGCCTGTATCAAAGTGGACGCTTATTTTTTGGACTTTACATATCCTCGCAGAAAAAAGTCTAACGGTGTGAAATCACGCGATCTGGGTGGTCAATTGACTGGCGCAAAACGTGAAATTATCTACTCACCGAAGTGTACTCTCAATAAATCCATTGATTGATGAAATGTGTGGGAAGTGGCGCCATCTGGTTAAAAGCAAATGTCGCCGCAAGCACGAGCTATAATTGCAAGCATCAAAATGTCGGTTACCATGGCGCGAAAACTGTCGCCATTGAAGGCCACTCTCACTGGCATTACTTTTGAAGAAATTTGGACTGATGATTCTACCGCCCTACAAAACATACCAAACCATTGCTTTTTCAGAATGAAATGGAAGGTTACGTCGGATTTACTTTTAATTTTTCAAGAGCCGCTAGAGCGAAGTGATGTCGCTTGAGAATTTCGAGCGGCTTCAGTTTTTGCACAAGATGTAGTTTTTACGTTTTCGGCATAAGATCATGAAGTAAATGCGCTAAGTCGTTCCATATGTCAGTTCGAGTAGCTGCGAATGGTGCTGAATCGACTCTCCACTGCCCACGGTTTCTTTCACTGCGTGCTGGACGTAATCTATTCGGTCGAATATAATCCAACTGTGAGTGCTGGGTTTCAAATGTTGCGAATAGTACGCTCAGTAGGCGGATTATGTTGACCATAAGTTGAGCGAAGAGCGCGAAAAACATTCTTTGCGGAACGTGAATTTTCGTATTAAAGTTGAACGTTTAATAAACGTTGTTTAGGCGTAAGTCATTCCATGATGATATACCAAACAATCCCTCAATTTTTAGATATTTAAATTGTATATTTTATCACCTTCAAAACAGGTTTCCTAGTCAAAAAAAAGTATGTCATGGTTTAAGCGAATTATGCCTCTACTAGGATGGCCATCAGCGACTTCAGAGAAATTCGGTTTTTTCGGTTTCAACTCACTTTTGAAGCGCCATTCGCTAGACTGTTGGAGAGTTTTGACATCGTATTCATAAACCCACGTCAATGATGCCTTTGAATTTAAATTTCTCTGTTGTGTTGTCAAGCATCTTTATTGCCATGTCATTTATTATTAACACATTTTATAACCAAAAAGTGTTGAATCTATCCATTAGGGATCTTGAGATCCTCTGCTATTTCTCCGATCTACACGAAATCTTGTGTTCATGCTAAAGTAGATTCCCAGAAACCCTTCTGCCATATTTTCAATGATTCCGCAGCAGTTATTCTATTGGAAATAAAATTTGAGACAAAGTCGTTGTTCGATTTTTTTTGGTACTAGTAACCCTAATAACAAATTTTATCAATACCATATGTGCCATACAAAAATAATTGGTGGTTCCAAAACCATCTATAGACATTCATCCACATATAGAGAAAAAGTGGCGCTGATGATGGTTGTTTAATATTATCGACGAACTAAATTCTAGTTTGAAATTTGACGAAGTTTCCTTTAACATCGAAGTTGTGAATAATACAAGTATTATTGTTGTGAGCCCGCGAACCGGTTGCTTTGTTCTTCTATAGAGAAATTTTGACCAGCTGCCTTGAACTTGTGCCTTCTTACGACGTCGTTTACCAGAAGTTGGGTACAATATAAATTGAATTCTTCACAATTCTCAATTCAATAGATCAAACGAATGTTGGCGCTGAACCTTTGGTCAGCTCTGGACTTCGCTTATCAGCCCTCTAGCGGATTTTTCATACTCTCAACAGTTTATATTAAGTTTGTCACGAAGTTTGTTATATCCAAAATCGATCCAACATCGATTTGAAATTTTGCACAAGTCGTTTTCTTTTCAAGAAGCTGCTCACTTGTCGAAATCGCCGATATCGGACTACTATAGCATATAGCTGCCATACATACTGAAAAGGTTGTATAGAAAACTTTCTCATTTGATGAGAATTGACAAAAATTGATCAATTTTCGAAAAATTTATTCAGATCGAATCACTCTAGGATGTAGTAACCAAACGAATTGAAAGACCAAAATTTAGCCCTTGTAAGGACAAAATAATTATGTGGCAGGACATCTTCATGGAATTTGACTTAGATTTTTGTCCAGTACAGTAGCATAATCTTGGAAGGAATCGTTTAAATCGGATCGCAACCTGATTGTTCAAAATCAAGTTCTTGCAAGCAAAATTTGTGAAGAGTAGTATGGCTTCGGCAGGCACAACCGAAGCTAACATGTTTTCTTGTTCTTATAACAATTTGCTTCGTTCTCAAAAGAAACCTTCATTTATTTTCGCAGATCGTATGTATGTATGTGTGAGTATGAAATTTAATACATTGGCTTCTAAACCAGACGCACATATGTATTTATAGGTTTATCAGATTTAAATTGTGTACGCCTCTGCAGCTCCGCTTTTGTCGCTTTTTTGCACTTTCCGACCGCCGCTCTTTTCGCACACATACACATATAAGTATGTGTGTGCGATTTTAAATAAATGCTAATAGCAGACTGTCTGCGGTATCTGCTTTCACTTTAGCTGATTTACTACACACACAACAGCTGTTGCGGAAATTGTCAGCGCCAAAGCCGCCGATGTGCAGTTGAGCGAATGCGATCATAACGAATTAATGTCACTTATCATATAAACAGCTACTAGGATTTGCTGCGACCACACATACAAACACACGTACACGCACACATAAACGCATGTGCTTGTGAATGCTGTAAAATCGGAGTCTATGTGTCGGTACTTAATTGTAAGGATGTGTGGGGCATATACATGTACAGCGCTGTAGCGAGAGTGAGCAATAAGCATAGAAGCGTATGCACTTGATGAGCTTATATCCGTCACAGGTGGGCACGTAACCATGGCATTCAACTATACATAGAGAGTAGTAGTGTCATGGATATGCTTGTGCGCTTTCAGTTTCGGTTTCTATTAGAGCCAACATTTTTCAAATAATTATACGCTAGACAGCTTCGTTTTTAATACGCCCACTTCAGTATAGATACTTTAAATTTAGTATGTGGTTTAGCTGCTCAAAATTTTGAAAGGATTTAAAATTTTTTTACTTCCGTAAATGCCAAAAAATGTACGTGATTATTATGAGAAATATTTGTAAACCGTTTTCATTTGAAGTTCATTTTATAGAATTTTTTTCTTCAATTTATTAAACGTCCGTTGTTCTCTTCCAAAAATATTTTCAATTGCCTTATTTCACCGCATTGGATTGATTTCTACAGTTATTTTGTATTTTCAAATATGCGGTAACCTTCTAGCAACATGTTTTTCACTTTTCGTGTAATATCGTTCAATCCAAACAAAATTAACCAAATCCAGCAAAAAGAAAAATAATAATATGTATCTTCAAAAATCACTTTCAATTCCATACTTTTATAAAAAGACATTTGAAAAACTGATATTGTGAACAGCAGCAGCTCATATTTCAATGACGTTGAACACACTATCCCATCTCAAGCGACTGATACACACGTTTGCTGCATGCAGCTCATGAAAAATATTTACTTTTCAAAAAGCAAGCACTTACAGAGAATGTATTTAGGTACATCTATGTGCATACGTCCGTAGCACTTATTCAAAGATATCGCTTGTGAGTATACTTATGAAAAATAAAGCAAACCTTCAGAGTCACCAAGGAGCAGTTGCCAATTAGTGCAGCTCAAAACATTTACAGAAATCATAATTAAATAAAGTGGCATACACATGCAGTTCTTTGCGTTTGCTTGTAAAGATCTTGTTACTGCATACTTGCATGGTGCATACGGGAAACCGAACTCTGTATTTTGATTTGTTAATGAAATGTAAATACAACAATAAACTCAATTAAATAAAGAAGAGAATTAGGTATATACATATATATGTACATATCTGATACTATAAAAAATGGACTGCACGCAATTGGGTAATCATTTTATATACACACTTGCTAGTATATTATTTCAGGAGACGCTAGTTTAATTAATTGGTACCAGATCGTAAATCCTGTTTTTTTTTTTTGAGGCAAGAATTACATACTGTACAAATACCAAAGTAATCTTTTTTTCAAAATAGCACTAAATAACATTGCATAGCACAACAAAACCAACATAATGCAGCATATTATAGCGTAACAAAACGTAGCATATCGCAACATAATTTAACATAACTTGACTTAACAAAACGTAAGCATGACTTAACGTAACATAACATAACATAAGATAACATAACATGACATAACATAACATAACATAACATAACATAACATAACATAACATAACATAAGATAACAAACCATAACATACCATAACATAAAATAACATAATATAATATAATATAACATAACATAACATAACGTAACATATCATAACATAACATAACATAACATACCATAACTTAACATAACATAACATAACATCCCATAACATAACATAACATAACATATCATAACATAACATAACGTAACATATCATAACATAATACAACATAACATACCATAACATAACATAACATAACATCATACATCATAAATAAACATAAAATGGTAAATCATAATATATGTAATCAGACATGACATGACATAACATTATATAACATGGCTTGTAATAGAAAACCACCACATTGCAATGAAATCGTAACATAAAATAATATGTCATTAAAATATCGACTCATAAGAAAGTAGCATGTCATTTTATGTCATAATGACGAGAAATTTAATTACTTATAATATGCCACATCCTGAATTAACAATGCTTGAAATACAAAACTAAATCACACACAAAATTTATTATCAATAAATATATAGAGAATCACAACTATTTGACTCAGTTTGCCACTTAATATGACATCATACATATGTATGTACATAGAACGCAAAATAAAGGCACTGTATGAATGTATCATACTTTTTGAAGGTTACGGTGAAAATATGAGAAAATTGCATATCACTGAGAATTAGCAAAACGCGTTTAGAAATCATTAAAAATAAACAGAAGGTTACGTGACATTTTGACTGTAATAATGACACCAGTTGGGTCAAATTAGGTGCCCTTATAAGATCTATTATTAATACTAAGTAAAAGGGTATTAATTAGTAATAACATTTTTCATAATTATTTCGTAGATTTGATTCCCAGTGGAATTAATAGGCTAGGGAGTTAAATCAAAAATTATCAAAATTCGTCGTTTTTATGACAAAAGAATTTGAGTGAGGTAATCGATCGCCTGATGATGCAAACACGGCGGAAACTTTTAGAAATTCGAATGAGACAAGAAATATCACTTACAGGAGCATAACATAACATATCCAAGAGAAAAATGCGTACATAAAAATCCGGTATTAGGGTCAAACTGTAGATTTTTTAATAGGATAAACATTCAAACTAATGAAAAAAGGCTGCAGACCGAACAGAAGCTTTAATAAAGAGAATCACCTGACAACAAAGTATATGCTCACTTACACAGCTTTATATGAGAATACTTACACACGGCCACTTAAAAAACAGATAACACTATACATACCATGGTATGCCATCCATGTAAACTCACTTTACTTAAATATTTTTTTCAAAAAGGTGATTGGCATGCACCAAGTTGTTTGAAACAGCCCCACAGCCACCATTGCTAATGATTATCCCACACCTTAATTACCAAGCACGGCAATATGCGACGTTCTACTCCCTCACTCAACTCAACTCACAACAACTTAATTAACATTTAAATTAATTAACCTCATTTACGTATTTAAGCAACTTGTTTGTGTTGTTTGTGTAGGCTACGGTGCTAAGTACACAAGTTGCCTCATAACCTACCGCTGTGGGAGAAATTTATGAAATTTCCATAACTCCAACGCATAGCAGACTCGCTGAGCGCAACAAAACGCGGCTAGTTGCCTGACAGCTGACGGTTGTCAACCGCAGGTGGGATGCCGCAGATTTTTTGGATTCTTCGCCGACATGAAATTTCCGATTTATTGTTTCTTTTTTCCAACCTGATAACCACAGCCACCCCCACACACACACACACATGTACCGCCAATGCTTCGTGCAGATTTTTTTATTATTCCATCTACAGCTTGTCGTAGTAATTAATTTTGAAAAGTTTTTTTCATGCCAACTGAACATGCAAGCCAGCATTTAAGTGAGTCGGGACAGAGAGGCAGAAAGAGCGCGGAAGAGGATGAGAAGAGGGTCGTACAGAAAAGGTAAGGAAATTAGTGTATGGCAGGAGCGACTCGGCTGCTGTGGCAGTGATTGTTGTGGTGGTGATTGCTTTAATTGATGTTGCCTCTGCTGACGCTGCTGCTGTCGCTGCCACCGTCGCTGCTACCGATGCCGCTACTGTTATTGTGCAGCGATTTGTTTACGGCTGTACAGAATGTGATGATGTGGAAGGCGCAGGGAGAGGGCTGAGGTAAAATTGGAACGTGAGCATAAAATCATTTTAATTAATTTATACTTTTCGTCGGCATGCCAGCCACACACACACACACATACACATACTTACATACATGTGTGCCGATTTGTGTGTGTGTGTATTGTCTGCAGAAGCTCTTACCGGCGGCAGCGCTTCGGCAAATGAGCGCGCAGTTATTCGAAACTACTGTCTGCCTGCCGCTGCCACTGTTCGTCGGCACCCGGGCGTATGAGTGATGTGTCGTGGGTGGCAATTAACTCGAGCGCTCAAAGTTGCGTGCGATAAAGTTTTTGCCAAAAATGTCGGCTGTGCTGGTGAGTTACATACATATGTATATATGTACGTGTGGGTATATTCGTCTGCATGAATGTGTGCGCTGGCGTTGGTTGTGTACAGTGCGGCGCTGTGGGAAATTAGTTAAAGGCTTTCGCTGTATTACAAATATCGATTGCTCGCTTTCGCTTAAACAGCAAAGTCTCCATTAAATGTTGCGTAACGCTGCAATGACGTGATTTATTGACTGTCAATGGGCAGGCAGCCGCAGATACACACATTTGGCTGTATTTAGTTGGGGAAATAGTTAGCTAACATGACAGTTGCCAGATAAGCCACAAGCGATATTTAAGCAAGTGGTTTTCAGCGAATACTGCGCAGAATACAATTTATATGAACTAGCGCAATTAGATGCCATTTGAAGTATGTATGCTTACTGGCTCGCGTTTATTTCATTTGTTTTTTTATTGGAATTATTTGAGAAGTACTTGTAGAGAAGCATAAAATTCAAGCGAAAAGTATTAAGTTATTCTCAAGCAGACACTTTTTGTCAAAATTTTCGAAAGAAGCTACTACGAAAGATATTTTTAACTATGCTAGAAGGTACTTGTTACACAACAAATTGAGTTTATATAACATAAAGTCAAGTTTCCTAACAACAGTTAACTTTTATTGTTGTTGGGATGAGGTATGAACTGACATTATTATCACGTTAATACCGTAATATACCATGAAATCTAATGGCACAGAGTTTACTACATATAAGAGATTTAGCGAAATTCTAACGTTTTTAAATAAAATTAAATTAGGCTGAGGACCCGTAATTTTAATTATGGCGTAAAATAGAATAAAATAAATTTATCTGATTTTTGATAATTCAGCTTGATTAACCTACAAGTTAATATTACCTTCATATGCACCAAATTTCATGAAAATATCTTACTAAATAAATAAGGTTTTTAATGAAAATTTGCGAAAAAGATAATGATTCAAGCTTCGTGAAGCTCAACAAATGGTCGCAAAGCCAGGATTGACGCCTCGAAAGGTTATGCTGAGTGTGAAAGGAAAGGGAAGGAGATTAGAAAGGAATCGCTCACTATGAGCTGCTCCTGCCTGGTCGAACGATTGATTCAACATTTTAATGTCAAAAACTGATGAGATTGAAACAAGGAATCGAAAAAAAGGCCAGAACTGATGAACAGAAAAGGCTTCGTCTTCCATTAGGACAACGCTAAGCCACGCACTTCTTTGATGACTCAGAAAAAACTGAGAGAGCTTGGATGGGAAATTTTGATGTATCCAATATAGCCCTGATCACGCACTATCGAACTACCATTTGTTTCGGTCAATACAGAACTCCGCTAATCGAGTAAAATTGGTTTCAAAAGAAGCCTGTGAAAATTATTTGTCGGAGTTCTTCGCCGAGAAACCAGAAAAGTTTTCCACTGATAGAATAATATCTCTAGCAGAAAAATTACAAAATTTGTTCGACTAAAATAGTACATATTTGTTTTATTAAAGTTCATTATAAATATAAAAAAATAAGTTGAAGTTTGATTAGAAATTCGAAAATACTTTTTCGACTACACAATAAAGAAGGACTGGGTTTTGGTAGGTAAGTTTATATGGTATGGTTGTAATATGCTATAGTGGTCCAATCTGAACAAGTTCTTTGAAGATTGTATCGTTGTTTTTGAAAATAATGTAAGCCAAATTTTGTACAGATGTCTCTTCAAATAAAAGAGTTTTTCACGCAAGAACTTAATTCAGATCGTTCGGTCTGTATGTCAGCTTTCACCAGAGATTATACCTTAAACAATAATCCGCGTTAAATTTAGCGAAAATATCTCGTAAAATCAAAAAGTTGACCCTTGAAGGGCATTGGTTGATCGTTCGGTTTGTGTGACAGGTCTGATATCGACAATTCCATCAAATGAGATGCTTTTTGAGGAGAACTTCCACTTAACTTTGAATTCAAGCATTTTTATATTATTTTTATACCAAATGTGTTCTTTAAGCATCTTCTTGCTCGTATTACAGATAGTGGAGTAACGCATGTTCCACATTCTCAATTACGTCGCCTCTACAAACGTCCCTTATATCATCATTTTCGTATATACATCGTTTCAAATATGCCCTGGCGCAACCATGACCTGTGAGAACTTGGCTTAAGCAAAAATCTGCTTTGTCGTGTGGATTTTCTATTCTGAAGATTTTTTTAAATATCCAAAGGCCATTTCGAGAGACTTCCTATCGTGCAACGAAGCATCTTCTTTTATAGTTCTGTGTGGTAGCCCCTTACACGCTTACAAATTACAAAGACAGATTTTAAAACTTCAGTCAGAAGTCTTTTGATATTTTTTTGACTTCGGGTATAAAGCATTTAGTAGAAGAAATTTTATTTGATTTGGTAAATTGGCCTCAATATTTAATTATACTTGTAGATTATAAAGTGAAGTAAAAAATTAAAACTTAACAAAATATTTCCTAACAATTCATGAATAACTTGCGACCTTACTTTCTAAAAAGGATAAAAAAAGACATATTTTAGCCACTTAAAGCCTGAAAAATATGGTATAGAAATTCGGCTGAATGTCGCAAACAAAGAAGAAGAATAAGGCCAACACTTCTTTGATGAAAAACTCTTTGAGCACCCAAGACATTGCTGTCATTTTATTTCATTTTAACATCAGTTTACTTATGTCTTATGTTTCAAAAAGGCTATAGTAAAATTCGTGATAATTAAATTTCTAAGTCTAATAATTCTCTACAAAATATATAGATAGCACTGTTATATGCATTTGAATCGAGTGTTACAGCTTAACTTTAAGCCTCTAACAAACTAATTATTATCTTCATCAAATGTTATAACATTTGAAAAGAATAGCACCACAAAAATAATAAGATGAGCGAGCATAGAAAGAATGAAGAAGCCAATGGAACCTTGGCTGTAGTGGAATATGCGAGCAAATAAAGAAACGCATTGAATATTCGGCACAAAATTGAAAGTGCACACTTGAGCACTTCAATTTGCAACGCACCAAATACTAGAGCACGCAGAAGCAGTCTGCTACCCTGAAACAACAGCGCATTCATGCGCGCACAAGCGAAAGTCATATGACCCTGTAGGAAAAAATTGTAAAATTTTTGGTTGAGGGAGATAGCTCCAATATTCGATCGACATAATAGCCCTGCAATGTCTGTATCAATTGGTTTCGCACCACGCTTACTCTAGTATTCGCATTCTGAGAGACCCCATGGAGTGCGCTATTGATGTGTGGAAAGGAGTAGTGAAAAAGCCCCTAATAAGTCCATCCCGGGCAACAATTGGAGCGGAGCCTATTCACTTCATGGAAGATTTTGCGAAAGAACTTCGGTTTTCGGTGAAAGACGGTATTACTGATCCGTATTTCTTCAAAAATGAAGCTGTTCATAAAGTTGGATCCAATAGAGAAGACTCAGAGCCATGATTACTGAATTTGTTGTGCCTGATTAGAGGTTGTTTATGTGTACATTCATTGGTTCCAACAAGATGCCGGTTATTGGCCAAACAAACAATGAAATAATCAATTTAAGACGATTTTTCTAGAGTCGTAGGTCTGTAGTGTGGTCTCCAAGATCGTGTCATTTAACAAAACTGCACTATTTTTGTATGGTTGTCTGATATCGCTTGCCTACGCAGATAGACCCGAGACGATTGACGGATATTTGGTTCGTTATTGCTGACAAACGATCAGATTGCTGCAAAAAATGGTCGAAAATTGAGCCTCTCGCTGGAATTTATTCGAGCCGCTCTCGTCGAATACTCAGCCGAAATCATTTCTTATTAATGACAACAAACCCTTATTCTTGTAGTAAACTTATCTTATCATAAAACTATATGCGTGTTTGATCTTCTTAAAAACCACATGTCTCAAAGGCATTTTAATAACATCGCCAGTCATATTAAATTTAGCTTTATAAATACAAAAAATTCCCCCTCAGTTTCTGCAAGGGTCATCTTTAACTATTTTTGGAACAGAATTTTTCCAACAGATACCCCAAGCTAAAAAAATATATCACCGCGCAGTGTTTTTTATCAACCGCACCCATTTCAAACAACAAATGCCAAACAAACATTGAAACGTGCTGATGGAAAGCGTGGCCTGATAGAATAAAAATATACCACAAGCACACACATGCATTTGCATATGCATACATGCATATATGTGCATATATATTTGTATAAATATAGCTAATCTCCCATGCGCGGCAATCTCCACTACAGAAGTGACTGCTAATCCTTTGAGGTTTTCCAATTAGCAACATTCGCTCTGCGTGTTCCAAACGCAATATACACATGTAGATGGGCAGAGCTCGTATTTACATATACACGTTTACTATACATACATATACAAATGCATATGAATGTTTATGCACGCTTGTGTGTATTTACTTTATATATTCTTAGATTTTACTCTGGTAAGGAAGCTGAAATGGTTTTTGTAGTAGTTTTCACTCTCTTGATGCGTTGCAGCTTGTGCGTGCAGGTGTGCAAAAAATTAGCATAAGTAGTCAAATGTCAAAGTAAAAGTTTATAATTATGTTATGAAAGACGAGGCTGCTTTCTCTCTGCAGCTTTTTCAGCGACTTCGCCGCATTGGAAAGCAATGAAAAGCGAAAAACAAAAAAACAAATACAACAACAGAGAAAAGTGAGTGGCACAAAATGAAGAGGTAAATAAGCACACATACATACATATATATTTAGGCAGCCAAGCTTAAGTAAGTTCGCAAAAGAAAGCCAAGAAGACAAACTACTCGCGCTGGCTGCGTCTTTTCAAATAACCATGCCTCTTTCTCTAAGGCTGCGAGTTGATAAGTCGTTGCTGTTGTTGCATGTGTTTGTGTGAAAATGTGCAATGCAACCGCACTCTGCACCCTGCTGACATTCCACACAACCACACACACACTTAAACATGCGCGTGGGCAAACAACACAAGTCCATGCATAAGCATATTGAATGTCAGGTTTTCTTGAATTTGTTTGCACACACCATAATTATAATAATCCATTGGTAAGCATATTTCAAGCATCTTCCCTCATCTAATTTTAATTAGTTGTTGCACACACACACACTTGCAAATATATGCATATACATGTGTATTTGTGCTTATGCTCTTCCATAAAGGAAAACTTTCGTAGCCAAGGACACGAAATTTGCACATACTTGTAATACATGAGCTCATGAGGTGCTTACTGGAGGTGGTGACATATGTCTTGGATTAATTAATTTAGTTAGCAAAAATAGCATAGGCTTGCGTAAAATTAGAAACATGGTGCTTGCCAAGAATAATCACCTTGGTTTGGTTGCAAAAGTAACTACAAACGATATATATTTATTTCCTGAACAGGGTATATTAAGTTTGTCACGAAGTTTGTAACACCCAGAAGGAAGCGTCGGAGACCCAACAAAGTACATATATAAATGATCAGTATGTTGAGCAGAGTCTATTTAGTCATGTCCGTCTGTCTGTCTGTCCGTTCGTCCGTCCGTCCGTCTGTATATATACGAACTAGCCCTCAGTTTTTAAGACATCGTTTTGAAATTTTGCTAACGTCATTTTCTCTTTAAGAAGCTGCACATTTGTCGGAACTGCCGATATCGGACCACTATAACATATAGCTGCCATACAAACTGAACGATCGGGATCAAGTACTTGTATGGAAAACTTTTGCATTTGACAAGATTTATTAACGAAATTTGGTATGAATTATTTCCTAAAGCAACAATACAATCTTCAAAAAAATTGTTCAGATCGGATTACTATAGCCCATAGCTTCCATATAAACTGAACACATAGTTACTAAAAGAAACAGTTTTAAAAAAGAAGGACAGAAGAAAATAATAGACCTCTAACTCCAATAATAATGAGAAGAAGTTGCTTTCTTGCAAGTTCATCAGCATTATAATGGGTTGTCAAAAAAGTCTTGCGGTATTTTTTTTGAATTTTTTTTTTTATTGAAACTGAAATGAATTTTTGATGACTCATGCCCAGCTCTTGACCGATGCTACGGCTGCTACTATGCCGGTCTCTTTCGACCAATTCAGCGATTTTATCGCAATTTTCGACGACAGGCCTTCCGGAGCGTGGTGCATCTTCGACCACCTCTACACCAGAACGAAAACGTTGAAACCATCTTTGTATGGTGGAAATGGAAACTGTATCGGGTCCATAAACTGCACAAATTTTATTGGCGGCTTGAGATGCATTTTTGCCTTTATCGTAGTAGTACCGTAATATATGCCGTATTTTCTCTTTATTTTGCTTCATGTGTTAGCACGTGAAATGAGCTTTCCAAAAAGGTATAGCATGACCCGATGCGATGAAAAAAATAGTCAAGTGTTCAGCAGCCATCTATCCTATACCCAACAGCCATCATCGCGGTGTTACACCTTCCAACTCTATCCAGATGGCGATGAGTTTTATTGCTGACGTAGTTTGTAACTCTCTAAAAATCTTTGCAGATTCCCGAGAATCCAGCTCAAACTTATGACTGTTTATCAGCGACTTCTATCGTATCGTATAATTACCTTACAAAAAATTGTTAATTTGACTATGGTTTCGTATAACCAATGAATCGCTCTTCATGAGTTACCCAATATTATGGCTTCCGATTTACGAAGAACTCTGTGCCAGTTTTGGTGAATACGAATAGATACATTATTGAGCTGGTATGTTTTAGATATAGTCAACGTCCAAGTGTGCAGCTTGGCTCACAAGCAAATAAAAGCGGTCGATCAAAAAGCATGGACTTAGCCACGAAAGCCAGCAATTGAACACCAAAAGGCCAAACAACGCTTGCGACCATACAAATGACCAATCCTGCAATTGACTAAATACAAAAACCGTAAACAAAAACCAGCTATATCACATGCACACACATACATGACCAACGGCATACGAGCATGCAAATATTTATCGCTGTGTTCAGCATGAAATCGATTTTATTTATCGGCGTTTTTTGTCGTTGATCTCCGAACTTCCCAGCCGGCTAAACGGCCGCAGAATGTCAATAGCCGCTACGAGATACACACATCACTCGACAGGCACCCGGTTGGCAGCGATATGTGTGTGTACAGTGCCAACAACAACAAGTAACTGTCACTACACGACCAAAGTCACCTTTATTAGTGCGGCGTTAGGACCACAACGAAATAAAAAAGATTTGGCTCTGGATTGCCGGCATTGCAGGCCGCCCACTCTACACGCACAACAAATAAATTTGAGTACACACATATAAGCACATGTCTAACAGCTGCTTATGTATGTGGGTGTATGAGTGACTCGTGTGGTGTTTGTCGGAATAGAGAGGGCACGGCTGACAGTTGCGCTTGCTTGGGAAATGAATAGTGTTGGGACACCAGATGAATCCGAGATGAGACCACATGCACGCACATATACATAAAAGCGCTTCCACACAAACACACGCTCTCATGCTGGCATTTGTATTTGCAAAATTTGCCAATTTTATTTTGAAATGGCGCGTAAATCCTTTTTTACTAAAGGCGTGAGTACACATACCAGCGCAAGTCGTCTGTGAGAGCTTTAACTGCATGCAATGAGACATAGAGTACACAAACACACACGCACATATGCGTACATGCAGAAGAGATGAATATGTCCCTGGATGGCAATTATTGTTATCGTTATTGGCATCGCTCGAGATTGTTAGGCGCGATGATGCAGCACAACAAGCAAGTGACTTAAAGCGGCCAAAGGACAACTGCAACGTAACTCTACATATATGTACATATGTGTGTGTGTTAGCTAGTATTGCTCTCGTTGTAACGCTGTGCGCGTGAGTGGTCGGAAGCTTCTGATATTTATTTTTCAAAAAGATTGATTTGATTACGAACCGAGTCCTTTGCAACAAATCACTACAAAAGTAAATATACAGTTACATAATAAAGACGAAAAAGTTTTTTTTTTTGGCAGCAACAGTTGAGGGTAAAATTTGGTTCGATGTGGGATCTTGTAGGCTGAAAAAGGTAAAATACCGAAGTTTGTGTGTGAGATATATGTAAAAGAGTTATCAGGCTTTTGGATAAGGTTTGGGTGCCACTAATTGTAGAGTGTATGTACAGGGTGCGCTCCAAAGTAAAGAGGACTTTTTGAATCTAGCGTCCCCTTATGGCACCACCTATATGTCGACTGGTGCGTTAGAATCTGATATCTTTATCAATTGTCCAGTAAAAATTTCATGACATTTCAAATATTGGAAGTGAAGTTATTGCGTTTTAAGTGTCAGTATGTTGTGTGTGTAATCGATGCGAAAATGAGCTTCGAACAAATAGCCAACATTATTTTTTTTTTTAAATTGGTGAAACTTTTACCGAAACGTTTCAGTTGATGAAACAAGCTTATGGCGATGATTGCCTATCCCGTAGCATAGTGCAAGAGTGGTTTCGACGTTTTCAAAGTGGTCGTGAGGACATAAATGACGATCAACATGTGGGCCAATCAAAATCCGTGATCACCGGAAATTCCATCGAAACTGTGCGTGAATTCATCGAAGATCAGGCGAAATCATTATTGAAATTCATGGAAATGGAATTCAACGCCTCCAGAACAACCGAAGATTTGGGCTTACGAAAGGTGTGTGCACGGTTCGTTCCGCACAAATTGACTGACGACTAAAAATTGCTCAGAATCCGTCTCATCGATCGACGCTTGTGACCGATTATTTGACCAAAAATCACATTTTAACCATTAACCACTCCCCGTATTCGCCTGATATGGCACCATGGTCTCATCCTTTCCTCCTTTTTCGGAAAAATTCATTTGCCCATGAAAGGAAAACATTATGCAGACGTAGAGGCCATTCAAAAGGCTTGCACCGGCATATTGGCGGCCATACCGGCCAACGAGCTAAAACACTCGTTCGACATGCTTTTGTACTGTGCAAAAAGCTATATTGAAGCAGATTTTGCCGAAAAAATCATTTGTTCATTATTTTTTTAAAGTCCTGTTTACTTTAGAAGGCACCTTGTATTTATGGGCGTGTGCAAATTCAGGATTTTTTACATGCTGCATAAGGGTATAATTAAGAAATTAAGAAGCAGAAAAAAATGTTTTTTTATGTCGAAATTATTAATATTCCCCGAGATTACTGAACAATATTTCAAATAATATTATAATATATATAATATATTTGTCCAAAACAATATTTTCAACACAAGTAGAGTACATGAGAGGACAGTCACCTTCAATATTTCATCGTTTGATCACATTTGACCCTGAAATTACATTTTGAAGTAATAGTATCGCCTTCAAATAGGCTTCTCATCCTGTAAACATACCACGCTTCATCCAATTTTCCATATATTGGGAAGTCGAAAAAGTATTTTCGTATTTTGTCAATAGCTGTCGTTGCGGTCGTATATCTCCAGTGCCTTCAATCACATTGTATCATATAGTGATGGAAAGGTGACATTTTAAGCTTCATTTAACCTAAAAAATCTAAATTCTGGGAAGTTGCAAAAAAAAGTTACAGCTGCAAGAAATGCGTGAAATTTATGAAGAAACTTGCTTTATTTCGTATTTTTTGTATAAAAAAGGGAAGAATGCTGCGCAAGCCACCAATGAAGTTTGTGAAGTTTACCGAGACGACGTTGTATCAGTTCATGTAGCACAGCAATAGTTCGCTCGCTTTCGTTCTGGAAATTTCGAAGGAATAATGGCAAAAAGTGGTCGACCAAAATGATACATATTTATTTATTTAGTTATTTGTATTAATTAAAAAAATAATAATATGAAATTTGGTTAGAAATACGATAGACTCTTTCGACTACCCAATATTTGTTATAAAACTCGACTGGGATAACCTTCAGCAGTACGGCAAAATACATACTAGCGCTGAGCTCGCAAATTGTGTGCTCAAAGATAGTCAAGGAGTGTCTGTCATATTCTTTTGACCTGAAGCTTAATACAGAAGATCTAACTAACCACTACCGATTTATTTGATTATAGCAAAGTTCAACTTGCACAATCGTTTGCGATTTTCCCGTATTTCGACCAATAGGTGTGCATTCGGTAAGGCTGAAAATATTTTCGGGCGCAAGTTATCAAAGTTGTGTGGAAGAAAACATCCAAACCACTTCAACCTCCTGCAAGACTAACTCAACTTCAGCGAACAAGAAGGTTGTGCCATTGTGCCAAAACTGTCCTTAGCCACCTCAAAAAGACTGTGATAGGCGCAAAGTGCTTTGTCGATTTGTGATTGTCTTAACATATGATCAATTATATGTACAAATTGGAATGGTATATTTGATCATTGAGAGTACTACACATATATTCGTTTATTGAATTGCGGTTAAATTAGATTTTCAACAGCATATTATGACGTACTACTATGCGCAAAAAATTGTGAAACTTTATTCATAAATTTAAAAACACTAATTTGTTTTTCAAAATCTTTTTCGTCCCACTTGTGCCAACATTTCTTCAAATCCTCGAAACAGTTTCAATGCGCGGAATAGCCTCAATGCGCGTTGAGCATGAGTTTTAAATTCTTCAATTAACTTAAAACAGTTTCCCCGAAGCGGTCGTTTAGGTCTGCTGAATAGCCAGAAGCTAAATTAGTCAAATGCGGAGGTTGCGGCACGATATTGTTTGAAAACTTGAAGAAAAATTCATGAAGAATCAATGCAGTATACGACGGTGCTGCTCAAACTAAGAGTTGTCGGCCCATAATTCCGGGCTCTTTTTACGAATAGATTCGCTGTTCACGGGTTGGTCGGTCGAAAGGAATTCGGAATGCACCACAGCTTGATAAACGAAGAAAACTGTTCACATAACCTTGATTTGTGACGGGTGTGGCGTGTAATATTAGGATGTGCCCCTAGTTTCCGGATGGAGCGGTATATTTGGAGGGGGAGTTTATACTAATTTAATCAGGTTTGCTAGACTTTTTTCGGCATCACAATACAAAGACTCATCTTTATATCTGATCCTTATAAAAACAAATTTATGCACCATTTTAAGGTAAATACACATTTATTTTCCTATAGTGCCCATATGAAATTAAACTTCAAAAAATATAATAGTTAGGAATACTCACACTTTAGGTACGGAGGTTAAATCTATTGAAATGTACACCTGAAAACTATTGAAATTAAGATTTTTACAAGACGATTCTAAATTAAGTAATTAAATATTTCCATGTGTGTGCAATTAAAACGATATTTTTATTGTGAAAGTCCTGTTCAAGATTGAGACTAGAGTTACTACTAATGTCGGATTTCCTTCCTAATGAGTTTTCTTTCTTTTTTTAATTTTTCACTTTCTTCTCATAATAGCTGAATAATTTTGCAGCATTTCGAATATTTTATTTGACAAGCAAACAGTAACATTTCAGCGGAGTCCAAACGTCTTCCGAGAACTCAAAAGTTTGGAAGTAAGTAGATAAGTAGGTAATCAAACAGCCATTCCGGTGTGCCTCCACCGCCCGAAACAACGGCTACATACAAAAAACCTTACGGCTGACAGCACTTTGGTAACTTGTTTACCTGCCTTTTGTAATGAATACGAGCAATTTCCCAACAAGACCGTAATTTGAACAACACTTGTAAGTGGCTAGCGCAAATTTTACTCTTCGACTATTTCACTACTTCGCTTGTTATTGCCGATTTTACAGAAACAAAGCACAGCCACTGACGAACAATGAAGCAAAGAAAACCTGCTATTAATAGAAATGTCAATTTTGTCTGGAGAGGGGTGGGGGGTGTTGTCAAAGCACAAAAGACGCTGCGTTGGAGTTGTGAGAATTGAAAGGATGCTAGTAGTCAAAGCAACGAGCTGCATGCCGCAGACACTATCGATTCGCTCACAGTGGGCGTTGAAGCTGAACAAAAACTAATCGCCAAACTTTGGCTATTCGATTTCGACCAATAAAAAGCACACAAAATTGCACGCAAGAAAACATTCCGGTTTTTAGTCTGAAAACAAAGCACTCGAAAATGAAAGACATACGAAAGAGTACACACCGGGAAAGAGAAATGAACACAGCTCGAAAAGAACAATTACAAATGAATTAAACTGCGATTTGTGTGAACAAACACAAACAATGGCTGCGGCAAGAAAGCAAACTGCGCTAAAGCAACGCAGACAAGTAAAAGGGGGAAAAAATAAAAAAAAAAATCAAACAATAAATGCACTCATTGGAAGCAATGAGCAGCTGAAGTGTGTACATGCCAACTATTGAACATATTAACACACATGTTGTTGAACGAAAAAAAATAAAAGGCAGGAGAGTCCAAAGACATGATAATAACGACGCAGAGTGCAGGCGCACGACGGCATACGAGCTGCCCATTGAATAACGGCGTTAAGGTGAAGCAAATGCGGAGGTGTGGCGAGCATGTGTAAAAAAAATACAACCAATTAGTAAAACAAACAGGCGGCCAAGAAAAACGGCACACAGCAGAAAGCAGACACCTCACACTAACGAAAAACTGACATGTGCATGCAACAACAAATATGTTCAGTGGACACGACGATGCGCTTTAAAAAACAATTAAGCTTTAAAACGAGCGCTTTTAGCGAAATGCTTAGAGCAAATATTAAAGTAAGAACTTGGAAAGCATATATACATATGTACAGACTGACACTAAATTGACGTAAGTCGTCACATTTATCGCTTATATTGTAAATACATTTTATATGGGCTACAGTGCTTTCTCCTGGGTGTTAACCCAGCCTGCTTGCTGAAACCTGCTTGCTGAAACCACTCATTGTGTTTGTTAAGTAAAAAACCTTTATTCATAACAGAAATCTTAAGAGAGGATTAAGGGGGTATTCTGGTCTAAAAGCATGAATTTCAGGTAATTTTTAAAGTGTCGTAAAAAAAATGCAATTAATATTTTTACTATCCATTTTTTATTAGTTATTTGTTAATTTTAGAAGAGTACAGAAATAAATTAAAAACTCAAAAAAGTAAAAAATTTCAAAAATTATGAGCTGACGAAGTGGGGGGTCTCTAAATATTTCCACGTGACCATACAAAATTAAAAACTAAAAATAGTAAAAAATTCAAAAATTATGAGCTGACGAAGTGGGGGGTCTCTAAAAATTTCCACGTGACCATACCCATGATTTCAACCCTCCTAGTTATCTGAAACCAAAAAAAAAATTTTATTAATCTAGACTAATGTTCCAATGGCCGAAACTACGGAAAAGTGGGAACAAATTTTTTTCACAAAATGGCGACTGCCTGAAAAAAAAAGTTTTTTTGGATCACTTTTTCTGACTATTTCGAAATTTTTAAAAATAACTTAAATAAAAATTTAGGGATGGGGCTAGTTCCAACCATAGACAAGCCTATAAAGAAGACTCTATAAAAATTTCAAGTAAATCGGTCTAGTAGAACCTGAGAAATCGTGGGTGTCGTTCCGCAAAAGTCAGTTTTGAGAAAAACGCGTTTAAAGTTTCGCGTAAAGTCTTTTGTTCGATTAGTTCCGGCCGAACCAGTTTGGATGACGGGTCAGAAAAATGCCTATATCTCCGAAAATAATTTGAATTTTGAAAAATCCTCTTGTACACATATTCTTGAATAGTTAAACTTTGAAAATATAAAAAAAAATCGATTTTTTTTAATTTCTAGACCAGAATACCCCCTTAAATTTTCGAGGATTATGTCCTCGGAATCATGCCAATCAAAGTTTTTGGGTAAAACTTGGCATCGAAAAAAGCTCTTCAGTAATGGGAGAGCGCTCAACAACACAGTTACTCAATTGTACATATACGCAGTCAGCGGGCATGATATCGAAAGATTGTATTTTGGTATTCGAAAACTTCACTTTTCGGAAGCACACGAAGTCGTCAACAATGGAATTATGTATTTTAAAAAATCTCTTCATGTCCTGCTAATTTTTACCTTTACAACTACACTCATTTTCCACAAAACTTCACTTGATCTTGCATATGTGAAAGCAATTATGCCTTAACTTCCTTTCTTATATCGTAAAGTTGCAAAAAACAACATATTAGAACTCTCTTGAAGAGAGAGAAGGAGCGAAATTTTTAGTACTCTAACTAATTTCGGATTATTACCAATAACCCAAAATTAGAGTAAAATATGCGTAAAATAAAGTCGCACACCGAAAAGTAAATAAAAGAGTCGTAAAAACCCGACTTATTTAAAGCTAGAGACAAAACAAATCGCTACAAAGCTTACAGTCCATAAAGGAACGGGATGCAACTGTCAGTTATGTTGCAGACCGAATGTCAATGCCAGTGAACCAAAGAGCGACTAAGCTTAAATCAAAATATAAATGTACATATATGTAGTTGTATATACATATGTGCGTATATATGCAATATGTAACCTGAATACGACGGCAAAGAAAGACCGTAAAAAAAACTGTATAAAAAGCCGAAAATTAAAAAAATATATTTGTGGAATTTTTTCAAACAAATCCACCAAACAGAAAACAAACACGAATGCAATATACAACAAGTAAGTTACGGGTTAGTTTGGGTGCAGCCGAACACTGATAGGTATAAATGATCACCGTGACGAACTGAGTCGATGTGGCATTCTCTGTCTGCCTCTGTGAACGATATTAACTGTTCCTTCAGTTGTAGAGATATCAATCTGAAATTTCGCAATTTGTCGTAGTTAGGCCTTAACAGACCACTATACCACATAGTTTTCATACAAACTATACGAGTGAAGTTAAGTTCTTTAAGAAATCTAAAAATCAGATATAAATCACTTATGGACGTACCTTATATATTTAAGTATACATCCCATATTCGAAACGCATATACATTTTTTGGAGAGACGGAGATCCTGCTATTACTAACTAGAGAAAAGTATGGACACATTATGAATATTCATATACAGAAAAACCTATTACCGCTGCCATTATTTGAGATACCTTTGATTTGACGTCATCGACGAATGACACCGAATTTTTGCCCGAATTTCCTCACTTTTATAACTAGTTTTTCTATAGAAACGCTGCAAAAGTAGATCAATAGGCACAACAAACAATGCCATATTTTTTCCCGCGCTTTTCATATTTCTCTTTAGTAATGGAAAGATATACGATCCAACAACTAGTCGAAATTATTAAAATTTACTAACGAAATTCGGAGTCAATGGCCTCGACTTTATTAACACAACTTCCAATTTATGATCGTCATATTCGACCTGTCAGATCAACAATTGAGCATCTAGTGGAAAAACATGAATCCACAGACACAGTACAAAATGTTTTCGTGCCAGTCAGTCAAAGAAGTGCTCGTAGTGTCGAGAATATTGCTGCAGCTATCATAACAAGTAATGAAGACCCAAATCAGTCTCTCACACGTCGTTTTCAAGCATTGAGCATCACTATGACGTCGTTGATGCGAATTTTGCGAAAAGATCTTGGTCTGCATTCTTATAAGATGAAATTGACGCCAGAACGGAAGCCGGTTAACCACAAGAATCGTCGTAAGTTCGTGAATTCTGCTGAGCAACAACTTGAAAACGATCCGGATTTTCATTGAAATATCAGCTTCAGCAATTAGGCTCATTTCTGGCTGAATGGCTTCGTCAGCAAAGTATGTGCTATTGGTCAGGCAGCAAACCACACTTACTCCATGAGTTACATTTGCATTCCGAAAAAATCACGGTTTGGTGCGGTTTATGGGCCGGCAGCATCATTGGGCCGTACTTCTTCCATGATGATCAAGACCGGCACGTTACTGTGAATGGGAATCGCTACCGCTCAATAATAACCGAATATTGTCGGCCTGAAGTGGATGATGTTGACTTGGAGAATATTTGGTTCCAACAGGACGGCGCCACAAGCCACACAGCGAATGTCATAATCGATTTATTGAAAACTAAGTTTGTTGAACGTGTTATCTGGTAGTAGAGTTTGCGTATTATGGTTTTCCCATAGATATTCACTCACCCATATTAAGCTTAGCTTTTCTTGATTGGTATGTTACCCAAACGAACGCACGAATAGAAAGACATCAGAAAATAAATTTCTCGCGTCAGGTTCATAACTGAAATGCTTATGTAAATATAACTCTTTCTATCTGTATATATATGTATATAGTATATCGATGATACGGAGTTAAAAAAACACTTCTACTCTTGCGTCACATGCTACGTGGGTTTACAAAATCATGGCTACTATCTCCAACTATTTTCCAGCCAAAATAAAGCTTACATCGGCACATTCGCGCCGAGTTTCATTTCAATCATTTTTATTTTTTTACCTTTTTTCGAACGGAAAGTAAAAATCGCTTACACACATTCGCGCTTTGATATTCTCCAATGAATTTGTAGCGGAAAACAAATAGAGACTGCACAGTTACTTAGTTTAGCCATACGATTTGAGCACCATGGGCACAGAGGCTGAATGGTCGGATTGCAACACTGTTATTATTTGTGACCAATTGAGCTTACTTCTAAAAAAAAAACTTTTGCACAACTGAGCCTAAATCGGCCAACCAGCTCCGCTATGGCCAGCCACATAACACTTGGGGAATTTGTCTACCTTTATAGTCACACATGTGTGTTTTTGTAGCTCAGTTGTATGGAGCAGAGATGGAAATGTGCTGTTACTGTGCGCGAAAACGAGATTGTGCGGAAATTTGTTTTTTTTTTATTTAAATAAAACCCGTTGCTTCCAATTCATGCACGTTATCTAAGTCGAAATCGGGAAGTGTCATATAGTAACGGTTTACTAGGTAAAGATTTTTTTGTTGAGCCTCCTCTAATGTTATTAGAGTAACTGATTTAAGTTAGATCTCCAATCTGTCTTCAAAAACAGTTTTCGGTATTAGCTTTTCTAATACATATATATATAATTGACAATATTTTCTACGATACAGATTATTTTGAAGTAAGTCCAACTCATGCATATGTACATATGTAATTAGTTTGAAGTAGAATTATCTGCGATTTAAATTTTTCTAATACTTCGTACAAAAACCAGAAAAAACGTTAATGGTTACCCTCACAAATACAAAAGATTTGTTATAAGAACACTTATCGGTTAGTTTGTAAGGCAGCCATATTCTATAGGGACTCGTTCAGGACCATTTCTTTTGCGATTGTATCATTATCTCAAGCAATAATCATGCCGAATTTCGTGAAGATATATCGTCGAATGAAAATGTTTTATATAAAAATCTTTGATTATTTTCCTTAAGTTTGTATGGTAGCTAAATTCTATAGTGGTTCGATATTGGTCATTCCCACAAATGAGCGGCTTCTTGATGATAAAAGGTCAGGCGTAAAATTTCAGATCGATATCTAAACAATTTTTTAACGAAATTAACTTACATAAGAACTCTAATAATACGGCGTCGAAGTAAAACAATTAAATCCACTAAATTCAGAAATCTCCCTTCATGGTGGTCCGAGAAAGCAAAGTCATTGTTTTCTTCTGGTAACCAGCTGTTTTTTTTTTAATTCTACTAGTTTAGGTCACTGGTCACTCTCAATCCCTTTTGAAGGCGGATGAATGTCGCCAATACTTTGCCTTGAATCATACTAATACTCACTGTATCAAGATATAGAATATATTTAGTATTACGAATCGAGTCTGGATTAGTAAGAGTTTAATTCAGAATAATAACCACAGCGCAGTTGAACTCCACATCAACTTGTTTGCCTACTAAAATGTCGTCAACTACATGGAAGAGAGTAGGCGGAGTTATTTCCTTTAAGTTCCATGGGTAACAAAAACCTTCTTTCAAGAATTTTTTTCTCTTAAAAAAATTAAACATATTTTATTAGAATTTTTTATTGCTACAAAACATACATTATTAACAAAGAAATTCTGAAATTTTTGAAGAAAAATATTTTAAACTCGACTATTGCGACGCTGTTTCCGGTGACCCCCCGGAAAAAAGATGCATCCGCGTTGACAGGATAACCCCTTACATTTGTTTTATTCGCTTTTTGGGTGACAAGACGGGTTGATGTCAGAGAGCGGGGAATAAGTTGATTCACAAGGTCCAGGATTGCAGATTCAGGGCATTTTATATATGTAGTTTCACCGTAGAATATGCTTATATGAATTTCAAAATATTAGGTCTATTACTGTATTCCTGCGATTTTCCACGAGATTCCGTAACTTCATTATAAGTAGCTGAAAGTCATGGCATCTTAGTGAAAGTTTATAGTGAACTTGGTCGAACTGAGCGAATGAAGCGAAGAATGTACTGGAAAGTCAAAAATTTTATATAAGAGGAAATGGAAGCATAACTCCATGTTGATTGATGTGAAATAGAGAAATAGCTCGCAGAATCTTAGGGAGTCACTCAAGTAGCAATTTCAAAATGTTTTAAAGTCGTCAGACATATTCGAAAGCTAGGCAATAGGGTGTCATATGAAGTGAAGGCAAGAGACGGTCAAGGATGATTTTGAATGCCAGAAATACTGTTTGATCATCACAACATGTAGTCAACCGCCTATAGACAAGGTCTGATGTCCTTCTGACCATCATTTGTTCCAGTCGATATAGAACGCTTTCACTGGAATACGATTTACATTAAAACAGGGCATCTTAAACTGTTTTCATTCTTCGCTACAACTAATTTAAAGTTGAAGAATTTTTATGTTTAAATATTGAGTTTTAGTAGAATATGTAAAAATGCCATAAATCTCTCTTTTTTAATTTCTTGCCTGACATATAAAAGAGAATAGCATATCATTAATATCAGGAGAAACCGATAAAAAACCAAACCAAGCGGAACAACTTCGGCTGATTAAACTGATTTGAAGATTAAAGCAGTAATTAAGAAAAATTTCAAACTTTCGAAATGACTTTCTTTAATAACTGTACATTAGAAGAGAATTCAACTTTTTCACTTAAATTTTTGATCATGTCTACATAACTCTTTCGAGGGGCAGTAAAAAATTATTTCCATCAGAAATGAAGAGCAAACAAAGTTAGTCATGCGAGCGAAGGAAGGAAATTCCGAAAGATGATCAGACATTCTGTTTTTAATTGTGAAACCCAAAGGGTCAGTGGAAAAATTAACATTTTTTGGCTTTTCGCCTTCTTCTTCTCCACCTCCCGGAAAGCTTCGTAATGCCAACAAGTGCGTTGTTTAATGGCTCATCACATCGCTGACCGCGGCTTCAACCTCTCGGGCAATTGAGAGATCGAAAAGACACTGCCAAGCAACCATCGGACGCGGCTGCCAATGCCGCCCACACTTGAATGTTGCCGTTGCTCGGACCGCAGTTAAGGTCATTTTAGACAATTGAGCTGGTAACACTTGCCCAAGTGAAAAACATTAATTTTTAATGATGAACGCAAAAGCGAGCATGATAACGCGCACCAACAGTATGCGCTGTTGTTGTTGGCGTTTGACGAAAAAGCGCGAAAAAGCTGCTGAAAAATCGCAAAATGAATGGTTGAAAAAGAAAGTTGATCAATCTGTTGAAGCAGGAACAAGTAACGTCCCATACATACATAGATACACATATATACACATACATACTTACATGCACACTTACACGTTTACACGTTTACATATACTTACGTATAAGCAATTACAATTTGGTGCCTTTGACGCCTCGCCAATTGGTAATCCCGTCAGCTGAGGCTCCAACGGACGTGCGTGGTGGAAGAGGTCACCGGCAGCGCGCAAAATGACGAAATTAGCGCACCCGAAGTCATAGGGTACCGATTGCAAGGGTTTTATTGGTCCTTGTCTCAATTTTGGTTAATGTAATAATATTTTAAACTTTGCCTTTATCGGCTTTATTTTCAACACTTGTGGGCCCCTGCTGATAGGGCTGCTGCTGGGTCTATCAATTTGCTATTGCCATTCACCCTTCACCCATTAACTGACAACACAACCTCACCCTTCACCCTTTAACTGGAAGCGCAGCCTCACGATTGCGGTCACAGCAGCGCTGTTTAATTTATATTTTGGCTTTTACTTTACATTGCCGTGTTGTTATTGCGGTCGGCAATTGTCTGCTTTGTGAGCATAAGGAACGAGACATACAACAAACAACATGAAGCAATGCCGAAATAGAAAACAAAAAGCACATAAATTAGGGAGAGCAAGCGTAAAAGTACTTGACGTGATTTATATGACTCTGTGGTTAAAGAAATTTAAAACAAGAGTTTTGTACCTAGTATATTATATACATATATAGCTGCGATATTATATATGCAAATATAATATGTAGATTAATGGTGTATGTATTAGCGAGTTTATTTGGCATAAAGCAGAGGAGACTTAATATAACTTCAATTTTTATTTACAGTTATTGGAGAACTTCCGAATGAACTTTAAAATTAAATTCAGTTTTAAATTAACAAAATCTGACTAACTGAAAGTTTTCTCTTGGGGAGAAACCCAGAACGCTGGTTTTAATTTAGGCAAGCAAAATCACGATCTGATACATGTCTTAATGTCATGGGCAGCAATGACTTCCACAGGCTGGACAATTCACACTGAAGTATTATAGAATTTTAAAGCGTACTTTAATCGTTTGGTGTTACCGCTATAAAAGCATTTAGTTAGAACTACAGAATAAATCGTACTGAGGGATAACCTATATATTTCTACATTAGAATGTATGTTATTTCCCGAGTTGATTGCTGTTTTTCCAAATGTAGTTTCGGCTGTGGCCTAGATCCAACAGCAACAAACACTATATTTTCAACTTAAACCGTAATCATTTTTCCTTCCCTATATATCTTATATAGCATCTTTTGCAATAAATTTTTTATCTTCTTCATATTTTATTTTCAAAGCAAACAAGTCTACAATTTGAATATAGTGATAATCTAAAAAAAGTTTTCGACTCATCAGAATGCGATCAAATGTAATAGATTTATACAGTTGTCCATGGCGTATGAGCAACACAAAATGTAGAAATCACTTGTATGAATGTTCACGTCATTTGATGGATAGATTTAAATGCGTACAAATTTTAAAGCAACGTTTTTTTTGGGAAAATCATTAAGCCTTATTTTGTAAATTGGAAAGCTTTTCAATAGAGCATCACTTTTGCAAATTTGTTCATTTACTTTCGCAAAGGGTTATATACAGTTAGAAGGCCGAAAAAAAACGAATTTTCAAGAATTTTTTCTCAGAAAACTTTCAAATTTATTGATTCAAAAATTAGTACACATATTATGGTATCTTTTAACTGTAGTTTAAGACTTAGTATCAGTAAAAATATTTATTTGGAAAGGAACTACAGCGGCTATTACCGCTCTTCAGATCTCGAAGGAGTGCTCGCTGAGAAAAAATTTTTTCGAATGAAGAGGTGATCCGCAAAACTGGGGTCTGTAATCAGTGTATCACCTTTGAACTGGAAAATGTTGAATAGAAAAAACGAATTTTGCCAAAAAGTGTGTTTTAACATAGTGAACTTTTCAACTGACCTGTTGTAACCGGTTTAGCGTAAAAAAATGGTTTCAATGTTTTGATATTGATAAAAACGGGCATTTAAGGAACCTTTTATGAACATATATACTTCGTTTTTCATCACCACTTTGGTTGCGCTCTTGAACATTAGAGAGTCTTAATATACTCTACCATAATAAAACTTCCTTCTTTGAGTGATTTTCGTACCTCTCTTCAAAGAAATTTACAAACAAAGTTTCTTTTATAACCGAAGGACTCTCTCTTTTATAACCGAAGGACTCTAAATTCTCTAAATTTATACTAATACCCAAAAACCATATGTTTTAAGGTCAGAATGCTAAGCTGTGCCAAAAAGTGTACCAAAAAATCGACAGTATATTTTTTGGCAACCCGCCTCCTGGCATGTTCGCCATTTTTGTGCCGCAACAAGGACACGTGCTGCTGTGGACAACGTTTAAATTAACCAAGGATGCGTAAATATTTTTAAATGCATCATCAACGTAGACAAATATTTGCCATCTAAATAAATATTTCGTTATATCGGCATAATTGTTGAATATACACAGCCTTCCGTTATGGTGGGAGCCGCGCGTTGGAGATAGGAAAGCAGCGTTTGTCCTTGCAATGCAAATTCGAAATGTTTTTGTGAAATATTTTAATTTTTGCAATTTGCCAGCCAACAAAAAATATACACACATTTAAATATGCATACAACAACAACAACAAGAGCGAGAGGCTTCTGTGGGTTAGTGCATTGAAATGAAATTTGGATAACTGCGAGAAAAAAGGCAGCAAACTGGAATGAGATAAAAACCAAACCAATTATTTAATAGCAAACCATAACGGTGCTGCGCCAAATATGCGCGACGCATTGAGGCAGCTACGGTAAGCGGCAGTTATAAGTGGGAAGGGTGCTTGCCTCTTTGAGGCCATGTTGGCCTATCGGTGCATGGAGATGATTGCAAGCGTGTCTGGCTGTGTATGTGCGCGGTTATATTTTGGCCAAGTTACTGCAGCAATGTTTGGCCGCTTTTTGCGTTTTTCTGTCTCTTGCTTTGCAGCTAAAACGTTTGCTTTATTTTGCGGCAAATAAGCGAAATATGCGCACATTTAATTAAGGTCAGAAATGTATTTTTGATTTGACGATGACCGGTTCGTAGGGGCAGTGAGTGCTTTGTGCAAGAGCACCCAGTCAGCATTTACAGCTGAAATGACTCGTAACCGAATCTTCTCGCCAATAAGGCAACGTTTGATGAATGTAGGGTTCACAGCTATGCTGCCTGTTGCTGTTTTAGCGGATACTCCTTCCTTATTTGGCTGGTAAGGATTGGCTAAGTTGTCATCGACGTCATCTAACGGGAGGCCCAAGAAACGTGCTGTTTCGACGGGGTTGGACCAAAAGGAGAGGGTTGTCAGATGAGAGGGGTTGATGGCATTGCATATGTCCGGGTCTATTCTGGATAAGTAGGTGTTTAACTTGCTATAGTAACCAAAACAAAGCAGTACAAGGGTCACTCTCGTTTATCGCAGCGACTCGAACTCTTCGTCTGCAATGGGGGGTGGTTTGACTGGAAGGGAGTCGATGTTGATGGCTGAATAGCAGGGCTTGTCGGAATGACCTCTTGATGTTCCACTCCAAGCAGGTGACTGTAGGGTTGATTTCTGCGAAAGCATGTACTGTCTGTAGTAGAATTCATTATACTCTTTTACTGGGAGCATACGGGCCTCACTATGTAGGCGTTCGATAGGAGAGATAAAGAGGCATCCTGTCGTAGTCTGGAGTGCAGTATTCTGACAAGTCAGTAGCTTCCTCGTCTGCGTTCCACTGCATCCTGTCTACCATATTAGTGCGGCGTAGTTAAGGACCGGCCGGCCGATTGCCTTGTAAGTTGCCAACAACGTTTCTTTGTCCTTTGTGCTGCCGTCTCTGATGGTTGTGGGAGTTTCGGGTATATAAGTTAAATAATAGCGGAGAGAGGACACCACCCTGCGGAGCCCCTTGTTTAATTCCTCTCAGTTTTGAATTTTTCCTTCGAAAAAGTATGGATGATTGGCGACCGCTCAGGTAGTTCATGGTCCACCTCTTCAGTCCTGGAATCCATGCTAGTGGTTTGCTAGGCTCAAGTGGTGGTTGAATGTCGGTAGTAGCAAGACATCAAGTGTCTTCTATACTGGAGAGAGGAGAGTTATCGGACGATAAGACTTCCCTTTGTTAGCGGGTTTCTCAGGTTTCAGTAGTGGAAACACTCTTCCGACTTTCCACACATCGGGTATTTGAAGAGTGGTTAGCGACAGGTTGAGGACTACGGTGAGGTATAAACAGAGGTGATTGCACGACTGATACAACTTTTCAATGGCTTTAAGATCTTCACAGAAAGGCTTGTGCCACTCAAATACTTGTGTGTATAATAAAGCAGACTCCCTAAATACTTCAGCAACATTTTTATCAAATCCATAGCCGCGATTCATTTGGAGTTTGAATGCTCAGAGTTCAAATTATGGAAGTGAAAATATATTAATGCTTCCAGGTGGTTCTTACTCGCATCGTTTAACTGACTTGCTGACTGGGTTAACACCAATAACCATTTTGCGTGTATTTGCATTTGTATGCGAAGGGTAATTTTTTCTTCAATTTGAGGCGGTACAAGTTGAAAGGGTTACAGGAAGGCGCCAAAAAAAGCCAACAAGAGCAATCAAAGCCTTCGCGTTTGCCAAATGCTAAGTGAAGAGTAAAAACAAATGAATGGAAGAAAGCAGTACTTCTACAACCGCGTTGTATGCCGCATGTGCTAAGTGGCAAACAGACCACGTCACACAAACACACCTCCCCGAAACACATTCCCGAAAAATACCGCCAAATTGCGTCCTAATGATGCGCAGCGTCAAATAGTTGGCCAGTCAAGTTGGGGCAACATTTGGCCGGTCTAGCCGCCGCTAAGTAAACGAAGAAGGATGTTGCAACAATGGCAAGCAGCTCGCACAGGCTACTGGCCTGGGGTGCTGAACACATCAAGTCGGTGCTTCTCAGCCTGTCTGCTCGCTTAGCGTCACAGATTAGTTGCTGGCATTGTGCGACTTAGCGAACACGAGCAACTAAATTGAAAAGGAGAAAAATAATTTGACTAAAAAGGCAATAAAGTTAAAAAAAAGCAGAGCAACAACAATCCAAAAACAACCGAAATCACTAAAAGGAAGTGATCTTATGGCCAACGAATTGCGCAGAAAGTAATTAATGCAAGAGCAGCGGCCGCAATCAGCTTTGGTGTGGCACTAATTGAGCAGCTCAGTAGTTGTTGTTGTTTTTGTGAATGTAATGCCAAATGCCTGCAGTTTGGTTGAATTTCGAACGCTTTGGTTATGGCCAAAAACAAAGCGTTAAGCAAACAATTCGTTTAAGCCAAAACGACTGTCAGACAGACAAGTCTTCAATCTGCCTTCAGTCTGCTGTCGAAAGCGATTCTAAGGACTTAGCGTAGTATGAGTCTGTGTATGTGTGAATGTGCGTGTGTGCCTGGGTTAATGTTCGGAAGCAAAAGTAAATTGCGTAAATGAAGAAAAATAGCCTTAACGTCAATACAATTAGGAAAACTTGCAGCGCAAGAATGCTGTGGCTTAAAGACCCACACTTGCCGACTGGGAAGGCATATATGTATATGTATGTATTTATGTATGTCTTTATATAAACTGGCGCACAAAACAGTAGCAGTAACTTTTCTTTAATGAGCTGTAAGTGCTTTAAAAACTTCCTTATCCTTAAACTTAATTGATCGGAAAAGTAAATTGAGTAAAATTATATAAGCATTTAATTTGCATATGTATGTGAATGTATGTATGTATGTATGTATGTATGTATGTATATGTATTTCATTATGTTCAATTATTTTTCCATAAAATAATAGAGCAAAAAATAGTAAGATTATTACTGACTATGACACGAAGATCATAAACGAGGTTAGGAGAAATCCTTGCAATTCAAACTGGGATTTCTACAGGCAAATACTATTAGGCAAGAGACTTAAGCCTTGCGTGTATAACTCACACGAAGAGCTTGAAAAGGGCTTTACTATATTTACAAATGCCCTAAATACAGTTCTTCACTACGCATACCCTATTCTGTGACTCTAGCACGAGCACCTGGGCCAAGCTACCAGATAGCGAGGACTGCTGGAATGAATATAAAGATCTTCTATGAAACTACAAGAAATTGGTGTGTAGGACAAACTAAGAATACTGGAAAAACTTTTGAAGTGGGTTTGAAAAGACTGACGTGGTGACGAGATTATTATACAAAAGCCCCGCCTGGCCTGATTTAATTCGCAAAAGTAGCGAAAAATGGACGGACAACTGCCAGGACTCATTGGAACACTTAGTTAGTGTGCACTTTCCAGGCTGTAAGAACGCGATAAGTCCTAGCATCGAAGAAAGTAGTGCTCTGTATATCTGTGCCATGGCTAAAAGCGCTTTTTAGTGGATGTATTAAGTTCAGCTATGTGCCACACTCATGGGGAGAGGCTAGAGTGGTTTTAATACCAAAGGCCGTTAGAAACAACCCAACCTACTCAAAAGAGTTTAAGCCTATAAGCTTAAGTTTCTGCTGGAAAGGGTAGATGGGATTTTGGACGCGCATATTAGGGCCACAGCGCCTCCTAGAAGCTTGTCCAAGGCGCCGAACGCATCGAAAGAACTCTTGAATATAAGGAATAAGCTCTTGGAGCATTCCTCGGCATTTCTGGAGCGTTCAACAACATCTCTACCGAAACTATTCTGAATAGTATCCAGTCAATAGGTGTTGATCCGGCTATACAAAGCTGGATCAGAAACCCTTTGACCTTTAGACAGGTAAGAGCAGAATAGAATGACGCTAAAATGACCAAGGAAGTCTGTAGAGTTACTTCCCAAGGTGGAGTGCTATCTCTGCTTCTGTGGACATTAGTTTAAATAGTTTGAATAAACTTTGGAAGCAAAGCTCCTAAGGTAATGGCTATGCGGATGACATTGCTATCTTAATAACAGGGGGGTGTCTACAAACCATACTAAGACCACCACTCTCTATGCAGCCCAGAACTAGGCATTGCAAGCGCGTCTTGGTTTGTACCCGAAGAAAACGGATCTGCTTGTGTTCACAAGAAAGCAGAAAAATCATCTATGGAGGTTACCTTCGATACATGGGACAAAACTCTCTCACAAGGACCGCACCAAGTACCTTGGGGTAGTCTTGGACAGCAAACTACTTTGCACTCTCTGAAGCACGACGTGGAAGAAAAAAATCAAAACGCATCCAAGCAAAACAGAAAGTTAACTAAACTTCAAATATGACCGACTTTGTCAGCATAAGTAAGGGATATGAGTGTCACCATAGCACTTGAAAAATCAAAATTAGCCATAATTCTTGCAAAAACTTTCTACAGCAACTGCATAAGAGTATTGTCAGTCCTTTTTCTTGTTTCTAGTAGCGTAGAATATCAGCGATTTAAGTTACTAGTACGAAAGGCTGATCTTTTGAAAAAGGATTCCTATTTCAGGAGTATATAAAATCCTTTACTCTCTACAAAACATTACAGTTTCTCTCTTTTTGCTGCTGTAAATTATCCAGAGAAATTAACTAAATGTAATGAGCACTGATTTCGGACGGAAATCACAATCAAATACACAATCACTCATTGATAACCGAAATTAAATGGCGGCTATTATTTAGAATCCCGCTTCGAATGGACGGAGCGCACAAAGGACAACAGAAATGCCTGCTTGTACAACAACATTAATGGCACATAGCAACAATGTCTTTGACTGCAAATAACTGTAATGACAGTAATCGCCAACGGACATTATGCACACGCGCCACTCACCCAATGACAATCTGCTTAGTTCAGTGGTGAAAAATAACAGCGCATTGCATAAATTAACCCGACAATTAACATTTCGCTCATTGAGCATTAAATAATAATGCAAATTACATAAATTACAAACGCAAATTCAAGTCTGCCGCTGCTGCTTCTTCTTCACGATTACCGCGGCCAGTAGATCACTGTACATTGTGTATCGCCGCCTGTTGGCAACCCGAAATTTATAGCTCCTTTTCCGTTTCCCTACACATTTTTTGGTGTGCGTGAATAATTGATGCCACAAGAAAGAAGTGTAGTGAAGTGAGAGGTTGCAGTTTTAATTTATGTGCATTTAAACTTTTTTATACTCGAAGGGCTTGTAACCCATTTTATGCGAATTTTTCTCGGCATTAATTTTTCTTGTCAATGTGAAATTGCTGTGCATTTATGCTGTATGTCCGCTTTTTTCCTTTTTTACATTCCCCCAAATTTCGACGGCAGCTAATGACAATTGACGTGACTCCGGCAGCTAACCCGGTTTTTCCATTGCATACATTACGGCGTCAGCGCATAATATTTTAAATCACACTTTATCCCGGAGCTTAGCTGCTTTTTTCGTGGATTTGCGCCAGAACTCCGCCCTTTTAATGTCTTGTTTGCTTAATATTTCAAATTAAGTTAAGTTTATTCGCGCCTCAACACACTTCCGGACAAGTTGGTTTTCCGCTTCTTCATCACTTATGAGTGAATGAGTGAAGCGGAGAGTGTGAGAACTTGCGTTATACACTTGTGTAAAGAGTGTGAGAGTATCTGTTTGCGTTTTCAAGAAGAAAAAGTAGAATAAAAAACAGCAAAGAAGTCGATGAGCGCACGGCTTAATGAATTAATTATGCAGTTTATTTACATGCAGCCGCCACCTACTCCCATATTTTCCTTTCTCTCTTTACATTCGGGTGCCGACATGAGTAAGGAGTACGGAAGATTTATTTGCCTGAATGTTGACTTTGATTAACTTAGTTTGCTGGCATATTTAAATCAACCGCTGAACTGTGATTTTGTCGTCAAGCGGCTTATACATGTATCTGCGCATTGATTTATCTTTTAGGAGAGCTTAATTACGGCGGTATTTGTATGCAGATTAGAAGATTTTTATAGAGTGAATTGACGAGTCTTCTCAATAATATTGTCATATAAATTGTCTTCGATATTTAATTGTAAGTTGAGTTTATTGCGAGTCTGTTGAATATGTAAAATCATTAAATTATGTTACATATACGCTATGTATGTCCAATATTACTTATTTAAACTAATATAGTGATCAACGTTTAAAGATTAAGGATTAACGATTTACGATTTAAGATTAAAGATTTAAGATTTAAGATTAAAGCTTTAAGATTTAAGATTTGAGATTAAAGATATAAGATTTAAGATTCAAAATTTAAGATTTAAGAGTTAAGATTTAAGTTTTAAAATTTAAAAACAAGTAAAGATTACAGATTAGATTTAAAAGATAAAGGTAAAGATAAAGATAAATATAAATATAAAGTTAAAAATATAGTTAAAGATAAAGATAAAGATAAAGATAAAGATAAAGATAAAGATAAAGATAAAGATAAAGGTAAAGGTGAAGGTAAAGGTAAAGATAAAGATATAGATATAGATAAATGATAGAGATAAAGATAAAAATAAAAAGAAAGAGAAAGAGAAAAAGAAAGGTAAAGATAAAGATATAGATAAAGATACAGATAAAGATAAAGATAGAGATAAAGATAAAGATAAAGATAAAGATAAAGATAAAGATAAAGATAAAGATAAAGATAAAGATAAAGATAAAGATAAAGATAAAGATAAAGATAAAGTTAAAGATAAAGATAAAGATAAAGATAAAGATAAAGATAAAGATAAAGATAAAGACGAAGACGAAGATAAAGATAAAGATAAAGGTGAAGATAAAGATAAAGACGAAGATAAAGCTGGGCGAACAATACGAATTGCTAAATGTGGCGCGAAAAGACATTTGTATACATAAGTTTTTATGCAGAAAGCACAAAAAAGCAGCGTACACAAATAAAAACAATAAAACTAATTGCAGTTCCCTACAAGTAAGTACCACACCCATAAATTTTATTTTTTTCGTTTGCTAAGAAACCACTTTCGCTTTTCCAGACGCGTTAATCTGTCTCGCGGTATCGCTACTATTGTCTGTGGCGCATTTCTGAATCGGAATTACTTTTTTTTTACTATTTTTTATGCTTTTAAGTACCAACAAACTCAATGTACATAAGTTTCTTGCTTTGCACAGTGGGCTCAATTGTGATTGTAGGGCAGTTTTTTTTTTAAGAAATTAATTTTTTTTTGTACTTTTTAGAAAATTTGTTTTTAAAAGCCAAAATGAAGTTTGTACAGTAATTTTTTTAAGAGTATTTTTTTTTAAGTCAGACCTAAGCAAAACTCTTATACTTTTGTTTTTTCAAGCACAAAAAAAAAATTTAATTTTTTATATATAGTATATCATTATTTTTGATTTCGATTTCATATTGTTACAATTTTTAATGTGAATCAATGATCAGAAATACCATGACATTCCTAAAAAAATACAATAATATAAGTTGTGATATTAAAATGGTATCAAATACCTACATCAAGCCAAAAATACACATTTCTTTACCTACCCGAAAACGCCCACCGTGCGACAAGTGCGTCGGCGAGTATAAATTTTACACGACAATTGCACTGGGAACTGTTGAGAATAAAAACGCTGCGGGAAGAAATTTGAACTTAATTCACACTTAATAGTCGAGTCATAAATTTCTTCACGCCCGCCTGCGAAGTCGGTGTGCCAGTGTGCGACAAATACGCAAAGCCATGCAGCAGCCAAAACACACATATATGTATATCTCAGCACATCACTCCTTAAGGCACATGCCGCTCCCTCACTCTCTCGCACTCTCTATCTCGCTCCCATCCATTCGCTTTCGTGAATGCACATGAGTTATTTGCTTTTTATGCATAATTTATGCTTTAAATGAGTTTTTCATATGTTAAACATGCCAAGACGGCAGAGCATCACATATTCGACGCACCCGCACAAACATACACACAAACAGTGATATATGCGTGTATGCGCATGGTAACTGCGATTTGTTGCGCATCAATTTTATTTATGACTTGTGTGCATGGAAATTCATTTAAGCGCATTTAAGTGGAAGATATTCTAACAAAGCATTTCATTTGTGCGCAAACGCGTCGAGCGCCTTAAAGTATGCACACAAGTGTACAAGTCAGCTGCATGCCAGTTGTTGTGCTCATATTTCTACATACATATAGATATAAATAATGAAAATGTATTAGTATGTGTGTATATTTGGTCTTGAAGTTGTGTATATGAATAAATGGCGCAAATGAAAAATAAATTTTCCTTAACTTTCATTTCCGGATTTATGCGCTTACATGTGTATGTGTATACGTATGTGCGTTCCTCATATGAACGTAATAATTGAGTGTCAACAAAGTGTTATGTTACATACTCAATGCGTGAATATATTCGCTCTTCCTGTCAACCCTTTGACGAAGTGATTTCGCCATTTTTGACCTGCTGGGTTGAGTTAATGGCGTTTAATTGTTTGGAAAGGGATTTGAATACGCCACACAATGTCATGTTATGTATATGCAGTGTATTATACTCTTGCTTGCAATGTCTGACTTGATGCGATAAGCTTTAAGTGCTTTTACTTTATTCCGAGAAAGTCGATACGTAATAGCCGGCAGCGTCACGCGATTTACTCTCTTTCAATAATATCAATGACGCATTCAGTAGATTCAAGTAAATTGAATAAAGCGTAATAGATTGAGCGCAGATTTTGTACAAAGACTTTCAAGGAAATGTAAGAACTCTCAAGCATCTTGGAAGCTTGGGTGCTAGGAATGCATTTGCAATCAATTGAGAAGATATTAAACAATACTTATATGATTACAAAAGTTGTATTTTAAAATTATAAAATAATTTAAGTATAAAGCAATATTAAATGCAAGTTTCTAAGGTCTACAAAATGTTTCCCTGTTTGAGTAATATGTAGGCATTACAATAATATGAAAATCGAAAAAAGATTTAAAAAATCCAGTTTCCTCAAGTTCTTTTGAAATAATTTTTGTACAAGAATTAGTTGTTTGTTTGAGGCACGAGAATTTTGACTGGCAATTTTTCTATGGGAAAAAATTTTAAAAACGATTATACTTGAAATTTTGGTTTTAAATGCAAAATTGCAGAAATATTCTGGGGAGTTCGCCTTATTACAAATACAAGTACTTGAGCGCCACAAAGCATTCACTAAAGGCCTTACAGTCGTTGGAAACTTGTCTCATGCGAATCGTCCACACACCTCTGTTAATAACGGTAACATAGAAAAGAAGCAGCGATTGAAAGTCGCCTTGTTAACTTCAGAGAAATAGATAAATATTATAATAGTTCTTAAGAATCGATTCAATAGATTACGGTTAATGTTTTGGGTTCGAAGCGTATAAGTGCTAACTCTTATTAAAAGACCTGACTCTTTAGGAAAACTAACGTCGTGTAGATTTCGCAAAATAGATGTTTGACAATGTTGCTAAAGACACTATATACATATATCAAGCGCAACAGTACTGTTCGAGCCGGGGGTATAAAATATGGCGTCAAAACTGTCCAGCAATCTAGTGAATGGTTTATTAGAATTGATATGCCTCTATTGCCCAATAGGAGCTTTTTTCGACAAGATAATAATTTGTATTAAAGTACAAGAAATTATAGTACTTTTCTTAATACATATTTGTATTATGAGCGATAAATAAATTACGAGCGATACTGTATAATATAATGTTGCGTATACGCCATGTATACTTTGTACTAGAGTCCTGCTATAACAGCCAGATTTTATGCTATTTCGATATACTAATCGAAACCTGATGAAGAATAAAATTTTGTATATGTATGTGCATACAAAATACTTTCAGAAATACCTACGAGTTCATATGAATATATTTGTCAGGTTTAAACAAAAGATTGCGAAATATTTTCTTTGGCAGATGAAATAAGCTGAATACTATATATGTATATACATACATATACATAAAGGTTGATATAAACGTTCGGTGTTAGTAGTTGAGACGTTTGAAGAAATATATTGAGGCGCATAAAATAAAATATAACAAAACCAAACTGCATTGATTTTCAGATTATGTACTATGTTCTTGATAATTACTTCTCAGCCAATTAAATGCACTTAATTAAGAAAAAGTCGGTGCTTTAAACGTTTTTAACATTTAGTCTAGTTTCACAGGACTCAAAGTGACTCAAGATGAAACTTCTAGTGTGGGAAACCAGTTTATCCGCTGCCCGTTCCTAAATATTTACATTGCGACTATTAAGGTGGTTAAATTTTTAAAAGAAAGAAGCGCACATTTTTATGGTTGCTTAAGAGTACATCTAAAAACTTTACTTATTCAATGGCTACTATTACGTCCATTTCAACGTCTGAGGTGCCCTCATAGCAGCGATTTATATTTTTGAAAGGCTGTATTTATCTTACAAATGGCTTGATCGATATGCCCCTAACCTGAAATGTTATTGGTATGATATGGTTTTTGGTATATATAAACAATTTATCAATCGTTGCGTCCGTCAAACTGGTTGTCAAATCTATTCTGAAAAATTAAACTTCGTTTAAAAGAAATTTTCAAGTTTTTGATTTCTTACATTTCCGATGTTTGTCTTCATAGACTAGTAGCTTAAAACTTATAAATCTACCAACACTCGCTGGCCTTAAGGAAATGCTTAGCCTAATTTATTTAAAAAATTCTTGAATGGAATATTTTGAAATCGTTTTCTACTATTTAAAATTAAAATTAAATTAAAAAAATGTCGCCTTGCTAACTGAGGCAATTTAAGTGCTTACTTTTTAATCATATATTTCAGATGATCTAAGCGAACCATTTCGTCACGTATGTCATCATTCAAAATATCACTTACATATTTCTTTTAACTGAGTCACTTCTCAACATTGAAAAAAAAACTACATTATTTTCTTTTAAAAATAAAGTAGTAAAAATATTAGTATAACGAAATTTCAAATCTTAATTATTGAGTTTTGTTTGCCATAGCTGAACTGCTTAGATCTCAACGCATAAAAAGCACTTTGTCTTTCATAACTTGGCCGTATAAGACTTGCAAATCTTCTTATGTCAGTTTGGAGGACGGAGGATAATCTTTGGATTATTCTTATTGTTATAGAATAAAGAATAATCGTCAAACACTCGAAGTCAAAGATTCGAAGCAGCCCACGTTGATCAACTAGATGATGAGCAACGTGCTTTGCGCCAAAAAAAATTTTCTCTAGAATGATCTGTGTGGAGCAAAGTGCTCTGAAAAAAAATCGACAAGATCGAAGATAGCTAAAATATTGGGACTAATAAAGCTTTTATTATAAAGTATTTTTACCAAAATTCTGGATTTTATAAAAGTTGTTATGATTATTTGTGCATGCATATATAATTTAGGTTAGGTAAAGGTTTAAATATCAAAATAAAGTTGTAAAACTTTTGGTTGTATTACTATAATATATAATAGTACATAATCAAAGACCTTCTGGTATTAGAAAGTAAAATTATAGCCGCCTTACATGAATCTCATCTTCAAAGACTCGTAGAATCAAGTAATAAATTATCCAAAAGCTAAACTTAACATCATGGTAAATAAAAAAAATGCTTATAACGATGTTTTTAAGGGCGTGTGAAAACCACGCCCACCTCTTCGACCAATTAAATGTGTCTACCGCTGTAAGCCCATTCGAATAGATCATGCCATCATTAATCTCTTGAGAGGAAATTAAATGAAAAACTTAGCTAATTTTCAAATCAACTGAAGCACGGCGCAGCTTAAATGTTCGTGAGCACATTACTTTTGCGCCGTACAAAAACAATCAAGCAGCCAATGCGCAATCCACAGACTCGTATATTAGCCGCCGAGGACCTTTGCACCTTTATTTGAAATCACATAAATTTCCGCTGATAATTCGTATTTTTATCGCAATCCTTTTCCACCCATCTAATTTACAAAAACTTTTAATGCTGCCACAAACAAAGAGCCGACAACAAAAACAATTGAAATTAAAAACGATTTAAAATATCAAGCAAAACGACTGAGTCAAACCGTTATCAGCGAAAATGGGCACTCGAAAGCAAAAACAAAGTGCAGAAATTAAACACACACACACATACACATGTACAGAGTTAGAGAACCATTGCAGCGGCAGACAAACTTTTCCTTATTAATGACATCAAAGTTCTAGATTTCGATTCTCCAATCTTTCTTGTGATTCGCGCGCCAATGAAGCGTTGCATGCGGCACATTGACGCTTTGGCAAATCCGCCGGCCGGCTGCTGGCTGCCGCTGCTGCGCATTAATGTTGGCGACCGCAAAAATCTGCTCGCATTGCCGTTGCCGCTCTTGTTGTTGTTGTAGTTGTTGTTGCAAGCAGCAGCCGTGGCAGCACGACGACTTCCTTTTGCTAATTACTTCGCTTAATTCAATTTTATGGCATTAGCCGTTGCTTTTTAGCAGCCAGTTGCAGCCCCGCCACACACTCACACACCCCCGCACACACAGTGGCTTCATTTTTGCTCCATAGTTTAGTTTTTCTCACCCTCTAGTTCCTCCTCAGCTGACTTTTCGCATCACTTTTCTCTGTGCTTTGGTCGTGGCAGCGCTTTGCGGTCAACGGTATTGGTTAATGAACCGCACATTAGTGCAATCAAGCATTGCTATTGCATCGCACCAACAACAAGAACAACAGTGTCACATATACATATGCAGTTACGAGACGAACAAGTTTAATGCCAAGTCATCAGCTCAGCAGCGCACAGGCGTTTTTTGCCACTTAGCACAGGCACGCACTCACACACACACTCATGCACACAAAGGTTTGAGGCTTGCCAACTGCTTTGCTGCTTGGCAGTTCATGTATTCATTTATCGTTGCGAATGCACTCAGCAGGCAAATGAATTAGTCATTCCTTCTATACGCCACAAACAAAATGGTCATATGTTCGATCATTTGCTTTCTTTCAGAGTCGTGTGGTATTGAAGGGAGTGGCGTGGCGCGTAGTGGTGTGAGCAGCGTTTGTATATTGCCTTTATGGTTTAATGTTGCTTAGCTGTTTGCTTCCTTGCTGCTGTTGCGAATTTACTTTGATACCGTGTCAGTATCGGTTTCGCCCTGATTTGCCTTTTTGAAACAAGAAGTTGTTAATATTTTTTTAAATTAAAACTTTTTTAAGCATAATTTTGGTTTTATCTACCATTGATGAGACGACAAAATTATAAATCTCAATGCTTTTTGCCTATCAATTTTGTACTCTTAATAAGAAAACACACATAAGAATCTCAGAAAGCTAAAGATACTGGAGAAAGGCGCCGAAAAATAGGCTTTTCACAGCCATAAAAGCACGTCCTTCAGTTAGCTTATTTACAGCACCAGGTTGTTCAATATAGTTTATCGTTCGATAAGAGTAGGTATTTGCTACTAGCCCAAAATTTTGTTTGTTTTGTTGGCACACTCTTAACATGAACGTATGTAAAGTCCTTTCAGTCTGTCAATTCATTCTTTCTTTACAAGCCATTTAGTGTCGCCGTGTCACAGTAGTGTGAGCCTTATTTTAAGTGAAATTTTCGGTTATACGAGAAGAAAGCTGTGTGCACAATGGGTGCAATGGAACAAAAACACATTCAAATGCGACTTTCTCAGCAAGATTTGGAGCGTTTTAAAAAGAATAAAGTGGATTTTGTGCGTCGATACATCACTATGGATGAGACCTGGGTCTATCACCATGATTCTGTATCAAAACAAGAGGCTAAAGAGTGCTGTGAGCCTGGTTGTTTGGCTTCGAAACGAGTTCGTATCCGGAAATCGGACAAGAACGTTATGGCATCGGTTTTATGGGATGCAAGAGGAATTTGTTTGCGGATTACTTGCAAACTGGTAAAATAATTAATACTGAATATTATTGCAGTCTTTTGGACCAGTTGAAGGAAAAAATTTGTGAAAAAAGACCCGGTTTGCAGAAGAAAAAATCATTTTTCATCAAGACAATGCATCGTGTTACTGAAGCATTTTTACAAGGGCTCAAATCCATTAATTAAAGTTCGAATTGTTGAAGCATCCACTGTATTTATCAGATTTGGCCCCCAACAACTTCCATTTGTTTCCACAACTCAAAAAATGTATGCGTGGCAAGCGTTTTTCATCAAATGAAGGTGTCATAACGGCGTTTGAAGCGTATTTTGCAAGCCTTCCGGATTCTCACTTCAGGGATGGGATCCACAGATTGGAGGATCGTTGGAGCAAGTGTATTAACGTTCATGAAGATTATATTGAGTAATAAAGGGTATTTTGAATCATAAAATTATGTTTTTCTTATCAAACGACAAGACTTATTGAACAACCTGGTAGACCCTGTGCGTTCCGAGGTTTTCATAGGCTGTCCACAGGCACTATAACTCACATAAAGCTTAGTACACCTGATAATAAGCAGAAACTTGAAAGACTGTCATTTTACCAAGGGACCGTATTTAAATAATAAGCCAAAGAAGAAGATATCAAAGTAATTGTAAAATTGTTGCTTTATAAACGAAAATCAAATAAATCATAGACATATTCTTGGCAATTTTTTACTCCAAAAAAAAAACATAACTCCATGTTTTCCCTTACTAGTTATGAATCTTGCTTAAATATTTGTCAAATCACTTAATTTGCCTACTGTCTCCTGCATATAATTGCTCCTCGTAATTGCACAGAATGCCCGCAATACGATTATCAGCGCACTACAACAATACAACACAAACACTGATAAGTCTGAAGAAAAATATATGCTTTCAACGGCTTAAACAGGACTAACAACAAGTGCACACATACATTTTAATTAATTGATAATGGAATTGTTGGCACAAAGTAATGAATCTGCAAAAATGGACAATTACGCAAATGAACGGATGAGTACAAAAGCACACAAGAGCTCATAGATAATAATTGCTGGTGAATATGGGAGTAGCCACGTCAGACTGCTTTGCATATGAGCAGGACACAGCAGCAACAAACATAAACTAAACAGGTAAGGAAGAGGTAAGTTCGGGTGAAGCCGCATATTAGATGCGCTAGCCATTTAAAAGAGTTAAAGGCGTGTGAGATACATTGAGGTGATCAAGAGACTTTGTTGCTTGCTTACTAAGGTAAATTGGAGCCAATTAAGCTGGGGAAAAGTATGAAACGATTTCATGTATTTTTAAAACCAAATTAAATTATTCTTGGGGAAATATGCTCCTATAATTTCATTAAGATATCTTATATTACCCGAAATTACCAGGGAAAAGTCAAACGGAGTCTGATTTGACCAAAGCAATTTTGTCAATTTTTTCTAAATTTTCCACCTTCATATTAATCACCATATATCTTTATCGATGAGTTGTAGATCATAAAAGCAACAGCAAATCTTTTATACTCCCTGCAAAATATTACGGTAGTTTGATAATACATATCTATTTCCATTCCAACAGGATAATAGCATAACTAATGTGAGGGATCTCAGCACAACCACCAACGTACAGATTAACAAACAGTGCTAAATTCACAATTGTAACTTAAACAATGGTTAAGACAATGGATGTATAGGCCATGCTTCTAATGGTTGCCTATCCGAGCATGTTTGCAAAAGTGTACGGCTGCATATTTGTGTCCTGCAGCAATCAACTACAATTCCAAACAGTATGAAGATTCTTCTAATATCGAGTGAATACAAAACTTTTCAGGATAATCTAGCATTTCAGCGCAACAATATGCAGTTATGTGAAAAGCAGATCTCTTCTGATCAGCAGAGCATGTGTCATTGATTGTTGCTCATACGCACTTGCAATCAGATAATTGTTTGCATGCAAGGCCGCATTTGAAAATAATTGCTGTATATTTGCTATGTGTTCTCAGTCTGGTAAATCATTAATTTAAAATTAAAGATATTTTGGTTTTGATTATTTATTATGTACAAAAACAGTTCAAAAGAGACATTAAATGCGATCACAGCGCTGCATATTTAGTCTGAAAATTATAATCAAATATTAACCACTTTAATAAAGAAATTAACTAAGATTTATTTATAAATCAGATATACTAATTATTCAGTCTAGAAAACTCAATTTCTTTTAAGGATAATATCAACAGAACTAGCAACTGACTTAGGCCTTAGCGGGTTTTACTGCAAACGAATTTGACTTAAAATGTTTTAGTATCCATGTAAGTCAGGAAAAAATGATTTTTTCGTTAATTTTATGTAATTTTTTCTTTTCGCTGTTTGGCGCCAATCGGAGATTCCAAGGGCAACCAGACCCTTCTCCGCCTGGTTTTTTCTACGGAGTGGAAATCTTCCTATTTCACTGCTTCCGCCGGCTTGTACTATATCGAATAATCTCAGAGCTGGAGGGTTTTATCCAATCGGACGACATGACCAAGTTAGCGAAAGCGCTGCCTTTATATTCACTGAAATGTAAATACGTACATCTTGTACAGCTCATCGTTCCATGGGCTGCGGTATTCGCCGTTCCTAATGCACAAAGGACCATAAATCTTCCACAGAATGGTTCTCTCGAAAACTCGTAACGCCGACTCATTAGCTGTGGTCATCGTCTATGCTTTTGTACCATATAGCAGGACTTATAGAATTTGGTTTTTGTTCGTCATGAGAACACGACTTAACTTCTCAACTACCTACTCAGTCCGAAGTAGTTACTGTTGGCAAGAAAAATTCTGCATTGGATTTCTAGGCGGACGTTGTTGTTGATGTTAATGCTGGTTCCAAAATGTACGAAATTAACTACGACTTCGAAGTTATGACTGTCAACAATAACGTGGGAGCTACGCCGCGAGTGCGACGATTGTTTGTTTGATGACTGGAGATGTTTCGTCTTGCCCTCGTTCACTAGTAGACTTATTTTTTTCGCTTCTTTGTCAAACCTGAAGAAAGCTAAACTAACGGCGCGCTTGTTATGGCCAATTATATCAATATCATCGCTCATCGACAATGCCAGCAGTTGTACACTTTTATAGAAGATGGTACCTTCTCTATTTAGTTCTGCAGCGCGAATTATTTCCTCCAGCATTAGATTGAACAAGTCGCATGAAAGGCAGTCGCCTTGTCTGAAACCTCGTTTGGCATCGAACATTTCGGAGAAATCCTTTCTGATCTTGAGGGAGCTTTTGACATTACTCAACGTCAGCTTACACAACCGTATTTGTTTTGCGGGAATACCAAATTCAGACATCGCGGCATATAGGCAGCTCCTTTTCGTGCTGTCGAAAGCAGCTTTGAAATCGACGAAGAGGTGGTGTGTGTCGATTCTCCTTTCACGGGTCTTTTTCAAGATTTGGCACATGGTGAATGTCTGGTCAGTTATTGATTTTCCAGGTCTAAAGCTACACTGATAAGGTCCCATCAGTTTGTTGGCGGCGGGCTTTAATCTTTCACATAATAGGCTCGATAGAACCTTATACGCGATATTCAGGAGGCTTATCCCACGTTAGTTGGCGCAGATTGTGGGATCTCCCTTTTTGTGTATTAGGCAGAGCACACATAAATTCTAATTAAAACAGTTTTATTATTTTTTTTAGAATGCAGACACATTAAGGTGATAGCCTAATAAACGCACTTTCTTTCAATAAAAAAAAAAAACCGATTGTAAATTTTAGGTATGAAATAGTACTTATTTTAAGAATAGCCAGCAAGATTTTTGTAAAATTTTTTTTATATTTTTCGAATTACAGACGATATCCGCTGGCCCTGAAAAGAAACGTCCTCCACATATGCAGTGATTCCAGCATTCTTTTGGAAACCTTAAAAAACTCTCTCTAAATAATATTGTCACTAAATGACTAGTAGTCGAAAGTTAAAAATTTGTCTTGGAAAAAGTTTCATTTAACTCTAAAATTTAATAATTTTCAATTTCAAATTTAAAAAAGGAGTTTTGTGAAAACACACATTTTATGTTAAATGATAGAGTTGAACACACTAAACATGTTAGAGTGATATAACTCAAAAATTTGTTGAAATATTGTTTAAAAGTTTATCACGTTATTTTTGTAGGTACAGCCGTTCGAAATGTGAATTTCATTTATAATTTTGCTTTAAGAACAACCCCTTAAGAGCGTAAATCATGAATATAGCGGCCAATAGCGATCGCTACGTGACAGCCAATGTTAAAGCTTCGTTTCGTTTGTGGATATAAAAGCTCATCAAACAATCAAAACTTCAAAGCACACCAAAAGCTTAAAGCAATTTTCTATACAAAAATAACAACACAATAGCCAAATATAATCGGATTGAAATAAATAATTTGTTAACAATTAAAATGCATTACTTTCCAAATTCGCTTTGCTAATGATTTTCCATTTCATTTCGCTTTAAACATAAACACTGCACTTAAGCAAGTTAAACTATTTAATAGAAATTTATTCAGCAGATTAAACAAAAAGCACTCTACTTAAAAGCACGAATGCATTTAGTTAGTTTGAATACACTTTGAGTGCAACTAAGTTGTATTCGAAAATAATTCGCCTAACAAATCCACAAACACCAACGCAAATCTACACACACACACACATACACATGCAAAGAAAAACACTAGCAGAGCAATACGCAACAGAGTCTTTCATGGAGACATTGCATTTATTATAACAGAACTTCAGCATTTCAACATTCATGCTACACCTACTACAATAAAAGCAACAACTTTTATTGTTGTAAATAGCGGTGGAAGTGAGTTTGAAGCATTTTACTTAACATTTGCAATGGGTAAATCCATTTCGCGTGCATGCCAACGACGACAACAGCAACAGCAACGATAAACAAACACAACAACAAAAGAACCATAATAACAATAATAACAACAAAAACAGCAATGCAGCGTAGAAACTTAGAGTAAACAATCACCAACACACACACACACACACACGCGTGCCACTTGCCGAAAGCCAAAAACAACAAAGCGCAGTGCAGTTACAGTTACATAGCGACATTCTATTTACGAATATGGGAACAAATGCATTTCATGGCACAGCTGAGCTGGCGTGGCTTTGTGTAGGCGAATTGCGGTGCATTTGTAACATTTTGCGAATTTCGAATGCACACGGCGGCGCGGGTCGCTTGGCACAGAGCAACTGGCTCTCCATACACACATACATATGAACATATGAAGGTGTGTATGTATGTACATACTTGTGCGCATAAACAACGCTTGTGTTGGGCGCTTAGCAACCGTTTTAAATACCCACTTAGCTGAGAATTAAATTTGCAGATTTTGCTTGCAACAGCAACGTTTGGCGGTGTGTGCGTGCAACGTATGTACGGTATATTTGGCTGTGTGCGTAATGCGACAAACAGAAGAGGTGGTCCTGTGTTTTGGTTTTGTATAATTTCCGCTTCAATGTTTGCTTTGAAAATGCGATTAATTGCGAAAAAACTGGCATGGAGCGTGAAACCAATACTCGAGAGGATTCTTTATTGAAAGTTTATTTCATTATAATTTTAATAAAAAAAGTTTTTTGGATTACTTTCTATCTTCTTTCCGTTTTATACGCAAAATTCTTCTGAGTTTATACTTTATATATTTTTAATTGATCAAAAATCTGAGAATTGGATAGAAGCGTTGTTGCTGTTGTTGTAACAGTTACCTAACCCCTGATAGCATGATAAGGACTAGATAGGTGGTCATCGAGGTCATTCAACGGTAGACCCCGGAAACGTGTTATTTCGACGGGATTGGGCCATAAGGAGTGGGGTGTCAGATGTGTAGGGTTAGCAGGGCATGCAAAGAGGTAGTAAGTGTCATGCGAGAACTCGTTGCACGCTGGACCTATGTATGTTTGATATGTCAGTGTCGATTCTGGATAAGTTGGAGTTTAACCTGCTACAGTATCCAGAACGAAGCTGCACAAGGGTCACTTTCGAATTGCGGAGCAATTTGAGCTCTTCGTCTGCAAGGCGTGGTAGTTTGACTAAAAGTACGCCATTCATTGAAAGAGAGTCGGTGAAGGTGTTAATGGCTTCACTGTGAATTGCGATCAGTGCATGGCTGAAGTTTAATGCGTGCGAAGCCAAGTCGGCGTATTGTTTTATGTCGTCAACGTAGTTGAAGACGGACCACTTGATGCTCCTAGGAGGAGGTTCGCTACTATGACTGCAGGGATGATTTCTGAGAAAACACCCCAGCAGAAACTTTTGGAGAGGCGTTCACTATGCTCCTTAACTGCATACGAACCTCACTGTGCGGGTGTTCGATGGTAGACATCAAGAGACATCCCGTTGTAGTCCAGAGTGCAATATTCAGACATGTATGTAGCTTTCCTCGCATTTCACTGCATCTAGATAATATTGTAAATTTAGTTTGTTCACAATACTTACTGAATAGAGCCACTTCACTATATTCTTCATTAGCGTAGATACCGTTTACGTGGGTATAGCCGAGCTTAGCTACTTGACCATACTTTTTTAAATAATAAACCGAAGATCGGTTATATCTAATAATAATGAACATAAACTGCACTACAACATATCTACGATTACATAATTCTGTTAAATTAAACATTTCTCGCGGAATAAGTTCAGCTGAAAAGCTCAAGTAAGCTTCTGTATCCGTATACCTTTTATATAAAAGCTTCACATGGTTGTAAGCTGAGCTGTCATGCAGTTTTTTTCAGAACCCTCAAAACTTGCTCAAGCTACATGAGCTGAAAAGCTGCGGTAATAAAGCTTTGTTCGTTAGTTGTGGAAAAGCTACAAGAGGTGGGTTGTTAAAATGGAAAAAAGCTTTATTCAGATGCTACTTTAAATTCCACAAAAGCATTTACATATATGTACTTCAGTGAACTTAATTTAATTGCTATAAAAGCTCTAACAGCTTTGTGAAAAAAATTGTATGCACTTAACACTTTGGTAGTGAAATATATACTCAGTAGAAACCTTTAGGAATAGGAAATTAGCGCTTCAAACGCTTCATCGAACATTTACACCTGAGCACCCTGTGTCTTAAATACTTTATAAGTGATGGCCATTTACTGACATTGAAATTAGATTGGTCTGAAGATGGTTCTGAAGATAACTTTGTCACAAAATTGTACCAAAATTCGTAGTGGGGACAATAGTCGTATATTATTGAATCTGAATCAATTATTACTGCACAATATTTTTAGGGATTTTCATTGGTTGATGTCGCAAGAACTTCTATATATGAATAGGTTAATGCACATCCCAATTAAAATTTGGAATCTGTAGCGAGTAAATATTTATCATAAAATAGCAAGCTTCAAATTTACAAAATGTATATTGAATGAAAAAGATATAGCTTTAGTATATTTAATATTATAAAATCAACGTCATAAAATTTTGAATTTAAAAACAAGAAAAAACATCAATAATGGTAGCAGCGAAGCTATAATGCCCTTCATAGATACATTTCTCTTAACATAAAAGAGTTTGAAACAAGATAAAACGTCTTTTGGCTTCAGTACAACCAAAATTACAGTTTTTTCTTCAAAAATAAAGAAGTTTTAAAACAAGTACTTGATTTTGATCGTTCAGTTTATATGACAGCTATATGCTAAAATGGTCTGATACCGGCGTTTTTCCCAAATAGGCAATTTTTTGGGGAGAAAACGAGACGTGTAAAATTTAAGATCAATATCTCGAAAACTGCAAGCCCAGTGCATGTGTATATATAAAGTCTCGATGTTTCCTTCTGGGTATTACAAAGGTAGTGGCAATATTTATATACCCGGTGTAAAGTATAAAAAGGAAAAGCAAATAATTCATCTGAGCGAAAGTAAATTTGTAAAATGTTTAGTCGTGTCTGACATTTTATAAAAACATACAAACGTAAAGAAATACTTGCATACGCAGACATTTCCACCATATCCTTTGAGACTGGCAAATAAGTGGCAAGACATAACTTTCTGTTTACCCAAAAGAAATCGATATTTATGCTGGAAAACTTACAACTTTTGCATTAACGGACATAAATACAAACACACACACACATACACATTAACTATAGCGCAAAAGAAGGTGTGTGTTTCCTGCCGCTCAAGAAAGTACTGCGGTACTTGCAGGTACAATTCATATCTTATATATATTTTGATATTTATATGTGTGTTGGTTTATGTGAACCACTCAAAACTAATTTCCAAGTAATCTGCATAGTTTAGAGCACTTCCACTCACTCTCGTTTGGGCAATTTATCAAAGCAAAATGTTTTTGCGTCGATTTTTCATTATTCTTGAAAAGATATGAGACTGTGGATCGAATATTTCAAAGAAGGGTAGAGAAATAATGTTTATGGCATTTCTAGTATTTTACCTTGTATATAAGCTTTGCAGGTGTATATGTCGAACTTCATGCTAAATTTGTGGTTACTGCTTTGATTTACTTAGTTTTCAATGGAAATTTTAATTTCTATAACTATAAAGCTCATACGAAGAGTTTAACAATTTTTTGAGAAATTTTTAATATTTAAAATTTCAAATATGAATCGGAAGGGGAGTAATTCCAAGTACAAGACTTTCTATAATTCTGAAAAATTTGCGTATTTTTTTATTTTGAACCAGTGTTCAGCAGCCTACCGAAATAAGAATGTATTTACAAATATTTATGTGTTTGTCTGTGCAGTTCTCGTTTTGCCAAAAATCGTGAGACTTCCTCTAACCCCTTCTTTTCTCATTCGTTTTCAGCTCGCTGAATGTTTTACAACCGTTTATCATCGAATTAAAAACTTTGAAACTTCACTCACAACACAGATTTATATATGCAATATGTACAATGTATACTATATATGTATATATATAGATGTGTATACATATATACAAACTAAGTAAACAAGTCGCTTTTAGCAGTTTTGGTCAGTCCACTCCAAATTGTATGCAAATCTCAGCGGAGATTAACAACCAAGTTGAGAACAAGTTTGTTGTTGTTGTAATTTCTGATGTTCCTTTTGTCGCTGCTGAAATGTGTTGGCGGCTGGTAAATTCTTTGCAAACTTTTCATTGTTATCATTATTATCATGATCACCATCATTATCATCTTCTTCTCAATCGTCTCTTTCGTACTCATAGCTAACATCAGTAGAAATATTATTTGGTGTCTCTTCTTTTTAATATTTTAAAAGTTGGTCTGCTGACTACTTGGTCCGTGTCTCTTTCATCCCAAGGGGAAGGCAAAGTCGCACTGCCGACTGTGCGAGTAAAGGATACAATCTGTCTAGTATTAAGGCAGCAAAGAGCACAAAATCAATCATGGCTTGTGAGGAAAGATATGTAAAAACTTCGAAAAAATACTTTGAAAATCTAGTCGCTTCAGGGAATGTATGCACCTAGATAAAAGTGCAAACTCTACAGGAAATTTCAAAATTCCATTAAGAAAACAGAATTTGAAATACTATCTTTTGAAAGCTACTTCTATAACCATATATGTATATACAGAGCATGTTATTCATACAGGCCACATTTAGTACCCACAACAGACCGCAGATTTTACTCCTATAACTTTTTTCTAAAGGATTGATTATAATAAAAGGCTTATGCCAGCAATCCTTGGAAGATTCGGGACCTCAAAACAAACAATAGAAAAAACAATATTGATTTACAAACCAAGATGATCGTAAAGAAATAAGGACAGCCATTTGATCGGTGCTGCGGTTAATAAAAAGCTAAAATAATTTACATAAAATAAATCATAAATAAAACAAGTTTTTCTTTTCCAAATAGTCAATATCTGCCTAGCAATGAACTAATTATAATATTCCTACTGAGCCTCCAAAAACTATTGTTGAATTGCATATACCATTGTATGTGCATTTGTCCGAATTTTCTTCTCTAACATGGCATTCAACTTAATGCTTCTTATATAAGCAATGCTTAATATTCACACAGCTGTAATTCGATTCAATTTCCATACAGTAATCGCAATCCCTTGAATTCACAGTGGCTATTTGCTTCGTAGCGCAATATATTTGGCACTCAATTTAAAAGTTTGCACTTGCTCTTACTTGAGGCTACAATTTACGATCGAATAAATTATCAGGAAATTTCAATAATTTGCGATAGAGCCGAATTTATTGAATATTTCTGTGGCGCTATCTGATTTGAATTCGAGGCACTTAATTTAATAGTTCTAAGTAAAAGTTAAATTTGAAAATAATAGACAATTTCAAGTTACTAAACTTAATTATACCGTTTACTGTGTCGGAATTTATAGAGTTTAAATTTTAGATTATAATAGAGTGTAGATAATTTGAAGCAATATTCGGAGATATTCGTTTAAATTAAAGTAAGTAACTATAACAAATTGTTTGAAGTGGCAGATGCAGTATCAAATTTAGATTACCAGTACTAAGGTATTAAGGATAATATCTACAGAGAAGCAATGTTCGATGAAAGTAATAATAAGAAATACGTAGTTTATTCTTAAAAATATCGCAGGAGTCGGCAGAGTTGAAAGTCAACAGCCGTCAGATGAGTTCAGTATCATCATAAGCACTCTTATCTATGCCAAAAATTTATTGTTTAATTAAAATCGAAGAACTTGCTGAATAAGCTGAAGAGCATCGGAATTAGTTCAGGAGGTGCTATGTAGATAGCATCCAGAAAGAAACATATTTAAATGCTGAAGAAATTATTAGATGGATAGATAAGAGTGCAATCTCCCCAGCTCAATTATCGCTAGATTTTGATTAACTTTAATAAGACTTTTTTAATCTTGCTATCTCGTTTCATTGTTGCGTTCAAACACTCAATGAAAGCACTTATTTCTGTGAAGCTTTTAGTAGATAGTCATTGAACGTTTAGTACCTGATATACATATTTCAATGGTTGCATGTCGGGTCTCTGATAGAGCTAGTTGTTTATACAGAAAGTATAAAACATCTTCCTTAGTCTCTTCTAATTTGCAGTTGTGTAAAATATTATTACAGGCAGACCTATTTTAGTCCTTAGTTCTTGGCCATATATGATGCGTTATCATCCATTTAGCTGAGATTTACATCTATTCTGAACTATTTGTTTATAGTAAGTTGTGAATCAAGCTCCCTCTTTATCGTTTCAAGCGAACATGGTGTTAGCTCCACCTCGGATTCGTCTAAAATGGTTTCTAGCATGGTCAAATCCTTGACATTATTGTGGCGGCAGGGTTCTGCCGAGTTGACAGTGTTCGGTCGGATAAAAATCTGGGTCCGTTCCGTTACGTAGACTCGACCGTCGTGGGAACGGATGGTTGCCGAAAATGTACTTTTTGTCAGGAATTCAAATTATGGAAAAGTAGAGTTGACCTGCCAGTGAGTTAAAAACTTGCCTACATTTATAGAATACTTCCGCTTGGAAGATGTCAGCTGAGTTTGGTACACAGATACGAAAAGAGGTCGCAAGATCCTTGGATTATTACACAACAACATTAGTTAAGTCTAACTGCATTTAACACCTAGTTCGTTGTTTGCAGCCCACAAGTGTTTTTTGTGTACGGTTTCCATATTCTAAATGAATGTGAATATGAAAAAATATGAAAGCAACACTGATATCATTAAAACTCGTTGTTTTGCCACTAATTCCTCTCCACCTCCCTCAAGTTGAAGTAGTATTGCGAACAGCGCCACCACCTGCTAAAGCGAGGAAAGGACACCTCCTTGAGAACTCGGTCTTCTTACGTAACTTATCACCTCATATCGGACAATTTCTGTTAATCAACCATTAGTGCATGATTTGCAGTCGATAAGGTATCCGCTTTGATTGATCTTACCATATGTCTATATCCAGTAACCTTTTTATGACCTTCACCATGAAGGAGGTGAGGCTTATAGGTCTTAAATCTATAACATTATCATGTGTAGTTTTGCTCGGTCTTGGTAGGAACACCGCTTTGATTTTTTCCAACTTGTTGCAATGTAAAATAGCTGGATACTGGTCTTACCAATAAATGATTATTTAACGCAGGAGGTTGATGCAAAATGCAAATAGAAGAATCATTGATTTTACAAAAGAATGTTAATCTCAAAAAGATGGTTGTATTTGCTAAATATTAACAACGGGTATGTCGTTCCCGCTAAAGGTAAGCAAAGGGGTCATTGACCTAACCGTAAGATGTTGACCTAGCAAAATGTTAACAAACAGATCAACAAAGATCGCAAACCTCAGAATAAGTGGTAGCTAACAAATAGCTGTTGTATCTGCTAAAGTTAACTTAATCACCAAAGTTCACTGACTTCGAGAATAGTGGTCGATCTCGCTACATATAAAGAAAGACGTATTATTGTGGGGACACGTCGAGCTATTTTAGTCTCAGTTGAAAAAATTGAGGCGTCTATATGCTATTAATTTATGATACAACGTTTGATTTGAAAAAAAGTTAGCTCCAAAAACCACCCTTTAAAATGAACAATCGTATCAATGAAATTCAGTTGCAATTTTATGTATGTAAGTATATTTTGTTCAAACACTGTAGTTATTTTATTTATACTGTTGAAATGCTTCATCATTATTCTTATTTTCTTTGTTTTCCAAATATTTTCTTTTTCATATACTTGTATATACATAAAACCTATGTACATGCACTTGTTTGTAAATATTTGCCAAAATGCGTTTAACTATTTGTTTGTTTGTTGGTGTTGTATTTACAACACTGAATATGCATATCTATTACATGCTTGTTCGATAATTGTATGCTTTTCAGTCCAGCTGAGTTTTGTTGGCATTGGAAAAGTTGTTTGATTTTTGTTTGTTCGGGTTAAAACATTGAATTTACAGAAACTGGGTTTTCATAACGGTTTTTTCTTTGAATTCAATTCTTGAATTCTTTGAATTGATTTTTTTTCATTTTATTTTATTTTTTCGAACAGTAAATTGAACTTTGCTCTTCAATAGACTTTACTTTTCATTTACATATAATTGCTATGCGATATCTTAGTAACTTAATATACATATATAACTAGTTGCTTGTTGTTGTAGTACTTAATTTGAGCAGGTATTTTAAGTCTTTCAGGTTCAAGATTTTAATAGAATTCAAGCCTGCAGAAAACAATGCTAGTTTTGCAATTTTTGTATTTCTCATTAAACATTTTTTGCTGAGCTAGCACTAGAGATTTATGATATTTAGATGTAGCTTGTATTATTTTACAATTTACTTTTTGCCAATTAATTTTTTGTGGAATTTTTCTTATGTTTTTTTACGGAAGTAGAAAGCTTAGAGCAATAGTTTTACATTTATACAAACATACAGCCGTGAAGTTAGATTTATTTTATAATTTTTTTATTTATTATTTTACAACATTTTATTTTACATTTCATTTTATGCTTCATTAAACATTATTATGCTCAAATAAATTAGTTTTTATTTTCACTTATTGTTTTATTATACATTTCGGACATATACTTAGACTTTTACCTTATTTGTGTTGAGAGCAAGCGTGCTAATTGGCATACAAAATCTAAAACAGTCATGAGCCTTTTCAGTTTTAAATTTATAAACTTAAAATTTAACATAATTTACAAGTTTTGTATTAAGATTAGTGATAAAAAATATTTTTAAAAATATTCAACCAACTTCAACAAGCGATTTTCAAAATTTATTTGCACCAATAAGCCTATGCTACGAGTACTCATACATTATACTTATGCTTCCAAGTAGTATATATTACCAAATAAATTAATATAGCTTTTGCTCATATGTCTCTGTTTACAGTTATACTTTTTTGAACTTTACGGTGACAGCTCGGCCACAAGTTGATATAATTTCTTTGTGTATAGGTATTTGCGAAGGTAGCAGTTATATACTAAATTTATATAAACAACTTTGAAAAATTAAAAATAATTATAAAAAAAAATTAGAAAAAAATTTATTTGATAAAAATGTACAATGATAACAGCAGATAAAAATGTATGTCACACACATATAAATATATATATATATATTTTAGTTAAGAACTATTTTCTACTTAAATTATAATTTTTTTTTTTTCATTTTTTCTAATAAATATTTTTTTTTTTAATATCCTCAACTTTAATAAATTAATTCTTACTTAAAAATATTCTTAAAACTACTTTTTTTTTTAATTTCACAAACATGCAAAAATCACATCGAGAATTATTCAACAAAAATTCAACAGAATACATCGTTTCATATGTATATGTTTATACATATAATAATGGTGTATGTGTGTAAATAGATGATTTATTTCTCTTTTTTATTTTTTATCTGTTAAAAATATCTCTTCTTTTCTATGTATATGATATAATCACTCACTGTTACTTACTAAAAACTCACTCAATTTCTAATTCCTACTCATTTCCATACTCCCGTTAGCTCACTTCTAAACTAAACTAATGTGAGATAAGCTTCGTGCAGCCCCCAAGCAAGATACTCTCTAACGCTCTCATGCGTATATCACCGAAGGTTGGAGTATACTATATTCGTTTATGACAAATTTGAGCTGTCAAGTTATGTCATTGCTGGATAATTGAGTAGAATAGTCTAAAAGAACTCAAAACTTGTATGCTTACTATTCAGAAACACTTCAAGCATTGTGTTACTTCATTAACGATGCCTACCAAATCGATCTTAGCGAAAGGTCCAACGAATAAAAAGAAGACGAGCCTCTGCAAGCGATAACCATAACCGCAAAGTTGTTGTTCATAAGTCCGATTACAAATATTCAAAGTGTACTAGAATGGTGTACTCCAGTATTTTAAAGGTTTTGGAAAAAAAGCATCAACAAGGATCCTTTTAAACTTCATTAATAAATACCATTTGCAGAGTAATTTTTACAGAGGATTATCAGAATGTTTCTAGGGTGCCAAGCCACAAAGGCATCGACAGCTATGATATAGTAGACGCTATTGCCAAGAGTTGTGTACGACCGTCAGCCGAAAACAGGAGCGACATTGGTAAGCCCATGCTTTGTCCTTACGACAATCTGGACAAGAGCATGACAAGGAAACTCGAAACATCGGATACAAAACTGCAAAAGTCATATGAAAAAATGTAGGTCAGAAATACACTAAGTGCCTTATCGTTCTTGATAGAAGCTACCTTATAAGCATGATTGGAAAATCCATTGGTTACAGAATGGAACTAACAGAGTGTGATAGCTGCGAGAAATGCCAGGAGCAAGGCACCAGTAAGCATTGGATCTTCTCTTGTGCACTTGCCCTACATTGGCAAGGTAACGCTTTAACTATTGGTGGCTTACGGTATGAGACGCTGGAAGAAGTAGCGAGAGTGCGGCCACGGAACCTATAGAAACTCGCATCAACAGCTGGCATCCTTAATGATGACTATTGCTCATGAACTACCTAATGGACTCCAACTGAGACCGCTAAGGAGCAAAAATGGTCTATGTGTAGCGCATTAGCCGACCAGACTAATCTAACCCAACCTACCGTAATATTTTCTGAAAATTATGTATAGGAATACAAAATTTTGAACCCACTAATATAAAGCTTTACTCAGAAAGAAGTAGCAGTAAAATTCAACAAGTGGATCAATTACGAAAACGAATAAATATTATATGTTTAGCAAATAGTATAAAAAGATTTCCTTGACAATACACGTTTCTTTCTTACTTGGCTTCTAATAGATACTCCTAGGGTTTTAAGCTCTCTCTCAGCATTACTAATTTCCTACCCATTATATTCAAACAAATTCTCTATCACTTTCTTCCACCTTAACCTATGAATTTATATGCTCCAGCTAAAACACAACCACTGCTTTCTTCTTCTCTTTTATCACTCATCTCATTTGTACCTAACTACAAATCTGTCTTTTTGTCCACTTTCGCACAGCACTCGGTTCATGATTTCTTAAAAAACTAGCTAGATATGCAGCTATTACTACGTCTCCGCTTCAGCGATTTCTTCGGTTTCCAGCCGCTGGCGTCCAACTAATTTACGCTGGCGTCCCGCAGCGATCTCGTCGATGGCAAACCCTTCAGTCCCTTTTCTAGTTTGTCAGCATCGCCAGCGGAGAAACGATAACTCGTATGCCCATGGCCACCATTTGTACCAGCGCCAGCACCGCTAACGCTCAACAGGGAGCGATTCGCATTGAGACTGTTACGCTTGCTCACCACTGCCGCCTCTGCGGCCGCGCTGACCACCGATGCGCAACTGGCGCGCGATGAGCGTCTGCTGGCGAGAAGTTCGAGATGTTCGTCGGCGGCGCCACCGCCGCTGTATGCGTAATGTGTGACAGACGTGGTTGTTGTTGCACTAGCAGCGGTAATGATCTTTCCCGGCGGTGAGTCCTCTAGCGCCTCGGGTAAACGTTTATAGTCGCCACTTTGTGAACGGTGAAGTTTCCAAGAAGAGCGTCGACTGTTGTTGTTACTGGATGCACTGTTACCTCCGCCGCCACCGCTAATCGTGCTGCCACCTGTGCCACCACTAACCGGTCCATTGTGTCCGGTCGTGCCGGCAGTTGTTGTCGCAGGCGGACTGTTGCTACTATTCGAATGTGTGGACGCATTGCTCGAGAGACTGCTATTGCTGTTGCTTTGGTTTTGGCTGTAGTTGGTATTGGAGTTCCGCCGCGTTGTGCGGTGTGCTGGCTGCTGTTGAGTTTTCACAGAACCGCCTGTTCGTTCTGCTTCGCTAACTAATTGGAAAGTGGCTGCCTGATCAGCAGATGCCGGCGTCGCGGCAATGATTGTCGTCGCGGTTGTCGTAGCGGACGTGTAGTGGTGCTCGTATCGCGAGGGTGGTGACTGTGGCATGCGTTGCGCTGATTGAACCGAGTACTTTGGCAGCTCCTGTTGCTCTTCGATGGGTTGCAGTAAAGCCTCCGTCGAGCGACAACAATTACTACTTTTACTCACGGAATGTTTCATTATCCAACGATAATCATTGGAATTCTCATCATCCATCACGGCGTACGACTTGCCGTTGCCACAGAAGCTGTCGCCCAGTAAGCGTTCATTGGAGCCGGTAACCGAGCCGGGGCCTTCGGCGGGCGATATAACCTCCTCGATTGTATTCAATGGCGATACTTGTAGAGTCTGCTGTTGTTGTAGCAATTCAATTTCAGTCTTTATCGCCGGATCAATACCCAGCAGGCCGAGCACCAAACGTGGATTGGCCAATACAAAACGTTCGAAAACGGGAAAGTCTATCTTATAGAAGTCTGTTTGTGTAGCGCGCGATATTTTCGGCACTTCTGGCGCAGCCGGCGAGTTTGTCTTGGCGCTACCAGTAGCACTGATGCCGCCACCAGCATCAACAGCAGCTTTACTTCCTTGTACTGTCGCACCGCCTGCAAAAGGCAGTTGCATTTCACGTCCCCAGATTTCAGGCGGATGAGAGGACGAACGCTGCAGTGACATATCATCTGTGCTACTCGCCACAAAGTGCATGGTGCTGCCCATACCCACTACGCCACCAACGGTACCACATATATTGGGTATAGAACGTGCAGGTGGGAATTTGAGACTAGCCTGCGAGGCCATAGTCGAAAACGTCATCTCCTGTAGCGCCTGTATGGCATTGCGCACTTCCAGACTCAGCTGCGCCACATCATTGTGCAGCGTCGACACCTGCGAATCCAAGCGTTCCATCGAAGGTTTCTTCTTTATGCTGTGCACATCATCATCCCCATCCTCGCCGTTCATATCCTCATCCATGGAGCCGGTATCCAAACTTGATGTTATATTTAGTGAACGTTGCCGCTCCACACGCTCACGCAAGGTTATCAGCGAACGTCCACGCGGATGTAATTTCATTAAACGTGGACTATTCAAACCCAGCAATGGTGAGCGTCCATGCAATGGTGATGGTGTAGTAATGCTGTGATGTGGTGAGGCGTTCGCACCATTTTCATTATCATCATCGCCACCATCGCCGTCCTGCTGGTTCTCATCGTCTTCGCTTATGCTTGGCAACGGAAATGATGGTCCTATTTCTGAGTCCTGACATTCATAACCTTCACGTAAGTTGAATGTGAGATCGTGTTGTATATCATTGGCAAACTGTTGCTGGTATTCCGGATAGAGACGCAGCACCTCAACCAAGCCGCCCATATGCACGCACTTCAGATCGCAATAAGTGAGCGCCTGATGATGATAAGCAGGGAAAAAGAGAAAAATTGTGAGCATTCATTACTTCAAGGGATATTCAAATAAAATTCTGAAATGATTTAAGAATGAATGATAAATATGGCTGGCGTCTTGTTGAATGAATGGGGAATATTTGAGTAAAGAATTACTATTAATATTTAAACGTAAAAAACTGTGTTTATAGTTTTACTATATAAACGAAAAAACGAGGAATAAGTGAGGAGGAAATAAAACAAGATAGATAAATATAACAGTTCTGTAAGTGTTATCCATACTATCGCCTCGGGAAACGAGCTTAGCTCTGCTTTAACCTTTAATAAGAGTAGTTAAGTTCCAAAAAACCATTGGTATCTCATATACCAATAAATTGTCATTGAAAAGATGGGGGAGGTTTTCGTTGAAGCTTTGTAAGGTCTGAACTACTGCCAACTTGAACACACAACCATTACCTATGACTTTAATATATGCTTATCTGCATATCATACCCTCTACCATTAAACACTGAACCACTCACTGCCTACCCTTGCAACCCACATTATCGCACATTATACAGCGCAAAGCCAGGAAATTAATGTTCATCATACGACAATGTTCACTTCCTGCCATTTGTCGGCGTCTTAGGGTATAATTGACTATATTTAAATGATATCAAAGTGAGCTGCGAAGGAGATACAAAAAATTTAACGAAAGAGTCTGATACATTTTCGTATTTCCTTTTCTTTTTGCATGGAAGAGTCTTAATAGAAGCTGAGTTACTAAAAGAAATACATAATTTAGCATTTGTATTACAAAGTAGCATTTATTTGTAGTATATTGAAAAAAGATTTTTCAGTATTATGATGCTTTCCTAGAAATTAAGGTCTCCTCAACGGGAGCGGGTCAGAGTTTAGTCGCTAAAACTAAGACAGAGTCGACTATTTTTTTTTTTTTGTTTTTACTCTTCAATTTTTTTTGTTTAACTGGCGACTTCTGTTGAACAAAATAAAAGAGTGTTACCACCTGATTTAAAAAAATAAAAGTTGCAAAGGAAATTATTTAAAAAAAGCAAAAACGGCTTACCATCATTTTAAAAGTAAATATTTGACTGAATAGAAAAAAGGGTGTTGCCACCTGATTTAAAAAAATTTTCAAAGTTGCAAGGAAAATTATTTAAAGAGAGCAAAAACGACTAACAAGCTGATTTTAAATATAAATTTTTGACATAAAGTTTTTGGTCTTGCCACATAATTTAACTTTTTTGGTAGAAAATACTTTCATAAATACAAAGTGTTAAAATATGGATGTGTATTGAATTTAACAAAACTACACTTATATGAAGTTGCCACCTGATCATAAATACGAAAAGCAATATAATAACAACAAATTGTTTAAAGCTTAAATAAAATTCAAAAATTTACTTGCTGTTGTGATTAAAGAAGCTATCAAAGGCTTGCACTTAAATAAAAATAGGAACAGTGTTGCCACACTTGTCAAACATAATTAATGATCTAAATTTATAATAACTAGTAAATGGTAGAAAAACAAGCAAAAACTATAAAATTCATGCTAAATGACTTTATAATGATGCCATCTGATTGAAATGAAATTAATATTTAAACTCTGAATGTATGCGTATGTATGTATTTATGCATAAATATTTAATAACTGCTTCAAATGAATTTTTTAAGCCACCAACAAACACAGATTAAATGAATAACTCTGCAGATTAAAAAACAATTTTAAACCCTCATTATCATTTATTAACTGTTAATTTCACTCACCTTCACATCACTGCTACTGCGCACCACCGCATCCTGACCCGCACTGTTGGTGGTCGCTGTCATCTGGCCATTGGAAGTGGCCACCAAATGGACGTTAATGTCAGAGCCAACCAAATCGCCTTTGCCTGCGGCGTGGAAAAAGTGAAATAAAAGGATATTTATGCAGCGATTAACATTTTTCATTGACAGCTAATGAACAAAGGCGAACAAATGAAAAGAAAGGGCAAAAAAGATATTAATAAAAGCATAAAAAAATCGAATTTTCACTTAACAAATGAGTTATTTCAATTTGCTTTCAATATGCTAAAGACAGCTTCTATGATAAGCTATGGTCTTTTATAATTTAGGCATGCCACTCACCCAATATAGCCACCACCATATCGTCCTTGATGACCTCCATGGAACCATTACAAAGATAGTAGATATAGTTTAGCGCGTCACCCTTGTGTATCAAAAATTCACCGGGTGCGCAAAAGTTGGTCTTGATGTGTAGTGAAAGCAGCTTCCGACAGCCCTGTAAGAATAAATTAGAACAATATTATGTATTACTTCTTGTAGGAACTGAATTAGTCAGAACTATACAAGAATGAGTCAAAATTTTAATGTGCTATTTCAGAATATTCGAAAAAGCACGGAAATTCCCCGGTCGCCAGACAAAGAGCACACGACTTTCCTTACTTTTCATAAAACTGAGACTTTTCATTTCACATAGATTATTAAGATGGCAATACTACAAAGGAAACAACCATATGGCAGCATGAAAGAGACTAGCGAGGTCTTGGATAGAAAAAGTTTTTATTTATAAAGGGTGTTACAGCTACGTTGGAGCTTAAGTTCTTCGCTTTTTCTCAGTTATATGTTCTTTAGATAATCAAATGCATCCAAATGAATCGGATTCCGTTTCTAAGACGTCTGAGAAACATCGTAGAGGGCCCAATAAAATCCAGTTATAGCAAAAAACAAAAATTTTGCCAACAATAACTTTCACAAATTTTGCAACTACTGAAATTTATGATGTAACACCGCCTTCAGCTACTTGCCACATGTGTTTCATTAAGAATTCCCAACTGTAACAGTACTTCACAAACAACATGTGCTGCAATAAATTCGCCGTTATTATGAAAATAAGTTTTCGTGTCTGTCAAAACTCAACTTTACTTTTAAAAAAATGTCTTAAAACTATTTTGCCCGCGCATACATTACCCCTCGCCCCCTGACCGCGTGCAGTGTCCTTGCACAACAATCCCTCAAGTTGTCACATTTATTTAGTATACGAATTTACCGGGCACTTTGAGTGATCCTCAACTGTTGCTTACCTTTTGCTTACTTTCGCACGCAAATTACGCGCTTGAATTGTTGCTGCCCTTTCCGTCCGCTCACCCATTTGTTGCACGCTTTCTTTTGTTGGCATGCGACTTTTTATGCTGCAAAGTATCCACCACTTAGCAATCCGTCTCGCAAGCACTTTTGCACTTGTAAGAGTCAGTATATCTTAAGCAGTGTTTCTGTTGTTATTGTTGTTGGCTTTTTATACTTTATGCTCGTAATGTGTTTTTTTCCTTTTTAGTTTTTAGGTTTTCTTTTCCTTTTACATTTTACAAAGCAATCATAGAGAGTAATGCACTAGTTCTTGCTGAGGGTTTGGGTCTATTACACAACAATAACAATAATAACATGGAAACAACATGTAGGTCTATACATACAAATATTGAAAGAGGTGAATGTTGCTCGATGTGGTCGCAGGTAAGCATTTCTATACACACATGAGTGTTTTAAAAAACATTCTTGGTTCTGAGTTTTTAGTTAAATTGTGGAGAAAGAAAGGTGTTTGTTAATGCTTAAAGCCGCACATGAGAACTTATTCCAGGCAAGTAGTTTATCTCAAGAAATTATATAACGTATATATGAATACCTCATAACTATAGTGGTAAGTTTAATAAAGAGTTATAGATGTGTAAGAATTACTAATATTGATGAACTCTTTCAGAACTGCTTTTGGCACTGAAAACCCGGAAAAAAATTATTTATGGGCTTATGAATTTTATGTTCACATAATCTCTCACAAAAACATCCTGTTGATATATTTTAGAAGAACGTTACTTTAACTACCTAGCTAAACAGACTATTCGCTGAGGTTCAAAAGCTATTCCAATACGAAGCTAAAGAGTTATGTGCACTTGTGAAATTTAAAAAATCACAAATTTTTTCACAACAAAATTTTGTATTAATCCTTCGATTATTTGATGTACTTTTCCATAATAATAATAATAAAATTGTATGGTTCTTAGAGTTAAGACAACTTTTTTCGAACTGCCTTCTAAAGATCGGCTACAGATTTAAGGAAATCCAACATTGCCTTCTTCCCGAGACAGCTAGTTTCCTTCGACTTTTTTACAATAGATCCGAAATCTTTTAATTCAGTTTTGTTGTTTTGAAAAAAAAAAAATGTCCGCTTGTGCATAGCCTCAGCTACGAAAATACACTAGGTGTCCTTCCAGCCTTCCTCCCAGCCAGTTTGATGCTCGGCCCATGCAGTAAACTCAATCATACTAAGGCTGCTCGTGTGAGTGCTGTGCTATTGAGAAGCGAAAAACACCCAGATAAAAATTCAGACCTTAGGTAGATACCTCGCAACTACACTAAGGTCGACCTGTTACCAGCCGGGCTCTGTCTTCGCGGTGATACCGAGATATATTGGGTGGATAGTCGAAAAACTATTTTCGTATTTTGTCAATAGATGTCGTTGCAGTCGTATAAATAATGAAGAAATTCGCTATATTTTGAAAATTTGAACCATACACATTTTTGATGACTCGACAAAAACTGAGAGAGTTTGTCTGGGAAGTTTTAATGCATTCACCATATAGCTTTGGCCTTGCACCATGGAACTACCATTTGTTTCGGTCAATGCAGAACTTCCTTAGTAGAGTAAAGTTGGCTTCAAGAGAAGACTGTGAAAATTGCTTCTCGCAGTTTTTCGCCGAGAAAACAGAAAAGTTTTATACTGATTGAATAAGGTCTCTAGCGTAAAAATGGCAAAAAGTGGAATACCAAAATGGTACATATTTGGTTCATTAAAGTTCATTATAAATAAAAAAATAAAAAATAAGTTGATGCTTGATTAGAAATACGAAAAGATTTTATCGACTAAATATATTACCAGCCTTCACCCACGACTAATATGAGTTAAGCAATTTTTGGTATAAGCAAGGTATCGCCTTCAATTAGGCGCATTTCGTATTTTAGCAAAGTCGCACACTTTTGGAATTTATTAGTATGTTTTTTAAATACCTACATATATATAACGTTATGCACTCTTTAAACTCGCTTTTGAGAGGGGGAATATTCAGTAAGTTTAAAATAATGAATCCAGAATTGTTTTATAAACATACATATTAAGAGAATTTCAACTTAAAAAACAAATTCCTAACCTTTTAGGATACTGACTAAGTGGTCTCATGCATAAGCTCTACTGTCAGCCAAATATAATAATTTAAGCTTATTATATTCGGCTAATAACAATAATACCTTAATAAACCCAACGAGGTCTGAAATTCAAATTTATGCCCAAATATTTCTGTATGTAAACACCAAATAAGACCACTTTATGTTAATATAAGTCTATGTAAAATTTTAAAGTAAGTCCCGATTTTGCATTTCGATAGTAACATCTGCCTAAAATATAAGCACAAGCATTGATGAACACAGAACAACAACTGATATAAATTTTCCAACGCAAAAGCGTACAAATATGTCAACCCAATATACAAATTTATTTTCAGCCCCTACAACACACCGGGGAATTTGAAAAGGCAACGATAACACAGTCTTTTCGCGCCTTACATGTGTTTCCCTTGTTCACGAATTGCGCGCATTTTCGCAAAATATTTCAATGTGTTTATTATTTTTTGTCTGCCTTCAGCTCAGCGTGCTGAATACATTGAGCGAACAGGCTTCGCGTCGCCTTTGTGTCACTTACACCTGGGCACTTGAAGGTAAACAGCATTCATGCAACAAGCTGAGACGCGCAAAACGTTGCCGAAGCCGGAGGAAATTCCATTGAAATTGTTGGCAAATCGCGAATAACAAAAAAATTTATTGATTCTTAGAAACATTACCTGTGAGGCGGCTTCGAATATCGGCAATTGCAGGATCTCACGGTGTAAATGCATGGACACATCGCCGCGCAGCTCCTCGGGAAATTCGCGTAGCGTCTGAAATTATTGACACACAAACAAATACAATGATACTAATATGGAAATGTGAAATGGAAAATGAAAATAAAAATATATTTGAGAAATATAATGTGTTAGCTAGCTTTGTTTGTATTTGTTTTTGTTACTTGAAATATGTACGAGTATATCAACTAATACAAATACATATATATTTATTTATGTATAGAAAATATCTACAAAGTCAAGCAGCACCTGTTTTCAATAAAGACACACACATTCACAATTGTTATGCGGACATCTTTTGATCGCTACACATCTGTTGTCTCAGCCAGCGGTTAAACACATTTGTCACCACAACAGACAGACAAGCTGACTGGCAGATGTTGACATACACACACACACATATACACGTGGCTAGCTCTTGTGCTCGTCTGCTTGGCAAGTATGCTACGTTTTCCCTAAACAACTTGTCTATCTCATTGCTTGGCAACACAAAAGGCATTTGATTAAATTGCTTTTGTAGATTAACTATGGGAACTCAGGCCAATTTGCTGAGGCTTTTCTCAGCACATTTTCTAGTTGGCATATTGCAGGCGTTTTATAATTTAAAATATTTCATCGTTCCGTAATAACATTTCAATTGATTGGAGTTGCTGCGACTATGCAGTGTTTTGCCTGGAATTGTTTTCCTAGATTCCAATATTGGTTAATAAACATTGATTAAGACGCTAAAAGTCCGAAGTTTAGTTATTTTTTATACGGAAAGACTAGTTTGTTTTAAATTCAATGCACAAGTTAGGTTAGGCTTGATGACAGTTCCAAGAAACGCACTTGACTACAGTCCTTTGTAAAGCCATAATAATAGAACTGTATTCTGTATCCGTTCTTACAAGTCGGTTAAGCGTCTCGTAGCCAGTAAACATTCTCCTAGGTGTTTAGTTTTTGTTCTCAATAGCCCGATGGTATATCTGAGAGTGTAAGCTCTCAAGTATTTAAGACTTGACCTCTCAAATGCGGGTCAATCAAGAGGGAAGAGATATTTTTGCCTTGTTTCTTTAATACAACTTTTGCAGCTGACATCAGGTAACATTCTTAACCTTATAGCATGGATGTGGATAGAGTAATAAACACCCGCAGCTAAGGAGAGGTTATTCTTACTTAGGATAATCAGCTCACTAGATCTCTTCAGATCGATCTTGGGTCAAAAGGATTTTGCGACAGCGCATCAATCATGCCAGCCCTGCGCTGAGATGATGCAGTAGCATAAATTATTTCGCGAAGTTAACAAATAATTTAAGATAATGTTTCCGGGGTCTTCTCTGTCACGAGTTTGGTAATACCTAGGGGTCACAAGAAGTTCTGTGTGGATGTTGCGGTAATAGAAAATCTGCTTGCCACGCAGATAATAATGAGTGATTGCGCAAAAAATACTTTTCTTATCATTGAGGTCATAAAGAATTCTTCCAGAAACCCCAAATTATTGATTAAGCAAATTTCGGCACGAATCTCTAACAAAATCTCATGAAAAAACCATATTATTTCAAAAATAAACATTGAGTAGCGATCTGATATATAACTACTGGCTATTGGTCTGTAACCGTTTATGATTATGATACTGAAACTGCAAAAGAACTTTAAGTGAGTACAGTCCAAATATACAATAAAGTGGTGGACGAAATAACATATTTCAAAGTCGCAAGTCAGCAATCACGATACTACACATATCAGGAGCGTGATACACTATGAACTCCTACCAGTAATGAAAAGGTCAGTAGGAAACATTATTTACTTTTAATCATCATTGTGAAAAAATCAGACATGAACTAACTCCTTGTGGATACACAAGTAATTCAAAAGTTCTTTATAACAAAATATAACTTCGCATACCAACCGAAAAAGATACGATTTTTTTGGGTCACATTCAATGTTCAGACCTCTTACTGACCAGATTTGGATATTTGAAACTTTTGCGGTTTCCTGAACTCAAATATTGGTTTCAAAAGAGGGCTGTTAAATCGAGGGTGGAGAGTTTTGTAGATAATGAAAATCCTATAAATTGATTCATATTCTAAATTGTATCGAGAAAGTTTGTGTAAAACTGTTTCAAAGTTTCGAAAGTTTTCGGTTCTACATTTTTTTCATTTCCATTTATATGTATTTACGTATTGAAACTAGGCAGGGTTGAGTTTATATAATATTTTTCTTAAATTGAATTGCTCGAACAAGTGGCAACCCTCTTATAATATCACAAACTGCAATATTTATTGATTCAATTTAATTGGGCTTTTATTTAGAATAATTTCATTTATTGCAACAAAATATTTAAAAAACTTAGAACAGGTGGCAACTCTATTCCAAAGTATTTTCAACTTTAAAACGCTTTAAACAAATTTTTTTTGATATGCAAATTGTAATTATTCGTTTCTTCAAATTCAACGAATTCATAGCAAACTTTCCAACAGATGGCAACTCTAAAATACAAAAAAAAATATATTTTAAAATTCGTCCCTCATAACCCAATTAAACAAATTTAAATTTGTATTATCTGAAGTTATAAAATAATTTTTTTTGTTTACATTTTTTAAATATACCGCAACCTTCCGAATTACCGAGAGAAGGTTCGGATCAAACATTTTGTTTTTTTATTCCAACATTTATTCCCGTAACACTTTCAGCATTTAACTAAAACTAGCAAAAGCTTTGCTGTAAGTTATTATTTAAATATACATACATACATACATTATTATTTGATTAAGAAAAATTCAAACCAAGTCAGTAAAGAGCATTTCCGATAACTTGGACTATCACCTGCTTTTGGTAATATTTAATTTTATCCAAAACCCACAATTCGAAATAAGTTTATGCTAATTTGATTATTTATTGCAGTGCTGTGTCTAGACTCTTATAATTCCACTCATCGGCCGAAGCTCACGTTCAATATACTTTTTTAACTTTTTAATCTTTTTTATTTCTCAAAAATTTAAATTGGATAGCAAAATCAAAGGCTCAATATATTTTGAATACAAGATTTGACATGACAAGAACTTCAAGCGAAGCGTTTCCATTGAACTCAAATGGCGACGAATTGCAATATTTTTGTAAAATCAAATTTCGTGTTTATTACATAATTTTTCACACATCAGTGGAGGCGCAAGCATATATGTTGGTATATACACATAGATGCGTGATTTTTCAATTTTATAACGCCAATGCGTTGAACACTGAATTTCAACACCTTTCTGTCTTATATTTTGCAAGAGCAAATCAAATGCAAACTCATTACATAATGTCTTCACCTAGAAACATTGTTTCGTCATTTCAGTGTCAGGCGAAGGCAAACGAAGGTGCATATCAATGCAAGTAAATAAGCCAAACGAAGCGTTTTCATTGAAAACGCGGGGTGTAAGCGGAGATTCCATCATAGAAATGTTCACGCGAAAGGCACTTCCGCGCAGGCGGCCAACAATCAGCAGCAGAACAGAATGTTTCCACTTTGTACTTTTCGCTTTTGCCGAATATATGAAATAAAATTTCCAATATAGTCGCTGTGCTGTGTTATTGCCACCGATTTAATGCTAATGGCGTGCGTATACAATGTGTCACTCTGATGCAGCAACAAAACGCTGCTGCATTGCAAATCAAATTTTCCAGCAATTCGCTCTTGAAATGCGCACATTTGTATATGAAGCGAATTGTTGCGTATACGCCATGGCAATCAATTGCAGCCGTCAAATATTATTGCATGCAACAAATAACCATTGCTGCAAATATATTAAAAGTTACGAAATTTCATTTTAAGTGCTGACTGGAAATACTTTTTAGTGAGAAATTTGAAAATTCTGAAAAATATTTAATACTGGCTTAAAGTGAGGTTATGCTCAGCGGAAAATATTTATTTGGAAGATATTTATTAGACACCATACAGAAAGTTAATTTAAATAACTAACATTTTTTTATCCTTGTTTTAACATAGGGATGGCAAGTAAGGAGATGTTAGGAGGATGCCAATTGTTTGAAAATATTTTAAATTATTGTTACTTTATAAATTTACAAGTATTAAAATTTAACTATAAAGTGAAAACTGTTTTAGACATATTATAGCGGAAAATATTTTTCAGGGTTGCCACCTGTTTAAAAATATTTCCTAACAAAAATGAAAATGTAAACAAATTACAACGTCTTAGATAGAGTTTTAAAAAGTTTTTTAGAAAAGAATTTTGAAGGAATTGCCACCTTTTTAATCAATGTAAATTCAATTGATAAAATAAATTTAGTAAAACAACACCTATAGAAAAGTTTCTAGCAGAAACATTTTTTATAATGGTTGCCATTAGGCTTAGAAAAATATAAATTGAAGAAGTTGATTTACATACATGCATACATACATACATACATATCTTTCTTACAGAGTTGCCACTAGCTTGAGAATGCAAATTGATGACATAAATGCAATTGACGAATATGTCTAACACATGAAACGTCACTGAGAAAAATTTGATGCGTACAATAGTATTTTCAATAACACCTGCAATTTAGGTAAACTCTCTGTTACATTCTTATACCCGAAAAACAAATCGATACCGAAAAACATAAACAATCTATAAAATTGTCAGCCACAACATAAAAAGACAGAAATCATAAAAAATATGTTACTTCGGTGACCAAAAATAACCTTCCACTTCCACTAGTTGCTCTAAATGCGTTCAACTTTTTCCGCAAAAAATAATACAAAAAAAAATCCATTAACACCAAAACTTCGGAAACTAAAAAACAGAGTCTACAATAACATTTTGTCTTCATCATCATAAAAGAGACACTTGAATATCTACTATTTCCTACTCAACACTGCGATTGTGGTAGAGGTTACTTGTATCAACAACCAATGACCCAGTTAATTTGCTGGAAAATATTGCTTTTATGCACATACACAATGAAACCCAATATGTGTGCACACACATATATATATAGTTACATATATGTATATATTTATGTATAAAGAGATTTGTATATTTTTCCTGAATCCAAACTTGGTAATTTCCGTCGCCTGTTGCTTACATAATAACTTACACAAATTGTATATATTAACATACATTTACCGCAACAAGTAGGAGTACCCACATGTGTATGTGTGTGCGCGTGTGAATACAATAAGTACGTACTTGTCGAGCAACCACTACAATGTAGACAAAAATCGTTTACATTTTCCGCAATCGCAAAAACGAAGCGGAGGGGACAAAATGTAATGAAAATCTCCATCGGGAAATGTTGCTTGTGAACGTCTGCAGATGCGTAGATGTAGTTGCCACAATCTTGGTAGATATGGGGTGTGAAATGGCAATGCTTTTTACAACTAAATTAATTTATTGTAGAACTTGAGCTGGTTATCACCAAATTGGTTTCTATAGACAACAAAGACATAGCTACGACAAAGGGACATCGAAGACGATTGGTGTGGCGGTTGACCTTATACATACATATATTCATACAATTTAATGTGTTTAGAATAGGTTTTTACTAGGTAGTTATGTGGTTATTGTAATATTATTATGTTAAGCGCCTTAAAATATGCAATGATTTTATTAAAAAAGTGGTGGGCGAAATGGTAGCGGGGAGTTGAGGAATTATTGAGCATACTAGCTTTATAAATTGTAAATATGGAAGTGGAGGTGTCTTTAAGTGTGTGAGAAACACGGGTGGCATAAGATCTTTAACATAAGGATTAGGCACGTGGTTATGGTTACTGTTGGATGTTTGCTTTTTATATCATAATGTAAGAATCATAACAAGAAAAAGCGGTCGTACTTATACCGCTCATAGCTTAGGTTTCACTTTTAGTTTAGAAGCTATGGAAACATTTTGGGGTTCTTTTCATTCTCTAACGCTTTTGTACAATCGTTGCCACAAGAAAATATTTCGGTTGTTGATATCTGCTGATAGAACTACAAAACAAAAGGAGAATATTGATTATAAAAAAGCGAATTTTACCTAAAAAGTCGTTTCCTATTGAAATGAGCATATCCTGACTTTAAAACATCTATTTGATTCTCTGTGGCCAGTTTATCAGATGTTTGCTAATTCGAAGTTCCAGCTATCTCAACAGATGTGCCTTCATAACCAATTTCTCAGGTAACCAGCCCTTTTCGTAAATGAAATTGGATTTAAATAATTTTTAGAGAAACGCACTTAAATGAACTTAGTTAGAAATCTGTTCGGTTCGGTTCAGAGTTATGATTTCACTTCTGGATTAGCTAATACGTGATTACGATTAAGAACCCATAGCTGGATTGGAATAAAAAACTATAAGCTCCATTGTATTGAAGTTATAATACCTTTCACAAATATAAAAGATTTCTCACAAGAACTTAGTTTCGATCGTTCAGGTTGTATAACAGTTATATGAAATAGTAATTTGTTCCCAATAACCCATGCCAAATTATTTGAAGATATCTTAACAAATGAAAAAGTTTTCCATACAAGTTCTTGATTCCGATCTTTCAGTTTGTATGACAGCCTTATGCTTTAGTGGTTTGATATCGGCGGTTCCAACTAATGAGCAGCTTTTTAGGAATATAATTTCCTTGAATGCTTCAATTTCTGCCCTGATTTAGGTTAAGTCTTTTAATTTTAAACGGTTAAATTAAATGGTTATCCAATTGGAGGTAATTTTTCAATCGCCTTGTTTTGACAGGTCAATCCTGAGTCGTGTCAAGCTATCATCTTATTTTTATTCAGTACTGTTTCATCATGGAAAGACTTTCGCCTGAACAACGTTTTCAAATCGTTCAAATTTATCACGGAAATTCGCGTTCTGTAAAGATCGATCATCGTATAGGCTCTTGAAAAGTTCCAAGAAGATCCCACGTTTTCGAGCCAAATTTTGTTCAGCGAAGAGGCCCATTTATGGTTTAGATTGCCGCATTTGGGACGAAGAGCATGCTGGCGAACTTTAAGTGCTGCTATTTCATCCAAAAGAAAAAACGGTTTGGTGTGGTTTGTGACCTGGTGGAATCATCGGTCCATATTTTTTTCAAAAATGAGGGCGTTGAGAACATAACCGTCAATAGCGAACGCTATCGCGGATGGATTGTATTGAAGCTCGTGATCTCGGCGCCAAATCACACATATCGCATCAATCAATGGGTTTATTGCGAAAACTTGCGGTGAGCAGATAATTTTACGATTTGAGCCGGTCTATTGGCCCCCAAGATTGTGTGATATCATACCTTTAGACTGTTTTTTGTGTGGATATGTAAAATATAAAATTTCTACGGATAATCTCGCTATGACTTTGGCCTTGGAACAAAACACCTTGCGTGTTGTTCGCCAGTTACCCGTTGAAATGCTCGAACTAGTCATTGAAAATTGGACTCAACTGATGGACCATCTGAGACGTAACCGCTGCCAATATTTGAAAGAGATAAACTCCAAAAGATTAATTCGAAAGAATGTTCTTTCGAATGATAATAAAAATTCTCTATTAGATTTGAAATTTCTACGTATTTTCCTTAAAAAAGTGGGGAACCTCGAAATTGATCACTCTTTAGTTAGAGTGTATGTTTTGGAGGCTCTCAGCAAAATTTTGCGAATGTTTAAATATCTGATATGGATATGAAACGATTTTTATTAAAAATTTTTTTGAATTTTTTCTCACAACTGGATCATTGAGACCTATAGATTGACTACAGGAGGACTAAATGTTCTTAAAATGTATTCCACATATTTTTTAAACACAAATGTACTACTGTTCATCCTGCTGAAGCGTAATATATTACGAGTTACGTATGAGTTTTAAGCAAAATATGAATTTTTTGAGAATTTTGACGGTTTCAGGTCAGATCTTTCAAATCAAAAATATTTAAAAATTTGTATTATAATATCAATTTCACACTCGCTTAAGGTCCGCCTTGCATAACGGAGAGCAGACAATTTGCATTTATTTCATTTTCGTTTTTTAGGTGAAAGTAACAGTTCAAAAAAGAATTACTTAAGTTTCTAGTTGCGCACATTTAAAGCTCACCCAAATTCCTGGTGCTCAAATTTATTTCACGTGCGGCAAATTTATGAATTAAACGACCCTTTTTATCAAACATTCCATAATAAATCATAACTCTTTTGTAGCGTAAAGAAAGTGACTGGCAAAAAGTAGCCGGCAAGCAAGAGCATTCATTTACCACTTGCAAGTGTAACACAACCCGACATTCTCAAATGCCAGAAGAGGCTAGTGACACATTAAATTCCTTCGTTAGGCATGATACGGCATTCATAGCTGCTGTCAGACACTCAAAACTAAAATATACTTAAGTACAGTATATGAAAGGGCATAGCAGAAACCCGCATCATTTACACTTTATGCAAATGTCAGCAAACTCGACCGCACACACACACACACTTCCACACAAATGGATCATTGAAAGCGTTCAGTTGCTGCTTTTGTGCTCGCAGAAAAACTAAGCTACATTAAAAAAATAATAAAAGGTAGCAGTAAAAAGTATAGCAGCAACAATCGCTTGCAAATAAGTGTGTTTTCGCACCACTCGTTACAGCTCAGTGAGCGTTGCTGGCAGAGTTCACTAAAAGTATGCTTCGGTTGGCCGCGTTGACTTTACGCCCAGCGTGAACCGCAGACAATATGCACTTTTGTCTCTAGAAACGACTCTGTGTTCACGCGTAGGTGTGCGTGTATGTAGCCGCCATTTGTGTTGGCACATTTGTGGCTGTCTGCTGTAAATATTTTAGCATTAACCGCGGCACTTACTATCTAACACTTTTGTTATTTTTTTCTTGTGTGTCTGTTTGTGTAAATTAGCATTGTGGCTAGGCTGTAAAATAGTTGAGTTATGCTTACTTTAAGTGCGTTAGCGTGTACTCACCTCGTAAATATCAATGCCATGGTTGAGCGACCACGATGTCTGGAAGTAATCTTCAATCCTTTGTTTCAGTTCTTTGGGCATCTATGTGTGTGTGTGTTTTGCCGTGAGATGAGGATGAGATTTTTCCATTAGCACGTTTTTTTTTGTGGAAAACATGAAAAAGGGGAAAAAATGTATTTCTTTATACGCATATATAGTTAAATTCAAGCACAGATTTTACGTAAATATTTCCACATGCTTTATCACATCAAATATTTTCAATATCCATTGTACAAACAGTACTTTCATGAGCACTCAAACTATTCTACTACCGTATTTTAATAAGCTGCCAGTAGATGGCGCTATAACCGATAACTTTCGATTTTTGAAAAAAAAAGTTATTCATTTGTCTAAAGTAATATGTCTCCCTTAAATAGTGCACATTTTATATTATGTACTTAAGCCAGCATTTCTTCTAATTGTCCAAATACTTCTCAAACTCGTTTTTTGGGAGAACTTTAAGCTCTTTCAACAATTTTCTTTATTTTTGGAAGTAATGAAAGGTCACACGGAGCCACGTCTGATGAGTCTGGGGCAGCGTTTCAGTATTGGTTGACCAAGAACTCACGAACAAGCAGCGAAATGTGAGTTTTTAACAAACGACAAGCCAAGCTCATAAAAGCACAGACAAATTAAGCAATGGATACAACTGAAGATTTTATCTTACTAGAGTAGTTGAACCTCCTGAAGGAAGTAATCGCCCAGAAACAATAACTATAGCCAATTGGAGAGTAATTGTGATCTCTCAAGATGTTGTGATATCAAACACATTGATAGTGACTCGCCGAAAGCTCCGATGGCTTGGTGGGGGAGTTCTATCACATCGCTCTTTAAGACATGGAACCAAGTGATTACTATGTATTCTGGTCTTTGCTTAAATTCCTAAGGCTCCCTAGAATCCACTGAATCCAAAATGTGATATGATTTGCGTGCCGAAGCCAATATTGCTTTCAAAACACTCAATATGTACCCATACAATACTGGGACGAATAGTTCATAGACGGCCAAGACGAATTTCGAGAGTGATGAACAGATAGACAAATAAACTAAACAACAGGTCGATGGAAGAACTGAAAGAAACACAGATAGACGGGGTAATAGACGGATGGACAGATTGTCGTATGGATAGAAGGTTAGGTGGACACATGAACAGATGAACTGGCAGAACGATGAACTAGCGAATAGATAGACAAATATACAGATAGATAGAAGAGTAAACGGATAGACAGATTTCTATAGAGTTATTTAAACAGATGGTCGGAGAAGGAGGTACACAGATAAACTGGCGGGTGGATTATATGGTAAACGAATGAGCTAGTCGATGGATGAACAGACAGACAGTTGAACAGATATATAAATAGACGGCTGGACAGGTAGACAGATGAAATGTCGTACGGATGAGCTGTTGGATGGAGAAACGGAGAGCTGAACTGTCATACAAATTAATGGATGAACAGGTGGACTGATGAGCTGCCGGATGAATGAGCTGGAGACATAAAATGACAATTAGACAGATATACGGTTCGATAGACGAACAGGTGGACAGATCAACAGACTTACAGATAAACAGGTGGACAGATTAGATAGCGGACGGATGACCGGGCGGACGCATGACCTGGCGGAGGGAAAGACAGACAGACGAGCAAATGATGAACAGATTATCGGATGGCGATACAAATATACGAACAGCTAATCTGCAATAGCATATAAATAGGTGGACTGATGAGCTAGCGAATCGACGAACTGTCGTAAAGGCAGGTGTACAGATTGTCAGATAGACTGATAGACTGATAGACGAATGAACATACGGAAGGATAGACTGGCGGACACATAGATACACATTCGCAAAGATGCAGAAGAACAGACATATAGAAAGATATTAACAGATATATAAAAATGTCATCTTGATTACTTTGAACCAAAAAAACCCTACTTGTCTCAACAATTTCAAGATGTTCCAATCAAAACTAAAATATTAAGGTGATACAAAATTTATTTGTGCCATTTCACGTATTTTACTTCAGCAGCTTTTGCAGTTTGGATAAAATATGCACCCAACCATCCCTCCAGTTGCCCGCTTTCATGCAAAATTGTTACTAAAGTCTGTGTGTAAGCTTGTAAGCGCAGCGCGTCTAATTCGCTACACGTGCAGTATACTTTGCAAATGAGCAGGTTCGCTCTTCATGTAGTCCTAACCTCAAACGCGTGACACACGTGCCGTTGGCAATTGGCGCGCGCACAACTACAAAGCTTCCGCTGCGTGATGGATCTAATCATTTGTGCATTAGTTGCTACAATTGGCCTTGGAAATAAATATCAACTCTGACTGCGCTGTTTTTACGACAAAGTCATCAATGTGCGCTTGATATTGCCTTGGAAGTCTCATTTGTGTCAATACCAGTCGATTGTGGAGGCAAATAATACTAAAATTAATTTATTTGACTCTCTGAGACCCTTAAAGTGTTTTTGTGTTTCAAGTTTACGGTAGCAAATGTGCCCTTCTTTGCAACCGAATTAAGTATTATACTTCAGGTATACGTTTATCAAAACATTGTTCCGTTATCGCTCGATGCCAACTAACTTTGTGCGAGAGTTTCTGCCACCAGCTGTTGCTGACTAGTTGCACGTTTATCTCTGCAGTGCTCATATGATGTCCATCAGGTGGTACTTCGTAATTTCCACATCATTGCCTGTTATTTTATGTCCGTCTATATATTTGTGAGGATGTGTGCTTAGAAGACTCAACATCTATACGTTTCGTAACTACCGTTAAGCTATTTTTTTTTGCCCGCCACGACTTGGAATATGCAGTAATAAAAACAAATTGGTGCGGCTGATAGGTGCTCTCGCCGGTTACTTGATAAAATACTCCCTATCAGGGCACTTGCGCGATGGCAACACCAATATTACACGCTCGAGCAGCAGACAGTCAGTTAAGTGAGTTAACGTTCATATGGGTCACTGGCGTTGTGCAACAGGGCATATTTCCCTTATATACTACGCTTTCTTACATAGATATTCATGCCGAAGTACACCTACATGCATATAAACGCATTCGCTCGCATGTCTATCCGCAAAATATCGCTCTTTCTGGCATCGTACTGAATTTTGTTAGTGCCACGGAGTTTGCCAGCGCATCCTTGCAGCGATAAGCAATTTAATTTTACTTCGATTATCGATAGACGTGTGTAAAAAATAGGCAAACAGCAGCAAAAACAATAACAAGTAGACGTGTGTGGTAGTTACACGAAGAGTTTTCAACGCGCTGCCACAATAAACGCTGAAATAACGGCATTTATATATACGTTTGTCTGCATATAATGCTGAACCTTAAATGGAGATGGCGATTTTTACACTATTTTCCTTTAAAACTTTAGATCTGCGAGTACTAAGACGCGGTCGAACTTTCAATAGACCAGTGTTGAAGGATCTCGGTTGTCATATTGGCAGGAAATGATAGTAGCCTCCTCAATAAATTTGTGACAGGCTCTAAGCATGTTGGCGATATCCGAAGGTCTCTTTGATCCATACTAGGAGTTCTGGGTATCACAACGGACAAGCGTCCATAGCTAGTGAGATTATTCGTGGCCTCACTAGTAATCAGCCTATTTGGCCAACCTAAACTAACCGTAAACTTGGTCGAAACTGTGATTATATCTTATACATCTGATCAAATTTGGCCCGGACTGACAAGAAAAACTACACTTTCACGTATTTTTTCCCAAAACTGTATTTAAACAGACTCAACTCAGTGAAGTCGATCACGCTCAACCCATTTGGGGATGTTTCATTATGGAAGCTGAATTTACCGTTGAGGATTGTGGATAGACGGCCGACACCGGGGTGAGTGCCAGGACTCGGCGACGGAGTTTCTCTTCCACCACGAATCCCACACCGAATTTGCGCTCCTTTATATTTCTAGGACCGGTGGTAATGTCAGCCTTTACTTTTGCGAAAACATCAACCCGCTGGGCAGGTGCAGACCTTCTCAGTTAAGGACCGGATATTCCAGGTGCAGGATCAGCCTTAGGATTTAAGGCGATTGCAGTGGTCGTATTCAAAAAGGGGGTTTCTCATCCGAGGCTGTCTTCCTTTCGTTGAAGGTGCTTGGCGTATCCTAAACCCAGCCTTCTTACTTTAGCTCGCTTTCAAACGGATGTTTTTTGCCTACTCTGGTCTAATACTAAAAGTCGTGAGCTGCTTGAGCCATATGTAAAAGAATCGTTTCTCTCCACTCTCAAGTCAATGGCGCTCAGAAAACTTTCCCAACTTACATGAACTTCTACACATGGGTCCACCCGCCACCTGAGTAAGCATTTATTTGAACAAAAAATCTTTTTATATTTAAAATTATTTTACAAAAAGTCGCACCCTAATGTAATAATCTATAGCATATTCAACACGCGCCGCCATCATTAAGAGTTCACGTGTTTTTGCCAAGCCGCTGTAATTATTGTCATCGACCACAGACACGGCAGTACGAGTATTAAATACGTACAATAATAAAAATAAATACGCCAACAGTGGCATTTACAACAATAACAACAAAAATTTAACTGTCACGTATGCAGAACTGCATTTTGTGCCATTTACCGCTACTCTGTTTTTAAACTGTCGCGTGGAAAATTGTTCGCTGAGTTTACAAACTGCTAGAAATGCAAATATTATTGTGGCAGCCATATTTATTCTCAAATTTCAACGGTACTTTACTCGAAATTTATTGTCACTGGCTTGAGTTTTAAGCTGGTGAATATTTTTGTACATACATATGGATTTTTATACATATATCTCGTTTATCAGTATATGTGACCTGGTCTACGAAAAGGGGGCTTAGGTGTCAAAAAAAAAGGAGAAGAATTAATGAGATAACGAGAAACTTACTATTATTTTTAACAGCTTTTCCCAGAAAACTAGTTTTCGCACGTTAGCCCCCTTTTCGTAGACCAGGTCACATATATAGTGCTTCAATTTAGTGGAATGTAGTTGAAGTTAAATAAATATTTGAAATTTTTATAAATCCTTTTAGAAAATTCTGCACAAATACAGAATACTCGTACAGCTAAATTTTGAAATCTGTATAAATTAATGATTTTTTTTTAAATTGTATACAATAGAGCGAGTTACAAGCTAGTTGGCGGAACTAATCGAAATTTCACGAAAACCTCATGGCATATTCAGAGAGCACACTAAAGTAATGTTCGAGCTGTCCTACGAATATATTATGAGATGAAATCCTAAATCTGTGACCAAATATTCGCTCGTGTTCATTTAACATCAATAAAAAACAAGAGAAGAGTTAACTTCGGCTGCATCGAAGCTATAATAGCCTTCACAGGTGAATTTCTTATACCAAAAAAAGATATAAAATGATTGTATTTTTATTTTGATCGCTCAGATTATATGGCAGCCATGTGGTATCGGTGATAGCCATAAAGAGGCAGTGAATTGGTTAAAAAAGGAAGTGTGCAAAATTTCAGATTTATATCTCAGAAACCGAGAAAGCAGTTTGCGCATATACGAACAGACAGACAGGCAGGGCTACATATACTCACAATGCTGATAAACTACACATATTTAACGGTGAACCAAGTAGAGTTACTTTTTCAATAGTCTTTCTTTTATAGATCTTTCTTTTATAGATCTTTCTTTTATAGATCACGCGTGAGACATATCAAGCTATAATGATTTTTTTGGTCAGTTATTGAACGATTCGCCGCATTTTACGTCGAGATCTTAAATTGAAAGCGTGAAAAATACTGCTTGTGCATGAACTGAAGCTGGACCTTCCCAATCGACATCACTTCGCTCTAGGGGTTTTTGAAAAATTCCAAGAAAGCCAAATTTCTTCACCTATGAAGCCTATTTTTGGCCCAACGGCCAGCAAACTTGTGGCATTTGGGATGAAGAGCAACCTGAAGAGATTCAAGATCTGCCATTTTGTATGGAAAATACAACGGTTTGGTGCGGTTTGTTGGCTGGTGAAACCATCGGTCCATATTTCTTCAAAAATTATGCCTATTGACTTTTTAAAGCCTGAAATTGAGGTTCGTAATCTCGATGACATTTGGTTTTAACAAGAGATTTATTGAGATAACACCTCGGTGAACAGACAAATTCACGTTTTCGACCGGCCGATTGGCCACCAAGACCATTTGTTATCACACCGTTAGACTTTCGTCCAGTGAAGACATGTAAAGTCTAAGGTCTATGTAGACAATCCCGCTTTGATTCAAGCCTTGGAACAAAATATCACGCTTGTCATTGGCCAGTTACCAGTCGAAATGCTCAAAGGAGTCATCGGAAATTGAACTCAGCGCATGAACCATCTGAGCTGTAGCCGCGGCCAACATTTGAAAGACATTGGCTTCAAAAAATAAATGCCGAAGAATGTTATTTCGAATGATAGTAAACATTCCCCATTTAATTTGAAGTATTTGTTTTTTTCTTTAAAAAAGTAGGTAACTTCGAAATGGATTACTTTTTATATTTTATATAGTCCCCGACATTTCAGGGTAGGAGTAATAATGAACAATCGAGTTGTGGCACATCACAAACCTCATTTCAATATGTTCTAGTTTTGTCAAACCCACTGACACTTCTTTGACAACAATACAATTTTGACGACATATCTTTCCACTGAACCGAAATATGTTCTTCAAATGAGAAAAACTGATCAAGACATGGGAAAGAGCTTATTCGCTCTAAAAATGTTGTCATTTTTGCACTACGACTGTCATTGAATTTGACATAACCAACACATAAGAAGAGAAATATATTAAGAAGAAAAATAATTTGTGTAGAGTTTACTGAAAACGTATCATTTTTACTTCAAATATGACATAAGTCAACCGTATTCTGAAGTATAGGGACTTTTGAAAATATATAGAAATTTCCGTTAAAAATTTACCATCTTGAAATCAATGGTAAATATGACTGTAATATTGACAAAATTTCTATTTATCTCACTTATTCTTCATGAAATTAAAGTAATGAAAAAAAAAACTTTTTTACTTAAAAATGTTTAGTGCAGCGAAGCATATTGGAGAACATTGTTTGTTATATAATTTTTACAGGAACTAAAACCTTGTTATTATTTAAGAATATGCTCTTAACGAGACAACTGAACACATTGTATCTGTAAGACTTTACAAAACGTTTCTCTGCGAACACAAAAGTAACATGTGAATTGTCTGTTAAAAAGGCTTAAGAATTCCTCTATGCAAGAACACCACTTTCTGTATAACTACATAGTATGTACGTAGCATAGGTATATATGTATGTACATAGGTAAATATATGGTATGTATGTAAACACCTGTTTCATATTTTTTAGGAAAAAAATTACATGAATATTTACCTGCCGCTTTCACAAACATATAAGTAACACACACACTCATAAATATTTGAAATGGAAATCACGCCGACGAACTCACCTGATGCAGCGCTATAAAATCCTTTAAGTCACGCCATTTGCTCTCGTACAATGAACGCCGGGAATACATGCGCTGGATTATCGCCGTCACATTGCCGAACACGACGGCGTGCATTAATGCTGTCAGATGGGCGGGAAAAGGCGGCAGACAACGCGTAACGCACGAATGGATTAAAAAGGAATGAAAAACAATGATTTTAAATTTTTAAGGAAATCCCGCTTAATTACTTTTCAAATCCACATGAAAATGAACAGTCAATATTTATGAAAGGTAAAAATGTGCAACGGTTTCTGGCTTTCTTACCTCCAATTAGCATCATGATGATGGAGAAGACTTTCTCCGCCGTCGTATTCGCGGATACATTGCCAAACCCCACCGACGTTAGGCTGGTGAAGGTGAAATACAGCGCCGTCGAATAGGCCTCGGCGTTGGTGATATTTGTGATGGGTATCTTCAAGCGCTCAGACAAAGCGTGCATCCAACCTGAAAGCAAGGTAAATATTATGGGTCGTAGTTCATAAAAGTAAAAAAAAAAATATTTTATAAAATAGTTTTTAAGGGTTTTCAAAATAGTATTATGTTCAGGGTAATCTAGCACACATCAGTAGCCACTGCAAAGCGGAAACAAAGGTTAGAGTGTCGCAACGATATAGTATCTTTGCAAGACGCAATCAAGGTTTCTGAGCAAAAAAATAAACGACAAGAAGTTGGAAATGGTTTAAGATGTAGCAAGGTAGGGCCCCAGTAATACAAAAGTAGTATAGAAACTTACTCTACAAGTTTTTCCAGAGAGCAATTTAAGATATTGATATTGAGCGTATTTAACCAAATTTTCGCGTTGGAGCTTGACGGATCATGTCACTTAGTTCAAGGCTGAGATAGGGGTTCGACCAGCGATAATTACTAAAGAAAAAGCTGAAGATCGCACAAACTCCAAATTATGTCAAGGTTTGCGGAGACTATATCTTTATAGATCTAGTCTAAGGGAATGAAGTTCAGATATTGTTTAATTATTGTAAAATTACTTTTAACTAATCTGACATTCAAAGGCATTTCCCTAACAAAAAATATTACTCAAAACTCAAAAGCAATTATCCTTAATCTTCAGCGACATTACGTTTTACTACTCACTTGATAAATCAAAATTGACACTTCAATAAATTTCCTTTGCCTAATTGGATTGACCTATTGACCTTCTCAGCGGCTGTCACAAAAACACTCACATATAAGTATATAACCTTAGATGCTTCTGACATTGGCCGAAGCATATTTCACATGCAGACAAAGAAAATAACACCCACACATACGCACACATACACATGTATTTGTGAGCTATAACAATTGAATGATTAAGCAAGAAAGACGGTCTTTGCAAGGCAAAGCAAAACAGTGACAAATAATCCAATGAAGGAGTACGTAGCAAATGTAAACGCACACAAACAAAAACAACGACAAAATAGCAAATGTCAACAATGTCGGACTTAGAAAAATAAACTGCGTAAACACATACACCCAAACATATACACCAGACGACGCACATTGCTGCCAACGAGCACTGTTTATTCTGTAGAAGAATAGTCGAGAGAGAGAGCGAAGAGACAAAACAAGGAAACAGCTTCGTCAGCGGATCACTGCGAAGCAACAGCTCAATGTCAGCAAACAAACAAGCGAAGCAGCAAATGTGTGACAGGGTGAATGCGAGCGGAATACCGAGGTGTGTGTATTTGTAATAACTTTTGCGTGCGCAACTGTGTGTGCTGTGAGTTATAAATGTAGATATGTGCATATGTATGTATTTATTTGTGTATGTGAGGCACATGTCTTTGGTAAATAGTTTGTGCTGCAATGCCTTACGCTAACAAGCGGAACTGATTGAGGGCATAAGGAAATTGCTTATAAGTTTACATTTCCTGGCAGCTCTAAGGAGAATTTACTTATGTACACAGAGATATGTATGTTGGCATGTCTGTGTACATATGTACTTATGTGTTAGACCCATTAGCGAATTACATAAGTATATGAATGAATGTCCTTACACTCGTATGCACTGGAAGTTGGCAGTAATTTTCGACTGATTATATGGAATAAGAAAAGTTATAAGAAACAATAGAAGTTACTTCTTGCATGAGATAAATAAAATAATAAAGTTCAGTGCACTTATAATCCATTAGTGCAATCTAATTAACCAATATGTAGTGTTAAAAGGGGATGGAAAGGAAAGGAAAAGAAAGGAAAGGAAAGAAAAGCAAAGGAGGGGAAAGGAAAGGAAAGGAGAGTAATGGAAAAAAAGGATGGAAAAGAAAAGAAAGGAAAGGAAAAGGAGAGATCAGCCAAACAAAACCAAACGAGATGAAAGATAATGAAACCAAACGATGTACTTACATATATTTTTATTGAACTTCTATATTACTTACAGTGGTATTTTAGTAATATTTTACTAACACTTTTTTCTTAAATTGTGGAGCTAAAATGCCACTTCTCTTCCGCTCTTCCATCTTTACGAATATACATACACATCTACATACATACTTATGTATGTATGTACTTACATATTGCCATACAAGTATGTAAAACAAACATGCGGCCGCCCTTCACCAAAACGAGGATTGCCTACCAATCAAATGTTCGGAAACACAAACCACATGACAGACAAGAGAATGAGTGTTGGTCAAATACAAAATCTCGAATTTCTCAGCAAAATCCAAAAACAACCATTAATCTAGGAATTTCCATGCAAAGGCAATTTGTAGGTCCGCTCTTGTTACTACTTGCGGTCATGGCCAGGAGGCCACTCTCGTTCTGTGCCATCGATTTATTGCTTAGCAATGCAAGCAATAATAGAATTCCGACGAAAACCCTAATAAGTAAGTTTAGATACGAGTTCACATATACATACATACATACGTACATCTACGTTTGTATGTGCAACTGCTTATTTGCTCGAGAGATTTAAGGAGCTCTTGTTAGCAAAATTTTGCCGAAAGTATAGAATTTGATTTTAATTAGTTGCTAAACAGCTTATCACTTTTGAGGTGGCAAGACAGCGTAAACAAAATTGTTTAGGGAAGTGTGTGTTTGACTTTAGGCAATCAGCCTTGGCAACCTCGTTATTAAGTCTCTTCGTAATTTGCAATTTGGCACAGAAGCAAAGTCAATTCGAGCTGTGTGATGGACTTTTAATTACTTCGGTTAGAAAATGCGGTAAATCTTGTTGAAGTTTAGGTGCTGAAATTTGTCGCAAGCGCCACAAGCCTAACTCCATTGACAAGCGTCGTATATTATGAGTAAGTTGTGCATTAGAAGTGAGAAGAAGGTAGACGCTGTGTAACTTAGAAGTTTTGAAGAGTTTCCAATATTTTCGAAATAGCTGGCAGTGAAGGTGTTAAGCGATTCCTCTCTGCATCACTTATCAGTTAAGGTAAAGTTTAAGGTGCAGGTATGTGTTACTTGATGTATTTACTCGAGAAGTAGAGTGTTTAGATAAACAATAATTCCTATTGTTATCTTTCTCGACTTTAAAAATATGTATGTATATCTCATAGAAAACCATATCTCGAAGTTATCGTTATTCGTAGCGCTGTCAAATTGTCAAACCAAATATATTTGGTGTCAACCCCACACTATCATGTCCAGTTGTTAAGCCACGAAGAATCATCCAAATCACAAAGCAAAAGCAAATTCATAACCAATTTTTATGTGCATTGTGTAATATTCACCGAAAAATTCGAAAGTGGGAAATATCTGGGAATTCGCTAATGAAAATGCTGTTTTTGCATCAAACTAACCAGATTTAACACGAAAGCCCCCAATATACTTTACAAATAAGTTGCTGAGTTGTACGTGGAATTAATCGCAGCTCATGTATACACTGCTCACCACACACATGTGCACGCGCAACACGGTATTTACATGAAAGGACATGCTGTGGCATACCAACTTGCTACGCGGTCACACGGTGCGTATGAGTAATTTTCATGCGAAGGCAAAGTGCATGAAATTAAACACATTGCGGTAACGCGTATTCATTTACCATAAGTGAGGCACATGCGGGCACACACACACCCCTATCTATGCATATGAATATGTATGTGAATGTATGTGGTTGTATGCGCGGGTACTCACCTATATCCCAGCCGCTATCATTCATCATGTACTCCTTTTCGGCAATGACATACCAGATGCAGGCCAACCAATGCGCCACCAGCGAGAAGCACAACATCAGCAGTGTCAGTATCATGGCGGTGTACTGTGAGTATCGATCCATTTTTTGCAGTAGCCGTGCCAGGCGCAACAGGCGTGTCAATTTCACCAAATGAATGTGCGACTCCTGCGGGAAGAAAAGGAAACCAGAAAAAAAGAAGAAATTAATAGCACAAAAAATTCTGCGGTTGTTGTGTGTATGCTTTCCACGGTGATTGTGTGTTGAAGGTATTGGCGCGTAGGCACGTTTGAAAGCAATCTGCTTTCCATGAAAAAATGGGCAATGAAAAGAATTTCAACTTTGCTGTGGAGTCAAAAGGAACGTGAACAGTTATGCTGTCAATGATTTCGCATGCGATATTTCTTTCTTTTGCGTGGACGGTTTGTATAAAATTGGATAATGCGATTAAATAGAGGTTAGGTTAGGTCTTTGTTGCTTTACAAATATACTTCAGTATTTATATGATATATGTATTTGGTCTAAGAGTTTTCTGTAATACTTATATTGTTGTGGACAGGTTGTTCATACCACTTGCGAGACTCTTAACTATGAGAAGTTATATCATTCGATTTCCTCGATTTCTCATTATTCATGTAATTATTGGGTGATTGGGAGCACTGGAGATATACGACGGCAACGACAACCATTGACAAAATAACGAAAATACTTTTTCGACTACCCAATATATCGGTTATTTACTGAATAATATTTTACGTTTCATTATGGTTCAAAAAGCGAAATTATTTCCCTCCATTATAGTTAAGTTCATCTCTGTCTGATGATCTTTAAGATATGAACTGTCAGAAGACCGTTTATTAGAAGAATACATTCAGTTGCTATCAATAATTTTAAAAATATTGCCTTACATCTCCTCTTGACGAAATAATCGTTTCCTACTCAAAACCTGATTCGACTGTATGAAGCTGAATCTTGTCATCAAGATTATCTAATATCGGTAACGGTCCAACGTAATACATCTATGCATGTATTCGCCCACCACCAACAGCTTTTAGATACTACGCCTCAAACAAAATGAGTATTTACCATTATCTAGACTTAAATCTAAGAGCCGTAGTTACCTAATTGATAACAGTGCCCGAAAAAGTTAATTGGGTGGATCGAAACTCTGATAGATAAAGGAAAGGTAATTTATTTCACTGTTTCCCTGTCCGTCTTATTTATGAAAAAAACAAAGAAACTATAAGACAAGTATAGCCAACGTCAAAACAGAATTAGCATGCACCTGTAATAAATAAGCCAGCAACTTGAGTGACAAAAGCGAAAGCAACTCAAAAAGTCAATGGCAACTCACCGAGCAACACTCAATTTAAGAGCACACCCATTCAATGAAGTGTGTGCAGCTGCTTGCTGAAAGGAAAGAAGTCAATTACTGCAAGCAAGGAGGTGAGTCACTGCAGTCTAAACTGATAGACACACGCCACCGCGGCGAACAAGCAAACATGAACTGTGCTAAGAAAACCCACTCTGTGTTTATGCTATGATACGCAGCGGTGGACGAGTTAATCCCACCGATTTTGTCGCCGATGCCGCAGAAAGTAAACTAAGACGAATGCGGGACTTAATAGAAAAGGAAAAAGCGCGCAAAATAAAAATCGCCAGGCTAGAAGATGACAAAAGTGAGAAGAAGATGGCAGGTGAAGGAAAAGAGTATAGCATTTTGGGAAAAAATTTAATGAAAGTAAAGTGAAGTGGAAAAATTTTAGTTAGGTGAGGTTAGTTCGCTCTTTTTTTGTTGTTGACTGTCAAAAAGACAGAGCTGAGTTTCAATTTCTTTGAAGTTTTGAACCCAAATACTGTGAGCAGCATAGAAATAAATATATATTGTTATATAATGGCAATAAATTATGACATGCTCGAGTGTTCCTCTTCACTAAAAAATCATTAAATTTTTTTCAACTCCATTGATTTATCTTCAAAGCTTTTAAAAACTGCACATTTTTAAGTGCAACACTAATGTGTATTAATGTCTTGCAGTTAAACTGAATTTTCCCTTATTGCCTTTTTTTTCTTGCCTTTGCACTTACTTCAAGGTGGCAACTACACCGCGCTCATTAAAAACACAGCAGCAGTTAGTGCAGCGCTTAAGTTGTCACAACAAGAAATTTATATTGCGTGCTTTATGCCGCGCAAGCTGTGTCGTCGGCTGTCCGCTGTTGCGGGAGTAGTTTCTGATTTAAATAATTCATTTTATCTTCTCTATAAGTGTACGCTTAATGGAGACAAATTGCCAGTCGCTTCTTTCTTTGCTAGAAGGTAGTCTCAGTGTGGAGCTTAATGGCACTTTGCGGAGCAGATTAGCGATGGCTATGTAGCTGTATGTAAATTAATTAATAATGGTATATTTTGTATATTCTGTGTAAAAGTTCAAGAGACTTTTCTATGATGGATTTTTAAGAGAGCCAAAAAAAGGAAACGCATCAACATAACCTCAAAACTCCTTTCATATCCTCTTCAGGGAACAATAAAAGCTAAGATTTTTAATAATTTAATAATTTTTTTCTACTACAAGAAAATGATCTGTGAAGGATATTTTAGCCACATTGCAGCCGAAGTTAAGTTTTTTCCCTGTTTAAGTTTAAGGATTCAGAAAGGATAGAATTTTACAAAACCATTAATCAATAAGGCGCAAATATTTGTTAGGATAAATTCTCTCGTTTTCGAGTCAATATGCATAACCCTCAAAGACTAGTGATAGAGATTCGGCTTACAAATCTTATAATCTCGCCACTCAACTTCTAAAAATTTAATTTTAATTATCATTTATGCCATTATTCACCTTCACTCAAGTCCACTCTCATATTACTTCCTAAGAAACCGCCCAGCTGTCTGTTTAGTAGCCACAAATCAGTACCAAGTGGATTAATATTACCCTCAGCAAACTCTGATGTCCTTATTCGATTTCAAATATAAGAAAGTACCTTGTCTTTCACCATTATGACGAACAACTTCCGAGAAAGTATTCCACTTATAAGTATTTTGTCCCAATTACGCCACTGCAACTCTTTATTTGTCCTCTTGCCATCACGATTGCAGCAAATGACTCGTACACAGCATAAAAAGAGTTCAAGAACTTTAAAAGCTCTTAAATCGCATTTAATCACTGCTGATTATGCTGATGATTCGCTGGCATGCCAACAAAGGCAAGAAGTATGCAGCAGGAAAAACTGTTTTGAACGGCAAGACAGGAAAGCTGAGCATCTCATCACGGTTGTAATGGCAGCAGGAAAATGAGAAATATCCCATCAGCATTGTTTGTCGGACACAAATGCACGGAGGAATGCACACATCTACTAAACCAACCCACCTGTCGACATTTTGCTGATATTGTGTGCACGAACTGCACTGAATTGCAGTCGAGTGTCGGAAACAAAAAAGCTGTATTTTTGATGAACGAGCAAAAGTTTTGGAAAACTTAGCAAATAAAGAAAAAGAAAAGCTACAAAACAGCTTTAATGCCATTTGGGGTTATGGGGATGCAGTTTGTTGATATGTTAGGGGATTTTATGAAAGAAAGCTAGTAAGAAAAAAGGCAGTTGTTTGGGTAGGGGATAAGGCGTACTCGTATTAGCAAGTGGTCGCTACAGATGGTCTTCCAACTGCTGCGGTGATTTCCGTGAGTGGGCTCCGAATGCAGTTTGACTACAAGTTACAACACTAAAAGGTTGTGTTCATATCATGTAAGCAGAAATAATAAAATGTAATTGGGGACAGTAAAGGTTACGGGTGGCAACTAAGTTTATTAGAAACTATGAAGGGAGTGAATTGGGATGGGAGCTTCTGTAAAATTACTTCGATTACCCAACAGTGAATTGTCTAGCATTGACCAATTTTGAAGAGAGAGTAAAAGAAAGAAGGAAACTTGCAGCGCTTATTTTCCCAAAGACTGAAGCAGAATTGTCAGGAAAAAGTCATTCCCTGAGAACTATGAACGCAAACCTTCTTTAAGCTCGGATAATTATGAAGCACACCTTCCCCCAAAATTGATGAAAATAAATAAATGCAATTTTGCATTTAAAATCAATGAATGAAGATTTATGGATATATTGGCTAGTCGAAAAAGTATTTTCGTATTTTATCAATAAACGTCGTTGCCGTCATATATCTCCAGTAATACTATATACAATGTGTCATACTATAGAGTGTTGGAAAGGTGAGACTTTAAGCTTCATTTAATCAAAAAAATTTAATTTGGGTATAAAACAGGAAAGAATGTTACACATGCCACCAACGAAATTTATTAGGTTTACGGAGACGATGCTGCACCTCACTTTAGTCGACCAATCGTTTAAAAAGTCGATAAAATGATGAAAGATTGACCAGAACCGTCGCATAAATAGTCATGAAATCGCTAAGGAACATAAAATTCATCATCAAATGGTTCTCAACCATTTAGAAAGGGCTGGCTACAAAAAGATGCTCTATGTTTGTCTGTAAAAAATTTAATGGACCGCAATAACATCTGTCATTCTTTGCTGAAATAAAATGAAATTGAACCATTTCTGTAGAGAGTGGTAACAAAAGACGAAAAGTGGAAAAAATATGACAGTAATGTGTGAAAAAGATATGGTGGTGAAGCTCAACAATAGGTCACAAAGGCAGGAATGACGCCTCGAAATGCTAAGTGTTGGGTGGGATTGCAAAGGAATCATCCACTATGAGCTGCTCCAGCCTGGTCGAACGATTGATTCTACATTTCCCTATCAACAACTGTTGAGAGTGAAACAAAGAATCGAAAAAAACGGCCAGAATTGGTCAACAGCAAGGGCTTCGTCTTCCAACAGGATAACGCTAGACCACACATATCTTTGATGAAGTGGCAAAAATTGAGAGAGCTTGGCTGGGAAGTTTTGATGCATTCACCATACAGCCCTGACCTTGCATCATTGAACTATCATCATCTCGTCAAAGTCGGTAAAAATCAAAGTGATGTTCGCCGTTTCTTTTCTTTTTACCATAATGTGGTTCACCAAAAGCTCGTTCCACGGCGGCAAACGGCCAATAAGAAATATTATTATCATTATGATTCGTCTAAATAAGGTAATTCATAATAAGCGACCGAATTTGAAATATACCAGAACATTTTAGTATGATTGTCATTGACTTTTTGATCAAACGCCAAGTGGAAATCATCGCTTATCCAGCGTATTCTCCAAACTTGCATGCTTGTGACTTTTTTCAATTTTCGGAACTGAAGAATTCACTTCGGCGAGTGCGACATAGTACATTGAAGATATTAAAAGTCGATTGCTAAAGGCACTGAAGGGCTTTCGGACGAGGTCTATAAGAAGTATACGCAATTTAGTATAAAGGTTGGCACGCTTTTCTTGGCTCAAAAGGAGCCTGTTTTGAAGTCGATAATAAATATTTGTATAAAATAGTGAAAATGTAATTTTTTCATTCCGTGTTTTTGGTTTAAATGGTCTAAAGATAAAAACTAAACTTAAATAACAGAGGCATTTCATAATCAATTTCAATAGCTGCTGTTTTACAAGATATTATACTGTACTATTAATCACAGAAAATTGTACGCTTTTTCGTTTTCTCCAAAAACTTTCATTACTTATATTTTTTGTAATGATTTTCAAAAATCCATTAAACATCTTAACTGCATTTGCCAGCGAACATAAATTTGTAATTTTCTGACAACCGTCTCAAAAAAGATTGTAAACAACTCACAGCTCAAAACAAATTCAACAAATAAATGAAAAAGTTAACGCTGATTTACGCAAAAAAGTCCTAAGCAACAAAACATCAACAACTCAATAATGCACGTCCATCGCGCACATTTCTTAAACTTTTAAAGCCAACGAGTGATTTAAGCAACTTGTTGCTGCGCTGTTGTGAAAAAAGCATTTCTCAACTTTTTCATTTTGCTACACGCCGACTACTCACCTCGCCATTGTATAAATCCGATGCATACAGATGATCGAACGGCAGCGCCGCCAGCAAATCGACCACGAACCAGCCGCGCAAATAGTTAATCGCAATCAGCTTGGAATCGGAGACAACTTCACCTTTGCTCGAGACGAACGTTGTACGAAAATTCAATAAAATGTCTGCAAAGAAAGCACAACAAGCATGAAATGTGTACTTCAACATTGGCACATAATAAAATATTCACAAGCCGCCGACGACTGGCGGTCGTAAATAAGCGTTAGAAATAAATAGGCATGGAAATTCAATAAAAATATATACAAACAGACCATCAGTCTGCGGTGACTGAGTAAATGTAATCAAATGCTGCAGACTACTCAGCTACGCGACAGGAGTGTTGCAATAAAACGGTGAAAACAAATATGAGTAGTCAGCGTTTACTTGACCCAGGCCAAGGTATTTTTTGCATATTTTCTTTTTTTATATATTTTCTATTTGAATATATGTGTTTAAAGTGGCACTCAAGTAGCTTTATAGCAGTGTATATGAGTGACCAACGTGTCGTATGAGTAACCTGCATATTTATTTGATTTGACTTGATTGCAATAAGCGGCTTTAAACTGGAATTGCCAGTTTTATTTGTTATGAAGATGAGTTTGCTCAGTGTCACCATGAAAGTAATTTTGTTTTTGTTGAAGAGGTAATAGCATTTTTTTTATTATTGCACGCAACTGACTTCGTTAAGGGTTTCATACACATGGAAGTGAGCAAAAATGCATTTTTTTGGTGAATTTTATTTAAAGATTTTTTTTTTTTTTTGTAAATAAGGAAAAATATTTTATATTTATAGAATCTAATGTAATTCAATGATACCGGTGACTCATTGTAAAAAATTTTGGACTTTCTTTATTCCTTAACCGATCTCCAGAAGTACCTGACGGTAAGCTCAATTTTTCAGCTTAAAATTTTCTCAAATTCACAGTTAAGAAAATAATTTAATTCATATGTACTTGTATGTAAATAGGTAAAAATCGAAGGACTAGTAAAAATTTTATTTTTGACAAAAAGGCGGTTTACCTAAAAATCAATTTGAAAAAAATATATATTTCGTAGTAACTTAAAAAATTAATATTGTTATCAAAAACATATATTAGGCCTATAATCGTTTCCCTATAAATTTATTTGAGAAAGTTGTGTAAAAATTTCATGCCGTTTCAGTGAAATTTTCCTCAGAGATTCTGAAACTAGAGTTTCGAAAACAGCACGTTAAAAATTTGGAAGCTTTTGGCACTAAACTAAAACTACATGCCGGATCAAAATAAGTCTTTAGAGAATATTCTGAAAAGCATGTAAAACAAACAATGAGTTTTTGGAAACCACAAGTGGCTGTAAGCCCTCAACAGATTATTTGGAGCTTATCTCTTTATAAACTACTTCAAAAGTATCTAAACTTCTTATCACAAGATTTCCATCAAATATTTACCCACTTAAATGCCTAACATTCACACATTTACTAGTTGGGACTACATGGCGTATACGTAACATTTTTTAAAGACTGTATGCTGACTTACTTTTGAGATTTTGAAAGGCTTGCTAATGACTAATAACACTCTAAGATTTCCATTAAGTATTTTACCACTTAAACACCTAATATTCACACATTTACTAGTTAGGGCCACATAGCGTATACGTAAAATTTTTATAAGACCTTATGCTGACTTACTTTGGAAATTTTGAAACGCTTGCTAATTACTAAATTACTAATAATACTCTAAGATTTCTATCAATTATTTTACCACTTAAACGCCTTACTAATAATACTGTAAGATGTCCATCAATTATTTTACCACTTAAACGCCTAATATTCACACATTTACTAGTTGGGACTACATGGCGTATACGTAATATTTTTTAAAGACTATATGCTGACTTAATTTTGAGATTTTGAAACGCTTGCTAATTACTACTAACGCTCTTAAATTACTTTTGAGCTTCATAAATATCCTAAGAGTATCAGCAAATAAATTCTCCCTCATATTTCTCATAAAATTCTTCAATAAAAGTTATCTACTTATGGTCTCTCTCTACTCGTATTTTTACAAACTTACCAATTACATGAACACACAACTTACTCAAGCCATTTGTAGAATATTTTCACGCTTCCAACATGCATATTTTACAAACTTTTGGCAAAAAATGAACCACCCACTCACCTGCAATGAACAGCGCCTCGACAATAACATCCGACACCATGGTTTGACGATCAGCTTTCGCGAATGCCGCATTGTATGGCACCAAAACGGCCACATAGAAGGTGGACACCAATATAATCCAGTCCCAAAAACCCTTGAAAACACCGTAATGCGGCAGAATGAAGCGTGACTTTTTTATTGATTGCGTTTTGTATTCGGGAAAAGGCGCCTCCGTTGAATGCAATAAATTCTGTTTGGTAAAATGCAAAAAAGGTAAAAAACATTTACTATAAAAAATGCGAAAGGTATTAATATTTGCGCAAAAGAAAAAAACACAAACAACAAAGCGAGGGTGAGCTGGAAAAACGCACTAATTGCTTGACAGTCACTAGCCTACAATTGTTGTTGTTGCAGTTGTATTGTGCGCGGCGAAAAAAGAGATTAAATTACATTTAAGCTGAATGTGAGAATTATTTGTATAACCGTGTTGGCTGCTGTTACGGCGCACAAAAGAATGCTGCGTGAGTTTATTTGAATAGAGTCTCACACATACACACACACGTGCAGGTCCACACCTTTTCACGTTTATTAGCCGCGAGCGTTGTGAGGCAGATATTGGATTTAACGTTAACGGATGAATGTAATATGACTCGACTTACACACGATTGCAGTTGTATGGCATTAGTTTTATTCGCATGTCTGTCGAATTTAATTAAGAGGCAAAAACGGAATGATAAACGAGCGAATATGCGTGTGGGACATATGTGTGTATGTGATATGTCAGTGTTTAGAGGCTTGATTATCATCGTCATAGTAGGCAGCTGCAAACTAAACGACTACAGCAAAGTCTTTCAGGCCAAAATTGTGGCTATAACAGAAGGTGCCAAGTAGGCTTCTGCTCTAACCAGCAAGTTCACATTTCATCTCCTTCACAGACATTCTAGTGGATTGCCAAGCAGCAATTAAGGCCATTTGTAGCACCAATATTAAGTCGCATTTCGTTAGGTTATGCAAGCAGACAATAGCTAATTTTATAGTAGGTAACTCGGGTTCTCATCTGGGTAGCTGTTCGTAAAAGGAAATTAAAACGCAGGCGAGCTGGCCCACTCGGAGGCAGCTGAAGACACAATTCCACTAAGCTGTTCATACCATTCAGCTTCTTCAATCGCTTTTTGAAGCAATGGGTTCTAGGGGAACACCTCAGATCTTGGAACACAAGCAATACAGAACATATCACAAAGTTACTTTGGGGTAGTGGGCAGACCAAACAGACCAAACAGTTCCTAATTATATGCAAAATATAGCTTAGAAGCATTATTGGGGTACCTATCGTTAAGATCCCAGCTTAAGAAAATTTTAAAAGTGGATGCGGACGCTGGAGCTTTATCTATGTGAAATCTCAGCTTTCAGCCAAATGAGAAGCAAAACATATGACACGGCTTCCAATATTCCTACTTAAGAGACTAAGCTGAATAAGGCTCAAATATTTTGCTTAGTCTCTTAAGTAGGAATATTGGAAGCCGTGTCATATGTTTTCCTTCTCATTTGGCTGAAGGCTGAGGTTGCCACCCGAGAGCACAAGTGACCTAATGATGGTCCAAGTTTGCCAACTTTGGTCCGGCACTTATACGCTTCCCTTTTCAACTAAACAACCAAGACGTAACTCTCGTTAAGTAAGAGCGATTGGGTTACGCTTTATGGCGTTCGAATGATAAGAATTCACACTCAGAAAGTTCTGCAACAGTGAGTCCGTGACTTAGTGACTATTTTATTACGACCCTGAAACTGCAACAGCCAGGAGATGAAATGTTTCAACGCAAACGATGGGCAAACCACAATTTGCGGTCGGGAACTACAATCCCTACTACCATGTGCCAAACTCGGAAATATACCAGGACTTGCGGTCATGAAGTTTTTGAATTGTGTTTGGTGGCATTGGTAGGGAATAATCATGCACGAGCTAAGCTCGGGCCTATACTGTCATCAATTCAATAGTCTAAAAGAAAAGAGAACAACCAGCAGCGGGCAGTTTTGTCCAACAGGAGGCGAAAACTGTGTCGCTAGGATAACGGAAGACACGTGAAGTGATAGCGACTCGCTAAAAAGTCGCTCTGGTAGCTCGTTTAGCTTTTATGCCACCACCTACTAGCTCGGACCTGACAACAAGTGATTATAATTTACTCCTTTCTCTGGTGAATGTTTGTTTATGCTGGTGAAAAATCCAGTTCGAGAGCAAAGTGTGAAAATTTAATGTCCCAGCTTTTTGCCAAATACATAATATCCTGAATAAACTTGCCAACAGCTGCTACTTCGAAGTATTTGATAAGTAAAATCCTCTTTCGACGAACAAAGACCAATCTCTATAAGTCACTCATTATTCCCGTTCTGCTGTATGATGCAGAGGAATGGACGATAACAAGTCAACACTGTGATGAGTCGACGTAACGAGTTTTCGATGGAAAGATTCTGCTGAAAATGTATGCCCATTGGCAGTACTCGCCGTTGCCAATGAGCATACGACGAAACGATGGGCTGTATGAAATATACAATGACATTTAACATAGTTCAGCGAATTAAGAGACACGGCTACGCTGGCTAGATCATGTCGTCCGAATAAATTGAAACACTCCAGCTTTGAGGGTATTCCACGCAGTACCCGCCGGGGAAAGCAGAGGAAGGGAAATACATCCACTCCGTTGAAAAAACAAGGTGGAGAAGGACCTGGCTACACGCAACACTTATTTATCTTGTAGTTGCCACCAATTTTCTCCATCATGCTATTTATTATTTAAAAAGCATTAATGTATGCGTATACTCGGCTTCTGCTTTATTGCTAGTTAAGGCTTTTGGATTTTAGAAAGCAACTTGTCTTTCAAAAAGTAAAATTGCCTACAACAACACTTATTTATCTTGTGCTATACGCGTATAGCGTTAAAGATTTGGATTTCAGAAAGCTTGTCTAAAAAGTAAAATTGCCTATACTGAAATGTCTCGTACCTTTTTTTTACTTTTAATCAAATAATAATGTTTAAATTAGTACGTAATTGATTATAATAGTTGAATACTCACATTTCCTAATTTCAATTTCGTCTTCACCTTCTCCGGCTTGTAGTGGCCGGATAGTTGATAGAGCACCGCGCGACTACGTCGCCGTCCCATATTACAGCCAGCAGGTACATCCAGATTATTGCCCTCCATGCCGTCAGCATCCGCCTCCGATGTCGGCGGACCGCCCAGACCCGGCAGGCCGCCCAAGCCCAGCATGCCAGCATTGGAACCGGCACGAAAACGCGCGCCCAACAAAGCAGCTGTAAGGGCAAAAACTTTGCAGCGTAAACAAAAAAATTGCGAACAGAAGGAGAAGCGATAAGTGAAGATAAAGGGGGCGAAGAGTACATTTTTCGGAATTTGCATTTTTTTTTGCACAAACAAATGCAATGCAAACACAAATGAGAGACAAAGGTGAAAAAGAGAAAAAAAAAACAAAATAAAAATGCAAAAAGAGAGCGAAAATGGCAAGTAAAGAGAGTAAGACAGGTGAAACAGTGAGTTAGATGTGAGAAGTGCAAAAATGTGTAGCAAAGTGCGCGGGATTTTACAGAAGAGCACAAAAGCGCGAACAAGAGAGAGAGAAAAAGAGAAAAAAGAATGGATAAACAAAGGTGAGGATTATTAATGGTTTCTTCTTATGAGATTTATAACTTTATTGACATATACGCTAATTTAAATGTGTATTGGTGCACGTGTAAGCATTTATAAGGTTTTGGGGCAAAATACCATAATTAAGTGTTTTGGATTTAGGTCGTTTCTTGTTTTATATTTTTATTTATTTTTTTTTGGTTTTGTGTCACTAAATGCGTAATCACTTTTAATTAAATATTTTTTTGTTACAAACTTTTCATGCCACACGCACAAGGCAAACAGCTTGACGGTTTATAAATATGTAAATAATTTGAACTAAAACTAAAACTACTTTCGTGGAAATTTACTTCATGCCAGAGTGCAGTCATTAGTGGCTGAGAACTTTGTTACAAAACAGGCATGCACACACCACTACATATATGTAAATATAAGTAAGGATGTACACACAGAAATATATATAAAAACATTTTCATATATTGCTTGGTAGCTGATGACCAGCAGAGCATCACTTTCATCGACTTTTTTTTAGTTTTTATACAATTTTTTATATTTATTTTTCTCTTTTATTATATTTTTTTATTAATTTTTTTTTCTTTTCTCAACTTTTATTTTCATTTTTATTTTCATTTTTATTTTTTTCTTTTATTTTTTTTTTTTAATATAATATCTACTTCTACGCATTGAAATGCAGCGCGTTGCCAAAGCGTTAAACAGCGCAATTTGCCTTTGCATTTTCATTACTGCAGCGAAACTTTTCTCATTTTATAAGCAAATATTAAAATATTACAAAGCACTTTCTCACGCGCTGCGCAGGCGTGCTGCTCTGCCTTTCCTGCCTTTGTTGCTCGGCGAGGACGTTTTCATAGCCCAGCGACTTTTAAGCGCTTTGCTGTTTTGCACTTAACGCATTTCGCACACCACTTTTTGCGCTTTTTTCTCTTTTTTCCACAAACTTCCTAAACTACTTTGCCGACGTGCGCGGCCGCTGCTCAAAAAGCGTTATTTTAATTTTTATTCAATGTTAAGCGAGTTGCAATTTTAAACGCCACTAATAGCAGTAATAAAAAAGCTATGTTGTAGAAATTGATATGGTCTAATGTTTGCTTCTAGATATTATAAACTTCGGGCAAACTTAATATACCCTGCTCACGATGTAAGTCTCAATTCCTGTAGATCAGCTTTAATTCCCTTCCAAACAAATATTTTTGCTAATACTCCGTTCTAAAATACAGTTAAAATGTGTACACATTTTTGGATCAATAAACTTAAAAGTGTACTCAGAAAAAATTCTAAGAAATTCGCTTTTTTTCTGCCAACTAATTGTATATAAGCGTTCAAACTTCCTTGCGTCAAATATTTTCGACGTAACGGTAGCTCTCGATTATATGAAGCAAATGAAGTGTTCCCTTTAAAATAATTTGACTTTTTTACATTGTTTTCAGATTTCCAGTTGCAAATGAGTGGGATTGCTGGGCAAAATAGATGCATAAAAAAAGATTTTATAGACTACAATTTGGTACCATATATCGCAGAGATCAAGAGGTTCTTATCGTGATATTTCCAATAAAACAAAACTTCATAGGGTTCGAAATAGAGTTGCTACATATTAAAATATTCAGGGTTCTTCACAACATACCAAACTAATTAAAACTCCCCTTCTAATCTAGTATGATTTACATAATTATACTAACCCCTCTCAATTGTTAAAAGGAAAAAACTTACAATAATGCATACGCCTTAACTTCAGCATAATTCCAGCTAAAATTATTAAACCTGAAACAAGTGCTTCAACATGAGTTTTAGGAAGCCACAAATGAACCAAAAATACTTTTAAGATCTAAATATATCATCATTCAAATGGCATCCACTACTTCTTTAGCGGTAACAAATTCAATAAAAACTCAATTTTCGAGTACTCTTTCCACTTAATAAATTCGAATATCATGAACAGCAAGTTCAATATTGGCTTCTAAAAATTAAAGAAAGGCTGGTTTATTGCTAAAGACCAATGACTTCAAATAACCCCACAAGAAGTAGTCTAATGTCGTTGAACCACATTTCCTTGGAGGCCATTTAATGCCACAATTTCTTGAAATAATCAAATCTCCAAAATTTGCTAGCAGTAATTCGGTTATTGCAGGTGCTGTATGGCTTTTTCCAATTGCGGCCATATAAAGTTTATTATAATCGATCTATACCGCTTTCCATTGACAGTAACGGTGTGACCAGCTTCTTTTCGAATGAAGTACGGACCAATGATTACACCAGGCCAAAAGTCACACCAAGCGGTCAATTTATAGTAGGTGAATATAATTGTTGCTCATGAATGATTTATATATTTTCTTCGCATCAGAATATACAGTTTTGTTTATATACGCCACTATTCAAAAGAAAGTGAGTCGCATTGGGGAAGATGATTTTCTTAAAAAAATCGTTATCTTTTTCAAGTGGTTCCACGGCAAAATCAGCAAATTCACAATGCTTATAGTGGTCAAATGACTACGTTCTTGAGTTAGAACAATTTTATACGGATGCAAGCTCAAATCCTTTATCAAAATCGATGATTTTGATAACAAAATTGAAAAATTCTCAGGAGAAAGGTTCATCAGAAGATTTATGCATTCGATGGGACAATGAGATCTACGAAATATATGACGGCATTGACATAGTTCAGCGAATCAGTAATAGTGCCTACGCTAGCTCGGTCATGTCTTCCGATTGAATGAAAAAAAAAGATCATTCCATGATGAATTTGTAAACATTATTGAATAAAATGAAAAAAATTAGATATCATGACGTATAAAAATGGCCAAAACGACAATTAGAAATCAAATCATCCCTGGTCCTGGAAAACCCGATTTTAATTGGTGCTTTATTTGTATATTGAAGTGAGAAAGAATTAGATGGAATTTCAAATTGTATTATGGAAAGTAGACGTAGTTGTAGTCTGATTTCCTCACTTATAGCGGGTTCAGTTGATATCGGTCGAGACATATGGATTTTGACCTAAATAAGGGTGGTTTTACTCCCATTACCCTGATACCCATGACTGATAGGGCCATCAAACCAGATCCTAGTGTTGGGGCTGCCAATGGGGGTCCACTAAGCCGATACTTAAGCAACAAAATTTGTTCTGTGCTAGTAGAAGGATATATAGCCTATGTTCTCGGTCGGCAGTTGCTTTTTAGCGATAACAGGGATCATCAAGCTGTTAGGGGCAAGGTGTGGGATTCTCGTTTAGAAGGGCGTTTTTATATATTCATTTCACTGCCCCATAAAGATTGCCTAAAACATATGACATGTCAAATATTGAAGAGAAGTACTTGGTTTTCATTACCATATCACGATTAAGTGACGAAATTAGGTAGCTCAAAATATATTTAAAATAAATTTCGTAACAAATAAAAATGATTTTTTATAAATATTATTCGATAAAATGATTTTTAGCTAAAAAAAAATTATTACTATGGCTTTCGAAAGCAAAAGTTTCAAACAAATCACACTGTGATTCCATTTGTCAGCCATTTGTCCCACGTTTTCAGCCACCATATTTACCTACTACTTTCTCATGTTCTTTCTCTTTGAAATACGTTTTCTCCAAATAATAAACTCGTTCACAATGTACCCCCGAGCAAAACAATGTTCACAAAATCGCATTAGGACAAACTTAAATGATTAATTGCACAAATCCACGCGAGATGAATCAAAATTTAACATAATAAAGACTTGTAAACATTGTTATCAAAAAAATCGTCAACACTTAGCACCATATTTAACAGCTTTGTTTTGTGATATTTGTAATTTTATGCCGCGAATTAATCATCATAACAGATCTGAGCCCTGCAATAAATTAAAATTGTCCGCCTTGATTGCAAAGGAATTTCGCGAACAACATGAATAACGACCTTCATACAAAATTAACGAAAAAGGCAACCCGCCCAAGGCGTTTGTAACGAATAAGATCCGCAGGTTACCTTAGCCCTTTCGTTGAGTTTTTCACAATTGTCCCAAATACAGAGGTCATTTTCATTGCAGTAATCTATTTAAAGGCCTGATAAGTTGTTTGTATGCAAACAAATTGGATTTTAATTCAAACAATTTGCGGCCTTAAGAGGTTGGGCGGAAACCCGTTAGCTTGAGGCCTGAGTGTCTTAAGAAAGTTAACTTTTTTCTTTCATTATTTCGTCTCTCAGCGCAGACAAGTCAGTATGCTAATTTGCATAAGGAGTATTTTGTAATCGAGCGCTGTGTATGTTTGAGTGTGTATGTATGTCTGTGCATGTGCAAGTGTATTTGTAATATGCCCGCGGCAGTGGCTTTGAACCCGTGCATAGCTGTTGGTGAAGGGCTTAAATCAAATATAAGAATACAAAGCAAGCACATAATTTGTGTTGTTTGCTTGCTGCGCAAGGACTCCAGTTGAAGAGCTTAACAAAAAAGGTAAAAAAGCCTAAAGATTTTAGTGCCTCTTTGGTCGGAGTCTTTTTGCGTTAACTCAATCAAAAAGGAATACGCGACGTTTAATTTATTCGCCAAGTGTCACAAGTTCTAAAGGTAGGTAAAATTAATACTTATCAGAATCATGGACGAAATATCTCCTGTCACTCGCGACTTGGTTCTCACGTCACTGTTCACAGTCATAACTTTGAAGTCGTAGATAATTTCGTCTATCTTGGAACCAGCGTAAACACCACCAACAATGTCAGCCTGGAAATCCAATACAGGATAACTCTTGCCTACAGGTGCTACTTCGGACCGAGTAGGCAATTGAGAAACAAAACCAAACTCTATAAGTCGCTCATCCTGCTATATGGTGCAGAGGTCTGGACGATGACAATAACTGATGAGTCGACGTTGCGAGTTTTCGAGAGAAAAGTTCTGCGAAAGATATATGGTCCTTTGGCCACGGCGAATACCGCATTCGATGGAACGATGAGCTGTATGAGATATATGACGACATTGCCATAGTTCAGCGAATTAAAAGACAGCAGCTACGCTGGCTAGGTCATGTTGTCCGAATAAACGAAAACGCACTTTAAAGAAATTACTGCATGTGAAAATGACCTCTGTATTTGGGACAACTGTGAAAAACTCAACGAAAGGGCTGAGATAATCTGCGGGTCTTTTTCGTTACAAACGCCTTGGGCGGGTTGCCTTTTTCGTTAATTTTGTGTGAAGGTCTTTATTCATGTTGGTCGCGAAATTCCTTTGCAATCAAGGCAGACAATTTTAATTTATTGCAGGGCTCAGATCTGTTATGATGATTAATTCGCGGCATAAAATTACAAAATCACAAAATAAAGCTGTTAAATATGGTGCTAAGTGTTGACGATTTTTTTTGATAATAATGTTTACAATTCTTTATTGTGTTAAATTTTGATTCATCTCGCGTGGCTTTGTGCAATTAATCATTTAAGTTTGTCCTAATGCGATTTTGTGAACATTGTAGTATACGACGCAGTACCCGCCGGGGAAAGCAGAGGAAGAGGAAGACCTCTACTCCGTTGGAAAGACCAAGTGGAGAAGGATCTGGTTTCGCTTGAAATATCTAAGTGGCGCCACCAAGGGAAAAGAAACAAGTAAGGAAGGGCTAAGTTCGGGTGTTACCGAACATTTTATACTCTCGCATGGTAAAGTGATAATCGAGATTTCATAATACGTCATTTACATATTTTTCAAATACCGTATTTTTGTAAAGTTTTATTCCGCTATCATCATTGGTTCCTAATGTTTATACTCGTATTATACAGAGAAGGCATCAGATGGAATTCAAAATAGCTTTATATTGGAAGAAGGCGTGGTTGTGAACCGATTTCACTTATATTTTGTACATGTCATCAGGGTGTTAAGAAAATATTATATACCGAATTTCATTGAAATCGGTCGAGTAGTTCCTGAGATATGGTTTTTGGTCCATAAGTGGGCGACGCCACGCCCATTTTCAATTTTTAAAAAAGGCCTGGGTGCAGCTTCCTTCTGCCATTTCTTCCGTAAAATTTAGTGTTTCTGACGTTTTTTGTTAGTCGGTTAACGCACTTTTAGTGATTTTGAACATAACGTTTGTATGGGAGGTGGGCGTGGTTATTATCCGATTTCTTCCATTTTTGAACTGTATATGGAAATGGCTGAAGAAAACGACTATGTAGAGGTTGGTTGACATAGCTTTAGTAGTTTTCGAGATATATGCAAAAAACTTAGTAGGGGCGGAGCCACGCCCACTTTTCCAAAAAAATTACGTTCAAATATGCCCCTCCCTAATGCGATGCTTTGTGCCAAATTTCACTTTAATATCTTTATTTATGGCTTAGTTATGACACTTTATAGGTTTTCGGTTTCCACCATTTTGTGGGCGTGGCAGTGGGCTGATTTTGCCCATCTTCGAACTTAACCTTCTTATGGAGCCAAGGAATACGTGTACCAAGTTTCATCATGATATCTCAATTTTTACTCAAGTTACAGCTTGCACGGACGGACGGACAGACGGACGGGACGGACGGACGGACAGACAGACATCCGGATTTCGACTCTACTCGTCGCCCTGATCACTTTGGTATATATAACCCTATATCTGACTCTTTTAGTTTTAGGACTTACAAACAACCGTTATGTGAACAAAACTATAATACTCTCGTTAGCAACATTGTTGCGAGAGTATAAAAACGACTGACGTGCTGTTGTTAACTCGGCTATAATCGCCTAAGCGGTGTCTACGCCAGTAAAGAAGAAGAAGGGCATGGTCACTAGGTTGAAACGTCTATGGCGCTTTCAACCGAATTCGCTGAGTAAAAGCTTTTTAGCACTTCTTAACATACTGTAAAAGTAAGTAAAAACAGTTATTAACTATGCTCGTTCTGCATATAACGGTTATATATAAAACCACTAAATCTTCGATAACACAATAAAAAAATATATTATATGCCTTAAATTTCACAGCTCATATACTACGGAAATCCTTTATAGGAGTTAAGATTAAAATTTTATAATGTGCGTGACATCGTCCACTTTTACGTGAAATTCTATACCTCAAGAACTACACCGACGAAGTCAATTCAATTTGGTTATGAAAATGGACGTAACCAAACAACAAGCTGGCCTACTTCCTTCCATATGGTTCCTTCACTTCAATGTATATAAATATGTAAATCACCAATGCAGTTATTAGAATAAACTCTTGCACAAATCGTGGCTCTGAGGTATACCATCTCACGTTCAAAATTAGTCGATATCGGACCCCAACTGTTGAATTTCTCAGATAACGAATATGATGACCACAATTTCTCTGTCTGACTTTGTTTATGAGAATATAAATCAATATGTGGGATGTATTATTAAAATTGTTAATTCATTTTTTCTCTGTCTGCAGACTGCTATGCAGCCAATCAAGCAGGTGGGCTGAAGTTTCAGGCTCCCTGCCACAGAACTGGCAATTCGCATCGGAAGCTAGGATCATATTATAGGTGTGCTTCTTGAGTTTGCAATGCCCAAGTAGCCTGAGCTTGTCTCTTGGGATATTGGTTACATATTTAAGTCTGCTTAAGTGGTAACCACCTATTAGCAACTTGACATGGTGAATGACTTGGAGTTTTTGCCAATATCTCTTCTTGCCTACTCCTTTCTTCTTGAGTAGCAGCTCCTTTATGGTATGTGGTATGAGGACCAATTGCGACGAAGGGTTCAGATTTTATCATGTTAGTGTCTGCTGTGAGCAAGATCATCAAGCAGTTCAATTCCGCTTTACCTTAGTGACCATGCACTGTGCACCTGGTGACGTGCAATGTGCTGTAGGACGAGTAAATTATTGTTATTTTAGGATAACTCTAGATTTTCGTTTCACTTGAATATCAATAAAATGATCATAGCTTCATGATAAAACTCAATCATTCAGTAAATTGCAGAACAAAATTTTAATCCATCGATATGCTTCTATACACACACATATACAAGTACAGGAATGTATGTTTGCTGCCTGTAATTAAAGATTATACTCACGCGCATGAAGGGTGTATATTAGGGTGGATCAAAAAAAACATTTTTTTTTCGTTTGGTACTCTGAAAAATAGGTTCCTAGACACCTCTAAGAAAGCCTCTCCAAGCATGAGCTCTTAATTGTAACGGGAAGGTCCTCCTTCTTACAGTTTTCTATTTTTTCTTTATTTTTTCATAAACCCAACCGTTTAAAAGATATTAACGGTTGATGTTTGATTATTTTTGGAAAAATTATTTATTTCTAATGAATTTTACAACTCAATGAAAAAAATAATTATGAAGGTTTTTGGAGAGGCTTTCTTAGAGGTGTCTAGGAACCTATTTTTCAGAGTACCAAACGAAAAAAAAAAATTTTTTTTTGATCCACCCTAGTGTATATGTACATATATACAAATACAAGTATATGAATACATTTCTCTGTTCAAGCGTATTTGTGCTTCTGAATAATTAATAAAACACAGTGCAAATGCCATATTCTTCTGAAACACGGCCGACAACTGGTAGTTGTGTCATAATTAATTACAAATGACATACGCTCTTCTATGGCTGCGAATGGAGCGTGAATTGTCGTTTTTCGCTTGCACAAACACACGAACAACCACATATACGTATACTCACATATACACACATACACGCGTGCATATTGCAAAGCAAGCTCATACTCATAATATATTTTCCACTTCATTACAAGCATATTGCGTGTACAATGACAACAGCAAACACAAACTGCATGTTTACTTATTTGTTCATTTGTGTTTGTACATATGTATATATGAATTTAATAATTATTATTTGCGCTCTCCCGTAGCTTATGAGCTTTATGCTGTCAATTATTTCCGCAATCTTCTTAAATGCAGGTTAATCTTCGTTTCAAGCGTAATTGTCAATCGTTGCAGCACGTAATAAAGTTTATGAATGTTTCAAGTTAAAAACATATTTGATTTTACAGTTGAATGATTTCAATGCTTAAGCGCGAGCTACATTGCTGCGATTTCGCACAATTTGATAAATTATTTGATTTGACTTCGGTTTTCACAAATGCTCGTACACTCTTTTTACGACTTTATTACATTTTAATTCTTTGAGTACGCACAAATTTAATTAATCATTGCATACTTTTCGGATTAACGGCGCAGATGCTATTTTCTGAAGCGGCCTTTAATTAATTAAGTAGTAGAGGGCGTACATATGTTTTAATGGAAGATCCTGCTATCTAAATATACAATTTTTGTTTTAAAATCTTTTCACATTTCAATACGAATCGGTACGATCGTGAGCTAAAGCTCTTCCTTGTTCTTTGGCAAAAAATAATCTGTATACCTTTCTATAAACTAGAATAATCAATTATTCATGTTGCCTGCTTTAATCACTTTGACACCGACCACATGTCTTTGAGACTTACACCGTCACAGTTATGAACTTCTTACTGCCGCTAGATGTCTCCTTGCACATTTCTAGTGAAAACCTTATTTCATTTCCTAATCTGACATTTTATCTTTATTTTTAAGAGGCGTACAACAATTACACTTTATTTATATCTTAACAAGTAATAAAGTGCTAAGATTGGTTGTAACCGAACACTTTATACTCTTACAACTTACATGAACCTAAGGCAGTTGCAAAACATCAACCACAAAATCAGTATCCAAGCAATTCTCTATATATATACAGATATATGAAAACACTCCAGCCCTGAGAGTATTCAACGCAGTAAGCGCCGGGCTGCAGAGTAAAAGAAAGACCTCCACTCTGTTGGAAGGACCTTCGCGCGGTTGTAAACTCAGCTATAGACTCATACGACGACGGACATATTCGGCATAAGGTTTGTTAGAAAAACGAAAATCATTCCACCCGATTTTATATATCTTCGCCGATACTACTTACAATTGACATGCCGCATTCTAATAAAATCTTCCCTGATATTCATTAAGACACATCACATACCATCACCAATCATATGAGGTAAAGTCACCCGGATGTTTTATGTTTGTTTTATGAGAGCTAGGTCATGTTTTCGCCCAGTTTAGGCACAAAGACACAATGTTATCAGTAAAAGCCCGCCTCTCATTTTTAAAGAGATAACTCACATTTTGGCCGAAATGTGTCGTATAAATCACTTGGAAACTCAAAAATCGTTGTATTAGGTATATGAGAGCTAAAGGAAGTATTCTCACAATTCAACCTATTTTTGGCGCACCGAATTACTATTGTCAGGATAAGATTATCCTTGACATATCTAACACATTGACTGATATTTGCGGCAAAAAGTCAACAATAAATACTGGAATTCAAATGTGCGGTACCAAGGGGCCTGAAAAATTTGGTTGGACAATTTATGGTCATAAGAAGGCTTACACTGAAGGCATTATTCGTGAAAAGCCTTACGTCGTTACATTCATTGCTTCCTGATTTGCATACCGGAAAGTGAAAACATCAAAAGAAATTTTAAATTATGTTTTATAAGAACTAGGCGTGGCTGTAGTCTGATTATGCCCATTTTTACTCTGCAGACCAGAGGATTTCGCACACCAAGTTTGGTTCAAATCGGTTATAGCGATTCTACTTAAAAGTGGACCGCGCCACACCCATCGTCCAATTTTGAGCACGGCTTATTTAAAACCCTCTAATACCGCTTCGAGGGTAAAATTTAAGTTCTCTTGCGTATTATGGCAATTTATAGGTTTTCAGTAATTGGCGTTTTGTGGGCGTGGCAGTGGTCCTATTACGCCCATCTACGAACTCGTACTTTTTTTTGCCAAAAGATGCGCATGCCAAGTTTCATCAAGATATTTCAATTTTTACTCAAATTACAACTTTCACGGATGGACGTCTCGTCATCCTAAATATCTATATAATATAACCCTATGTCTAACTCGCTTAGTTTTAGGGGATAAAAGAGTGTAAAAATTTTTCTTAAAGTCAGAATTGATAATAAAATATACTTTTTGCCTAGATTTGAGGTCAGATGAAATTATTTACTAAAATACATATATAATATCCTAAAATACTTCCTCAAATTTTTGCTTTCAAAAAAATCGTTAAATTTTTAAACAAAGCAAAATATTTTAAATCTAATTTTGAAAGAGCAGTCAGCAATAAATATTTTTATTGAAAAATTTTTTTTTAATAAATATTGAAAATAAAATTGTAGAAAGCGTGACTGAACTTTCTACAATTTTATTGCTTTGCCAAAAAATATTTTCTATTTCCTTCAATGCAGAAAATGTTCATTTCAAAAATTCCTTCTTTCTCTCTTTAAAATCCAACTAAAACCAAACTCAATCGTAGTGTCAATTGTATGGTTTAAAATTGAATTCAATCAATCAAGCGAAAATGCCGAAAGATAGTCAAAACAGAACCGAAGATCAAAAGAGACATTTATGGTATCTGCATATATCACAAACACCCCCAAATGCACAAATTTCTTCAGGGAATAGGAATGAATAATACATCACCACGTCTAACCACCGAGCAACGCAAGAAGTAGAAGAGTAGAAATGCCAAGAATATGTCAAAATTTAAATGTAAATAAAATGCATTGACTCGAATATAAATATATCACCTTCTATCACCAACACAATGCACACACAAAACAGCTATAAATATCTTACTAAAAGACAAAAATATATAAAATGTATTATGCAGATGAATTTATGCAAGCACTCGACAGTAAAAATTTAAATTCTGACAGTTTTAAGGCATTTCGACAATATTTATTTTATTATTTCTCTTACTCTCATGCGAGCGAATTTTTGTCTCAATATTTTACAAAATAAATTTTAACAACTTTTCCCCCAGTAAATATGTAGCAAACACTCATGCATCTTTTATTGCCTGCTTTAGCCAAAATGCTTGCCAAGTTCAACGTAAATAGCGCAAAGTTAAATGCAAGCCACAAGCCGCCAAATACCGCTCTGCGGTTGTCGGCTGCTCCAGCTGATTGCTTGCGGTCGATGACAGCAACCACAGCAGCGGTAAAGCACAAGTTATAAAACGGATTTCTTTTTTCATTTGCACACAGGTATGATACACAGTGGCTGGCATACGGTCAGCCAGTCAATGCCCGACCGTAAATACTTTGTCCGTTTTGTGTTATAAATTTATTTGAGTTTAGTCGACTTTAAGCTGCGGGTGGCATGCTGGTCGATTTTGATTTAGTGTTTCTTGTTTTTATTGTTGTGGGTCTTGTATAAGCGGCTAAATAGAGCCCAGTGAACCGTTGTTAATACGTTTGGTACATCTCACCTGCTGGTTAATAAGCTGATTCACCATTATTGCGGTTAGGATTATACTCAGCTGGTGCTTTAAATTCGATTGAGCATTTTATTGGCGGTCATCAAAATAATGTTAAATAAACAGTTAGTGCGCTGAGGTGAAATTTGTATATATACTATATCGTGGTTGAACATATGATATATACATATTTATCAAAAATGACAAAACAAAAATTTCAATCAAAATTCTAGAGACTATTCGCTCCGAAAACCGTGAGAAATCAGTTTAGCCAACGAATCAGCAAACACTGGCAAAATTCACTCACTAACCACACCATCAGTCGGGTAACCAGCTGCGAATTAAATGCATCTCAATCGGTAAATCGCCTTGTCAATGCCTCCATGGCTGCTGGTTAGACGTACACGTGCATCATGCATTCAGTAGCAGCACTCTTCGCCACATATCAGCTCTGTGTACTTACGCAACGGTATTTTGGCAATGCTGTTAAATCGCATTTCGTTCAGTTGCCACATCCATCACCGGTCTTATCAAAACAATCGCTCATCGTCAGCATCGGCTGCACTAATCCGCTTGATGTGCCCGGGCGTATACGTAACATGGTTTGTGTTGAATTCGCCGAAAGGTGGAATATGTGTGCGATTGCCTGCATAATTGAGGAAGTGGCCATATGTGTGCTGGCGCATAATTGAACAGCATATTGATGAGGGTTCACACGCGCTGTGCCGTCTTTTGGTGCTTCTTTATGAAGCCATTGTTTGGAATGGAGCATAGTGCACATTACTTAATGAGCCTTGTCACGTGCTATTATGTGTTGACAAGGGTTTTTAGCAGTTTCTGCGATTATTTTAAATTTATTAATGGCATACTGATTAAATGTTATAGCTTCGTAACTTATTTAGACACAATAATTGGGCCGCAATAAGGTCGAGCAGGTGCTAAAGATATATGTTAAAGATTTCGTTTGTTTGTTCTTTATATCCTGAGTAGGGTATATTAAGTGCACCATTAAGTTTGTAAGAAAGTATCGAAGACCCTATAAAATGTATATCTACAAATCAGCTTAACGAGCTGATTCGAATTGGCCATGTCCTTGGGTTTGTATATACACAAAATAATCAATCAGCTTGTCAGATCGAAATCGATCTGAAATTTTGCATACGCTCTTTTCGCCCGAAAAGACTACTCTTCTGTCAGAATAACTGATATTTGACGACCAAAGCATGTAGCTGTCATACAATCTAAACGATCAAAATCAAGTTCTTGTATGGAAAAGTTTCCAATTTGACAAGATATCTTCACAAAATTTAGTATAGATTATTTTCGAAGTCAGCGCTACAACATCCAAAAACATTATTCAGATCGGAGCACTATTGAATATAGCTGCCATACAAACTGAACGTTCAAAATCAAGTCCTTATATGGGAAACTTCTTTATGTCACAAGATATCGTCACAAAATCTGGCATGGGTTATTAACTGAGGCAACTGCACAACCTCCGAGTAATTTGTTGCATAATTTAATGCTTGTCTTCTCACAGTAATTGCTTTATTCGCTTTTCATTATTATAATACACATCACTTGCTATTTACGAAAGCCAGTATTTGAGAACAAGTCAACAATAAACACCCTCAAAGTTAATATTTAGTTTAAGAACATAATATTTATTTGCCTTTAAAGCCTTTGTTTAATTCCGGTCATTCCAAACATTACTTTATTAAACAAATAATACCAGTATTGTTATAATTAACTAGATGAAAGGTATACATGTAAATAAACCACTTGTACATACATGGAAATGTGTATATTTACATAATACTTGTTATATTTACACCCACAAAATAATGGTGATGTGTAATTAACCATATGAGATATCAATTAACAGCTGTCTATAAAAAAGAATCGAATGTGAAGTGAAAGCAAATCCATTAGAATATTAGAAGCAGCTGCAAGGGCAAATTTACAAAAGGTTGCGTAGAGAGTGTAAATATTTGCTACATGTGGCGAAGGTGTTACGAGGGTAGTATGTGAAGTAGTTGGACTATTGAAAAGTTAGGATAAAGAAATCTATAGTGCGCCCCACTGTTTGTCAATACATGGCTTCAGTTGTGATCGATATGTACCCATAACGTAACGAACTTGACCTAGAAACTTGAAGAAGAAACTGCGTTTCCACAATAGTGGCTTTGTTCATGTGTCACCTACCTTTGGCTTTACGAATATATCCGTTTTTTTGCCAAATAATCTTCATTTTCTTTCTGTCAAAAAAAATTGTCAGTTGTAGCATATTGGGAACTTCGAAAAGTTGAGTGAAACAATGTGTCGGCATTTGTTTTATCACTTCAAAGATGGTGATTTCGATATTAACAACGGTCCGCGTGAAGGAAAGCCAAAAACCTTCGAAAATTATGAATTGAAGACATTGTTCAATGAGGATCTAAGTCAAACGCAAGAAGTGTTTGCTTCAGCATTGAAAGTCACCCGCCAACCCATTTCAAAACGACTACATGCACAGGGAATGATTCAAAACACAAAGAAAATGATGTTGCTGCATAACAATGCTCGCCCTCACGTTACCAATCCAGTTAAAATCTACCTGAATAATCAAAATGTTGCTTCTTCAGCTATTACATACAGCTCAAACTATTACAGTGTACTCAGATTAAATTTGACTCGGACTGGTCATTCTATACTCCGCAGGCAAACCTAATCGAAAAAAATTATTTTAATAGGTGCGAGTCCGAGTCAATTTTGATCATTAGTTTATATACCCAGAATTCATGCAATATTTTTATAAAAAAAAAATTATAAAGGTTATAGTATTAAACATATTCTTAGAATACAACTTTTTTTAGTTCTTAAAAAATAATACATTATTTTTCGCCTTTTCCTCTACACTCACATACATTTACAGCAACCCTCGTATGTATAATTATGCAGTGTTCGTTCAGAAGTTCAATTTAAGTTAATTGCTTTCGTGAAAGCAAACGAATTTTATCCTTGCAAATTTCAATCAAAGAATCACACACACAAAAGCCAATGCACAAACATACATAAATGCTACGGTATATCATATATGTATGTAAACAGCAATATACAAGTATGAGCACGAAAATAAACATGCAAGGGAAGACCTTACGCAAGGGCTGTTACATCAAAGAATATATGAATATATATATAAATACGTACATAAATACATATATACACATATGCATTTATGTTCAACACTGAATAAATTAAAATAAATAAACCCTTCTGAATAATTAATTATACTAAGTATCCAAATGCAAATTATTTGCTTAACTGCAAGAAATTAAATTCAAAATATTTTAATATCAGCGAAATTTATTCATAAAAGAAACAGTAATAAATAAAGCATTAATTAATAAAAATGTCTACATTATATCGGCTGTAAAATATTAATTCTCAGAGTGAGGCTTAATTATGAAAATTGATAGGGAGATAACCATCGATCATTAGAGCACTGAGCATGATAGATTTCTGTGCTGCTAAATAGAGGGAAAGCCAATTATATTAGATTTTATGCGTCAGATGTGACTAAATTCACTCAAACTAATATTTTGAAGAACCAAAACTTATAAACTTAAATAAATCGTTCGACGGCCTTTGACAAAATTTATGTTAAAACTAAGTATTCGAAGTTTTTGCAAAACAATTCATCACTAATACTTGCTAGAACAACATTCTCAATTGAGTCAATTAAGCTGAATATTAAACTGAAGTAGTCCACTAAATTAAATCAACCAGCATATGTCGAAAATATTTTGACTATATCTTTGATTTATAAATACTATATAGGCAGGATTACTTTAAATAAATTAAAATCGTTAATCGTCATTATGAAACGCACCTAATAGAGTTTTGAACATATTTATTATAATGCTTAAGTAATATATTATATGGACAACTAAAAGTTTCATCAATTTTGCATGCGTTCAATAATAGGAGGAAATCGACTGTTAAAGAAAAGTACGCACTTAATTCAATCAAAATGCTGGTAAATCTTTTTGGGTAAGAAAACCTTCTTACAGACATTATTATTATTGTTTTTTGCCAGCAATTTCCCCGTTGAACCATACCCGACTGACAACTGGCCATAAATACCGCAACATTATGACAATGATGTGGACGTACTGCCAACAGCTCGGAAGATGGGAAGTAGCTAACTAAGGTATGACCTCTTGATTGGATGTTCGTTGCTCTTTAATAGCACGGCATTCAGATTGGCAGTCTTAATAGGATTGGGAGTACACAAAGGGTTGAGTAAAGATTTCAGACGAACCCTGCCAAGGATACGGATACTGCGCTTCATTTGCATAGCGGGGACCTACTTTCCCCTACGCTATGAAAACCACTGTAATAGATTTTATACAGAATTAAAGGAGGAGTCCTGATCTCCTGGAAAAAAACCAGAGAGGACTAGTTAGTGGTTGTTCCGAGAAGAGAGCAGCGTTCGTAACGAGCTCAAAAGTGATCGGCACTAAGACAAGAGGTAAGCTTGGTTTAGGTGCTATGGCTGGCATTAATCCTGGAACTTAAGCTAAGCCTAGCTCCAGCAACACAACAACAGCAGCAGCAGCACGGAATCCAAAAGTGCTTTTTTTAAAGGTCAATGACCCAGAGAAAGTCAGGTACGCTGAGAAGCGTAGTGCTGCCTACCTGCTCAGAAGTGTACAAATGCAATCGCCTACCAAAGAGAGCATACAAATAAAAATCCTGCTGATACCAAGAAATGAATCAATCGAACCACTGGCGAAGAGTAGCGAAGAGATCAATAATAGATTCACTAAGACAGATTCACATCAGAAGCTACAATTCTGACGTCGCTGCTGCAAACCTTGTAACATCGGAAAACGAGATGGGTGAATTAAAGGAAAGTCCTATGGAGTCCTCTAATATTCTAATGGAATATTGAAAACATTGGGCAAGGTGAGTGTTCTTCGGGGTCTGAGTTTGAAGACAGAACCTCCAAACTCAATGAGAGAGAGCTTTTGAGTGACTCTCATCAATGCAGATAAGACAATTATTTAATTTCAATCCACACTTTTAAATCCGATTTATTAAAAGAAATTAAAGTGCCCACACAAAAACTCTCCACAGTATTAAAAGTATGAAAAATAAATTGAAACAAAAAAAAGTACAACAATAACAAAAATTAGCAACAGTCAAGTTGCTGAGCAGAAAATATGCGGCACTCGCATGTGTGCGTCCTTTAAATGTGCTGCGCAAATCGCAAATAATACCGGCAGTAATGAGGAAATGAGATTTATGAAAAAAAAACATGAAAATTATAATTTTTCACCAGCCAGTAAGTGTGCAAATGGCAGCGATTTTATTGAAGCTAACGGCATTTCGCACAAAAATGCTCGGATTGCGGTTATTTATAGCACATACAGTGCCGGAAGTAACGAACCAGAAGTATGACGCTGCAGTAAAAACTCGAAATGGAGCCAAGAAGTACAACGGTATGAATCCAAGCGCGAAAATAGTATGCAAATGAAATGCAAAAAACGGAGAAAAAATGTGGGGGAAAAAAAAGCGTTGAAAAGACGAAAATTCCAGCTTCAGTTGTTCAACAATGGCTGTTGATTAAGGCACATTTCGTGGAAAATTATAATTGCGGCGTACTTAAGTATCGTGTGGCAAGTAGCTGTTGCTTAGGCTACAAGGGAATATAGCTAATTATCTTTTAATGTAGCGGTGGCATATTTTAAAGCAGGAAAGTGCAAAGTAAGTAATGCTAATACACATATTTATATTTAGACCAAAAAATTTTTACTTCAAAAAAAAATAATTTTTTTCGTTTCTTAATTGCATGCGACTTACTCTTGTGGTTTTTGTTTACATGCAAATTTTCCAATGCCTTTATAATACTCATGCACACATATTATATAAAATCTTTGGGTTTTAATTTTTGTTTTGGCTTGCTGGTGTGGACGCGTTTAATAAACATGTCAGTTGCAATTCCAAACTATAGTGCTTCCATAATTTCTTTAATCCACGAAGAATCCAAATAAATTCTATTTTAGTAATATTTTTTCAAGTATTTGTACATTTTTGATTTTTTTAATCATAATATACAGGTAGTGACTGAGTAAAGTTATTTAACACTATATTAACTATTTATATATCTATATTCGTGCTAAGAGATGGCGTAACTTGATTATTACTTCATTGTTCCAATAAATTTTGAAAATGAGGAACTGGAATCATTACTCATTGGAATTTGTTGCCAAATCAATAGAGAGCTCGCAGAATATTTTTAAGTCACTCAAGCAGCCATACCAAAAGATGTTTGAAATACGAAGAGATGGTGACAGAGCTGCTGTAGTTTTCGCATCAGATTGAGACTGTTGATGAAAATTTAATCCATTATTTCAACCCAGAAAATCTTATGTGAAATCTGTCCAACCCAATAAATCAACGCCAAAGCCGAACATTGTGACAAAAAAGCTCTCGGAAATTGTAATTAAATTTGCCGGAAAAATGATATTTCAAGAGAAGAGTAAGAGTGGTAAGACTGTTCTTAATTACTATGCCAAAGAGGAACGTGATCTGTCAACCAGTTTGGTTACAACAGCTGCAGAAGTCGGTACACCTTAGTAGTACGTTGCGCTTTTTACATTGGATTAAAATGTTGAACTGAGAGGATGTCTCAAAATTTGTATTTCTAACCAAATTTCGTATGCGAAATCGTTATGCATGTTAGAGAAGACTTACGGTGTTTATCAAATCGAGACACGATTGTGACCGAATTTAAAGCCAAAACGACAACGAATACCATCGATGAACCATCGTATTCGACAGATTTGGCTACGTGTGATTTTGTCTTGTTCCTAAAACTGAAATTGCCGCTCAGTGGAATCCGTTTTCAGTCGATCGAAGACAAAATGTGCTGAAGGACCTGAAGGCTGCTTATGAAAAATGTTTCGGGGATTGAAAAAATTGTTGGCATAGGTGTTTTACATCTGATGGAGATTACTTTGAAGGCGAAAAAATAAATATTGATAAATTATTAAATATTTTTCGTTTTATTTACAATTTTCGGATATTTTTTTGTCACAATGTATACAAGATGTCCAGGTAACGCTATGCATTTGGCGGGATCTGAAGTGCTTGCTGTATTATAAGCTTCAAAAACAGAGTAGAGTCATAAATAGGGAACGCTACTGGCAATAACTCATCAAATTGAAGCGAGTGATTGCCGAAAACGCAGGAAACCATGCTCAGCCAAACTTTGCAAAACCATTTGGAAAGTGTTTAGAAAACAATGGTTCCTAAAATTTCACTTACGTTACCTTATAGCTCAAATATTTGCCTTTAGGACTACCAGTGGTTTCGGTGGATTAAGAAAGCGCTCATTAGTACACGGTTCAAATCTGAACAGGGTATCAAGAATTGGCCAGATTAATATCTGATCGCTGGCAGGTGCATTTCTTTTGAAATATAATCCACAAATTTCCGAAAAGCTGGGAAAATGTTTAAGATAGATATATGCGGAATATTTTGTATATGGTTTTCTTATAAAAATGTTCATAACGCACGAATATAGTCATATAGACAAAATGTGTATAAAATACTAAGCTCGAAACTACTGTTTCGATTATAAAATAATCAATAAGGAAAGCAATTTAGAAATTTTTGATTCAATTAGAATCCATGTAGGTAAGGGCACCGAGATAAATATTGTAACTTACTGACTTGTTTTCTACTTAAAGAACCAAATTATTCTTATGTTTCGCGGTCTAAAGACCTTGCCTTAGTATTAGCTTCTTAATTCTTTAAGTATTTAAAATCTTAAACACCAGGCATTAAGTTTTGAAAATGGACATAAAATTATTTTCTCTTCAGAAAGTCATTACTACAAAATAACTTCAAATCGTAGTTTAAAAAATTGCTTTAAATTTCCCCTCACTACCTTTACATTATAAAAGCATTTAATTATAGTTTGAAATTGCGTCAGTTGGGGACATTGTGGTTATCGAAGTGTAGCAAAGGGGTATGACTTCTTTCACAAAACAAAGAAAAGGTTGCTCAAAGTACATACTAAAATTCATAGAAAAACATTTCTGCAAAAAAATTTAAGCCAATAATACTTAACTTAATATTAAACGCTTAAATTTTGTAAAAGTCATATCCCTAATTAAATCAAAGCATTAACATGTTAACATTTTTCTAAATTTTCTACATAAACACCGGCACTCATATTTCACTTTGTCAACTTACCGCTATCACATTCTTCATTTACATTCATCTCCAACATCTTTGTATGTGTAATATCCTTGTGTGATGCCAAAAAGAGCACCACATCGCGTTTTTCGTTCTTAATTGGCACAATGTCAAAGAGACACCAAAACGGTGAACCTGCAAAGGAGAAAGGTGAACAAGTGAAATTAGCTTATTTACATAAATGCACAAAGTATACGCAGATGAATATGTGTGTGTGTATTGAAAGACTCAAAGTCTAAAAGCGGAAAAATGAGCAAAGCGCTAAGCTGGCAATTACTTGTTGATTGCGTCTGCCGTTGACATGGCGTATACGTAATCCATATTTGCTTATGAACGGTAGCGTAGATTTCGCTTGGTAAGCTGGAAGGTAAATTATGTTTTAAGTTAGCTGTTCAAGCAGATATTTGCATTTATGTGTTAGTTAGAGGCAGGCTGCGAATTTTTTAATTAAAAAATTTTGGATCAAAAATCAAATTTTAAATTTTTGAGTCGAATTTCAAAATAAAAAAAAAGATGTTTCGGCACCACAAAAAAAACAATAAAAATAATTTTTAAATATGCAAACTCGAAAAAATTTGAGTTCAAAAACATTTTATTTTTTCCTAATATTTTAATCCAAAGAAAAATGTTTCGGGACCATAAAAAAAAACAATAATAATACTAATTTTAAGTCAAAAATATTTTGTGTTTTTGTATTTCCATAATACATTTTTTCCTAATATTTTAATCCAATTTTTGGATTAAAAAGTAAAAAATTAATTGAAAAAAAGTTAAAAATTAATTTTTAATCCGTTATTTGGGGTTTGAAATTTTAAAAAATATTTTAATTCAAAATTTCGAAACTACTTAAGAAAAAAATGTAATTTAAATGTAAAATCAACTCTTTCTTAGTTCCTGGCTTTCAATCCTGCTTAAAAGTGAAATGCAAATGCCAAAAAACCTTGATTAGCTGATCAAATCATGTGAAGTAATTATTACTACCTCATTCAACAAATTACCAAACAACTCTTATGCTTATAATTTTACACCACGGCACTTTTGGCATCACTTAAAGACCACTTTTAAATATCTTAAATATGATAGCCGCCGTATCACTTACACCATCAGAGCACAAGAGCACACGTACGCCACACTACCAAGTCTTCATCTTCACAGCATCCACCAAAGCAAATAGCTGTATTCTTTACACAAATGAATCAAAAAATCCCTCCAGACTTAGACTAGACCAATCAGTGCTGCAGAAAATAACAACTTATAGCATACTCACAGGCGCAACGAAGACTAAATTACGTGTTACACACATATTACGCGCTGCATGTACTTTACTTTTATCTCTTTGCTCTTCATCTGCTTACATTGTTATTATATGCTTTGTGACACACACAATGCTTCGCACAGCCTTCGAGCGAAATAGTCTTTGAAATATGTGCCTACACTCTTAATGACATGCATTTGCTCATTTCTTATCAATTTGACACACTTTTTGATCTTATGCACATACACATATACAGTATATATCACTAATATACTTCTTTACACTGGTATGTGTGTGAGTATAGAAAAATTTATATAGTTAATTTAATGAGACCTTACTGCTTGAGCGCGCATTCAAGCGACTGTGAACACTTTAAGCGTGTGTGGGTGTGAGTGAGTGAAGGACGAGTGGGGAGATAAAATGCTCAAAAATTCAGTAAGGTTGATTGGAATATCGCTTTAATAGAAATTGCATAGAAAATAATTAGATTTACGCCAATTTCTTGAAGGTGAAGAGGAAACAAAGCAAATTTTAGAAGTCGTGGCTGTAAATTTTGAAAAAAAAATGTTTATGGAGGTAACGATAGTGAATAAAACAAACGAATGAAAACATTAATTAACGCACATCAAAAAAGAAAAGTGTTGCCATTTAACTTGAATTTATTTTTTTTTAATTACGAAAAATAAAATTAAAATTATAGCACAAAAATTAAAATGAAGTGATTAATTTAAAGCCATTGTCAGTTAAATTATTAAAAATATATAAAATAATAGATTAAAATAGAATTAAAAAAAAAAAACAATAAAATTGTTATTCCAAAAAATTTTATAGTAGCATTCAACAAACAAAATAAAAGTTCGTAAATGCTCTTAAAGCCCAAATCAAGCAATGAGCGAAAACCAAAAGATTTAACGCGCATTAAAAACCAATAAAATGCTTAGCTTACGCACCCAACTGCCCTTAATTCTTATCATCATTTACGAATTGAAAAGCAGACGTCAAGTCAAGTCAAGTCAAGACGAATAAAAAGCCAAAACACACTCAAATGACGCTATTTACGTATAAACTTAACGTTCATATGATTTTATTTATTACCAATGCGAATACGTGTCCGCTTTGCTGTGAACGTGTGAAATGGTGGAAAGTTGCGTATACGCCATGCTGACTGTGTCATTCACACTGATATGGGCAGCAGCGTGTGCGACGTGCGCGCCTTAACTTCAACAGCTCGTGTATATACGAGCAGAATACGTGCACACACACACCCAGCAATACAACAAATTGCTCACTTACAGTTACAAATGCGCAACGCTGAGTAAATCCTCACAACATGCTCCCCAGCGACTGGGCACAGTGGGAGTTGAGTGGGAGTAGTATACTAGTTGTAGGTATATTTTCGCAATATTTGTGTCTGTATATAAGTATATTCACTTCTGTTAGTTAATATCGACCTGCTGCCTCTCGACATCCTTTTGTTCTGCTCAAACTACTGCTGACACAATAAAAAGTCACTCGAATAAGTTTCTGAGTGGGCTTACGTTAGATGACAATGTTGTCCAATACATCTCTTGGCTTGTTTTTGCTCTTTTTATCGCCTTACTTTCGAGTTCTGTTCAACTTGTTTGTAATTTTTACAGTTATTGTGCTGGCATATGTACTTTGTCTGCCGAATTGCACGACTTCCGCTTCAATTCTGAATGTCGCTGTACATTTGTGTTAAGAATACTCCTATATAGAAAATTGAATGTACATATATGTCATATAAAACCGCTTTAGTGGTGTTAACATATTTTCGTATTCAAACACGTACACTTTTGAAACAAAGACATTTTTATTATCGCGTGTAGCAGACTATTATTGACACTAAATTTCAAATACTTTAAGCTCGCAAGCTCGCATTTTAGTCGCAGTAAAGAGTCTGCAAAGCAAAATTTTCAAATATCTTCAATAACGAGTTAAGCTACTTTTTCTTTTTTAGTTACAGCTGTGTTCATTAGTATATCATGACAAGCTTTTGCCTTTTTCATAATCTTGCACATTGATAAATTGTGATTTTAGTTTGCCCCAAAAGTTTCACTAATTTGTGGTTAGTGTAAGTGAATAAAACTTTATTGCCAAAGTTTCCAGCAATTAGTTCTTCCGTATTTTTAGCAAAGGGATAAAAAAAGTAGTGATTCTTATATCTATATTTCAAGAGTATAAATCGGTTAAATAAAATATTAAAAAATGGGTTGACAGCGAGAGGGATTAAAGTTTTTTTGTACATTGAGATAAGTGAATTTGTGTACTTTTCTTAGATACTGATAGAAAATTAGTTTATGCTTTATCACAACCAACAAATAATTTTTTCAAGGCATCGAGGATTTACTAACAGTCAACAGATCGTAAATAGTTAGTGAAAAAAGCTCAGCGAAAACGTTTTTGTCGGTATAAATATCCAACGAATTGTACTTCAGGTTTAATTTTGAATATGTTCACACAAAGAAATTTCATTGGAAAAACTAACGAATTTAAGAATGCTTTCTCAATGTCTGGTTACCATCCTCTCTGTCCAGTTAATAGAATTGTCCGCTTAATAGATTGCCCTTAATAAGCAGCAACATTTTGTGACCGGCCAATGTGCATGGCTCATGGAGTTGTCCGCTTAATAGAGCTTTCACTGTATTTTTTTATTTATGAATTTTTTTTTACTATCGTATCTTCTAAGTTGGTTCGAACTGGACACAGTGTGCTTAATTTTGCTAAAATCGGTTCAGTAGTTTAGGAGTCCATCGCGGACAAAAATTAAAAAAATATATAAAGATATAAAAATCTAAGCCCACATGATTTCTATTTAAAGTATAAACTTATAGATACATAAGTAAACTGATGGTTGTGATATATGGTAGACAATCTTGGGTGTGAAACACAACTAATATAAAATTTTGTTAGTAAAATAAATATTTTATTTCACTAGCGCATTATAGTGCAGACTTTTGGTAGGTAGGGTGGACGTCTGACAATGCACCTAGGCTTTCAGGAGGAACTTTATGAAACCACCGGAACTCAAACCCCTCACTTTTTATGTTCTAACACTGCTCTTAATGAAGCTCATCAAGGTTTTACATGTGCGAATTCCGATATATCGCCAAGAAACCCTCGGCCAATAGTTAAGATTCTTTTTCTATATAAAACTACAAGGCTCCACCGAGACTTCGCTACATTTACAACATGTTTGTCGATTAAATATCTGCAAGTAGCCCTCCTTTATCGGTGTCTAGTTAAAGTTTTGTGTCTGTTCTGCCAACTTAATCTGCTTGATATTAAGATTATTATTTTACAATATATCCTCAAAGAGTGATTTAGAAGCCACCTGGATATCTGTTCCAATAAATATATTTCTTGTATAGACCTCCTCTCTATCTGAGTAAGAAGGTTTTCTTTGATTGGTGTGACTTACGTTTGAAAGACACCTAAGGATGTAGTATTTGGAAGACAATTGTGCTAACTAATTTTGCGAAAATCCAACACCTCAAACTCAGTAACCCAGTTCAGACACGTCCTTATATCTATTTACCTCTGTGTCTTTGTGGATCTCTCCATTATTTCACTCCCATATGTGTGGGAAGGCACGTTTGGGGACAGAATTTAAGCAGTTTTCTAAACTATTACGAAAATCTGTGGTATTGGGTGGAATCGGAAACTTGTTAAGTATAATAAAGTAGCCTCTTATCACTAATAGAGATGATTTCATCAGTGTCGCTGTCGGTTGCTTACAGAACAAGTACGTGGGCAATAAATATAAAACAACGTTTAGAGAGTGATGAATTCCATACTTGGTGTAAACGGCTCCCACTCAAAACCTTAAAATCGTTTAACTCGTAAGGCTGCTTTCAGAGCCGTTGAAGAAAATTCATACAAACCAAGATGCAAATTTTCAAACGAACTTCTTGGATAGATGTGTCTCTTTAAAATCAACAGAACAAGAATTTCGTTAATAATTTCTCTTTTTAAGCCACGCTGGACTTTAAATTTCTTCACTAAAAATTACTTTTCTTTTGAAAGTTTGTCGATAAGCAAAAATTGCCTAGTTCCTCGATCATTACCTGCACTAATCCATAGTAATAATTATGTTCACTTGATTTTGGATTTGAGATAGTTTTAAGGAAAAGCATTCCTCATCACCAGCCATCTTTCTTGGAGGACTTTCTGGAAATCGGCCGCGGAAGCAAGGGAATTCGGATTTTTCAAAACGAATCGCTGATTATTAAAGTGGTGTAAGTTTCTCTGTTTATTATTTATTTATTTCATGAAATGCCTATTCAAAAAGAATTCAGAAGTCTCAAAATATATTCATATTCGGAACAAAGTATAAATATTAAGTAAAAGAGTTTCTTAGTACAAATACAATTTACAAGTCATCATACAAAGGAGTTTTTTCACTAGTAAAAATACTTGGGCTACTTGCATAATGATTCTCTCTCTTTCAACTCAATAATGCCATGCTCAATCCTTTGAAGTAGCTAAACCCGTAGCCAGTGCTCTGTTGTTGGGTCAATTTGTGTTTATTTATCATTTATTTGCAATTTGCTCCAGATAAACATTTTAATTAGAAGCAATTAATGTCTTGCAACAACAGCACCACTTGCTTTTAATTATGCGATTGGAAAAAATTATACACACACACACACACACATATATATGTATATAAAAATATTAATGTTTTCAATAACAGTGTGTATACTTACCATCTTTTTTGTAAAAAATAACTTCCAATTTCAATTCGGTCTTATTCATCAGACTTTTTTCAATTTGCTGTTTGTGCTCGTCTTTTGTTTCCGGTCCATATAGGAAATGGCACGAGCATCCTGTTGACACAATAAATGCAGCCGACGAGTAGTCGTAGGCGAAACGCGCCGCCACCGAACGAAATTGACACAAGCCAGCACCAACAGCAATAACAACAAATATGGTAGTCGTCAATGAACAATGATGTTGGGCGCAGTTGGGCAACCATTGTCCGGCGGAATGTTGCCATGCACGGTGATGAGCCGGTTGGTAGCCAGTTTTAATGTTTGTTTTGTTGAATTTTATTACAGTTGTTGTTGTTGTTATTATTTCAGATGTTTTTTGTTAGGTGTTTTTGTATCGTTTTTTGTTCATTGTTGGCATTTTAATGGGTACAATTGTTTTCGGTGTTGTTGATTGGCAGCATTTTACACGAGTATTGTTGTTTTTATTATTGCATTAAGCCCGTGAAATTGCACGGATTTGCGCGAAAGCATGAAAAAGAGAATTAAATGAAAAAACAAGTATAAAAAGTGTTGATTTAAAATATATTTGCGCTGCATAACATACTGATGCTACTCTCACAAGATACTGTTGCCAAGTGCCAAAGTAAACATCAAAGCCTTTAATTTTTTTTAACCATTCAAAGCAGTTAAATATTTAATATATACATATTTTTCCAATTACATTTTTAGTTCGCCATAATATCCAGTTTATAGAACTTTTCTTTGATAGCTTCTTTAAGCACCTACTGAAATCTAGTATGAATTCAAACTAAGAATAAGTAATATAATTGAATAAATTTGATAGGTAAAGCCTGTATCTATATTCCTACACCACAGTTGTCCGCTTATCCCTCCTCAATCCATCACATATCTTATAACTAAATTCAATAGAAATACATTAATTGCTCCTTGCAGTACTATCAAACAAGTATTACTAACTTAATAATGATGAGTTGATGAACCAGTGGAGAATTACAACAAAAAATACTGATCCAACGAGATAAGTGCATAAGCTATAGCTTCAAAATCTAGTGAAAGCTGAAGTTTACACATAATTTTCCTAATGGAAACTTTGATCAGTTGTGTCCTCCAAAATCTTTAGTTTCACCCCTTGAGTGCCAATGGGAGAGTCTCCGGGTAGGATGCCTATTATTGCGGCGATGTGACACAAACGCTGTTTTTTGACCAACGCGTGCTGAGCTCGCGCGAGATGCCTAGATACAGCGTCCAAATACACGCAAACAGAAAAACTCCCCCTCACTCCTATGCTACTGGAATTGGGATTAGAGTGTCCCTCTCGTATATTTCTCGGCTTTACAACTTTGATTATGCGACGGCTAGGTACCCAAATATTATAGAACAAGCTTAATACGAATACTAGTAAAGTCATGCACTCCTTGACGAGCTAACTTAAATTGCAGGGTTTATTACATGTATTGACTTCATCACCGATGAATATAATCTAGTCGCTCAACGTGAAAAATGGACGATTTATATAAAAGAAATATTACTCCACTAAGATGGAAATTATTATGAGCTCTTCTTGGCTCACTTTAAAAGTTGTAATTCATTAATTGCTTTTCATATTTACAAACTTGAGGGAAAATTAATAAAAGGTAAATTTACAAAGAAATGGGTATGAGGATAAGAATCTGTGAAACTATGAAATGTATTGCAGCAGAGCTTGGCTGAACTGCAACTGAGAATTGAATCTTAGTCAAGGTATTATATCACTGCTTTTAAGCACTGAGGTAAGAAAAAGATGTTAATTTTATGATAAACTATACTTTCTTGAATTACATGTTTTGTCCACATAGTCTAAATTAGACGGTGCTTAAAAGCTTTGCTTAATTTTCTAACATACTCTGTCCTACTTAAGGGGTTACATGGTTTTTTAATGTCCTTTTAGATTCTACAACAACTCTAGAATATTGCCATGAATTTTCAAATTGATCTGAGTAATAGTTTCGAAGATACAGCCTTGAGAACTTGTGAGCTCGAGGCTAGCTAGGCTAAGTGCGTCATCTTCTATATAATTTTCTTGAAACTGTGTTTCTGAAGTCGGTTGGCAAGATTACTCAAGAACTACTTAACCGATCTTCATGAAATTTTACACTCGTCTTTGAGATAAAATTCTTAAAGACTTGGACGAATGATTATTTTTGATTACAACTATTTGAAAAAAAATGTAGCGAAGTTTTAATTTTTTTTTTGTAAAATTGTCTGCCAAAAATCCAGTTTTCAGTTTTTTCCTTCGTCTAAGCTCTAAGTTAAGGTTTTAACTACCGTAAATCACGTATTTTTTCAATTTAGATGATCGTGTAAGGAGTTTTCTGACAAAGCAGAAATTAACGTGTTTCAAATATTTTTTTCCAAAAATTTCAGAATTTCTTTGTTAATAGCACGTTGTAATTTCTGTAACATTAAAAAATTCTAGTAAAATATTTAATTTTTATATGAAAAAAAATGTTGAAAAAAGGCTGTTCTTTACCACAGGAAACCCATGTAACCCCTTAACTTCAGTAACTGTCCCCTAAAATCTATTGGCTGAAGTTTCTCTGCACACTGATTTGTCCTTACTTTTTGTTGGAATTTTTGTCAAATCGCTTCAAATAGCATTTGTATATTTCAATTTTTTTTTTAATTTTTTTTCCTTTTCCACTCCGTTTTTCTTTATTTTTTATGCATTTCCCCACTTTAGAACTTACCCTTCTGCATTATTTGCGCACGCGAATATCTTGTCAGCTCCACGAAGCCATCCGAACAATAAACAATTGGATTGCCATTTGCCTGCGCATTGCCAAGCACGAAATTTGAATCTGCAAAGCAAAAAAAATAACAAAAGTGAAAAAGCAAGCAAATAAATGTTTGACGAGTAAAATGGTTTTGTTGACAAAATTCTAAAAAATATATGTATATCAATATGTAAGTAGCGAGTAAATGGGTTTCTGATAATAAAAGGCTTTCAACTTGCATTGTTTGCCGTCCAGCTGTGCATTAAAGGACACTATTGACTTTGGCACTTATCTGACAGAGTGACAAATTTTTATTATTGTTTTTATTCTTTTCTCCTTATATAAAAGTAGAGTGACAATCAATTTTCGACACTAAAGAGCTTCACTAAAGAGCATGACACACTCTTAACCTAACACAATAAATGATACTGTTCTGTTATAGGAATTCCAAGAATTTTAACTCAATTAAATTTAAGGCTAAATTTCTGAGAAATGTTACTAGTATTTACATTAATAAAATACTAGAAAAATAAAAAGGCAATAAATAACAAATTAAATGTAGAAAGCAAATAAGTAATTATATATGCGTACACACACATAAAGTAATTTTATTAATGCCCAAGAGCTTCCGTAAATTCTTGGTATTTAATAAATTCAAACTTTTCTTCTATTTGCAGAAGCAAGTGATTGCTGTAAATCAAAAATCTACAAGCAAGCAGCTGGTCAAAGCGAGCAGATAAGCCAAGCCAGTATATGGCTCTCGAAGAAGCATACAAAAGTAAGTAAACATGCATTATTTCTACACCCACGCACACATTGCCAAGTAATGGACTTCAAGCTAAACTGCTCAAGTACCACTTAGCAGTATTTAAGATGTGTGTTTGAATGTGTGTGAAGGTTTGTCAAGGGCACTTTTGAACCTGAGCAAAGAAGCAGACAAGATATTTGTGTAAAACCAATGCGGTAAAGGTAAATATGTACTCACATCATTGTAATCTCATTTTAACAAACTACCGTTAACTCAGTACCCTTTACAACGAATGAAACTTTTATACGAAAGTATAAAAACTTATTTTTATATCCTGAATATAGTCTGTTTCAAATTTATAAGACCTGGCAGAAGACAGCGGAGGCCCTAAAAAGTATATATAAATGATCAGCATGACGAGCTGAGTCGATTAAGCCCTGTCTGTCTGTACATCTTTATATACATATATAAATCTTCTGACCGTGTGTTTGTAATTGAACTGCTCCTAAACGGCTGGACCGATTTTGATGAGATTTTTTGTGTGTGTTCATGGAGATCCGAGAATGGTTTAGATTGACAATTTGGTCCACTGGAAAATGTTTTTTTAAATTGATTTTTCTTTGGTAATCAATTGCTAATTTTGGAATGTTTGACCGATAGATTGCTCTGCCATCGCAGTATTCAATATTCAAACCTTAAATTGATGCCAAAGTAAAAGGCGACATCTGTACACAAGTTTGCATAACGTGGACAGAGTTCTTCGTTCTTAAGTAATAAATTGGGTGATTCAATACATCTATTTTTTCATACCTGCTAACTATTGGAGGTGGTATCTTGACAGGCAATTTAAAATTGCAAAAGATCTGGCATAAAGCAATAGCGGCATAACTGAAGTGTTGATAAAAAGGTCTATTAAAATTTGAGATATACAGAAATTTTTTCGAAGCATTGCAAGACTGATGCCATAACCTTGCCAGCCGATTTATTTGTCTTTCTACGCTTGAGAACCATTTCTTAGTATGCAGTCCACCAGGCTGACATTCGATTGGACTCGATTGATTTCACTGATGCACAGCCCAAATTCAATAGTATTTTTACCCCAAAAACCCATTCTTTCTTAACGCACGAAATGCTTTTTGATTAATTTTTGTTGCTTCACCAAAAATGCGATTATTCCTTAACTAATACTTAAAATCTAACTAATAGAAATCATAAAGATGGTATTAGTAGTACTACATATGTATGTATCAGCCGCAGTAAAACATGGGCGGGTCCTCTAGTATCCTATATATAACCACTCAACTTTTGAGATATTAAACGGAAATTTTTCACATGTTCTTTATTCCTCAAGAAGATGCTGATTTGTCAGAACAGCCAACATCGGATCACTGTGGCACATAACCATACAAACATAGCGTTCAAAACCAAGTTCTTGTATGAAGAACTTTTTTATTTGACGAGATGTCTTCACGAAATTTACCATGAACTATTCTCCAAGGCAATACCTACTTGCAATACTTGAGGAACTATTATACTTTATATGCATATAACTATCACACAAACTGTCCTAACAGAATCGAATTCTTGCATGGAAACTTCTTAGTGTTTTAAGTTTTTTAAGTTTTCTTGATTTTATTTTTTTAAATTTGGTCATGAACTTTTCTATTAGTATTTATCGATTAGTAATAATGAGTCTGTCAGCACTGATATTATTTGGATAGATCTAAAACTCAATCACTAATGCGTAATAAGGTCTACTTTCAATCGTTAAAATATTAAACTTCCAATATGAGTCTTTTGAAAAATAGAAACCGGTTCCATGTTTTTAGTGTAACAAAGTTCGAAAGCCACAAAAAGCTTTCTTTTAACTTGTAACTTCCTGGATCTTTAAAAACTTACATAAGAAAGTGCTCATGATGATAGAAATAGCCAGACTTGTATAAAGATAGAAACGCTTTCAGAACATTCTTCAGATTATCTGTCAAGTAAAATAATGCAGAGATAATTCCTCATATGAGATGGCGAGTCGTGATTAACGAGATATTAACGGTATTGGCTTCAATTATGGTTCATGCTGGGACTCTCTCGGTACTCTTCCGACCACTTCTCTGAATGATTTGCTAAACAGTTGTTGATACATAGTTATCTCGTTCACGAAAAATATTGTACATCTGTTTTATATGAGAGTTGGAGTAATATTGACCCGATTTTATCTATTAACTGCTATCAAGCTACATTCTAAAAGAATTTTCCCTGGGTTTCATCAGGGTACCTCACATACAATCACCAATCATATGGAGTAAAGTAAGCAGAATGTTCGACAACACCGATATTAGTTATATGGTAGCTTCGTCGAGTTTTCGATTAATTTTATCTATTTTAGGCACAAAGATACACATTCTGTAATTTTCCTTGAGATAACTCAAATATTGGCCTATATGTTCAGCATAAAGTTACCCGGAAGGTCGAAAATCTTTATGTTAGGTATATGGTGGCTGAGGTAAGTATTGACCCGGTTCAACTCATTTTTTATACACAAATATAGTATTTATGTAAAGAAAGGATTATCCTTAAATTTCTAGTACATACCTCGCATATTGATCGATATTTTCGGTCAAAAATCAACTATAGATACTGGGGTCGACATATTTGGTACCCAGGGCTTAAACAGTTTTGGTTGGATTTGAAGAATTTAGCGAAAAAGTTGATCATATTTACTAATTACTTCTTCACTGAAAAGTGATATAATCAAATGGAAAATAAAATTGCCTTATACATATATATGGGAAGTAGGCGTGGTTGTTGTCCGAATTTGTCCATTTTCGCAATGTGACATAAGAATGTTAGAAAAACGCCACGTACTAAATTTTGTCGAAATCGCTTTATCGGATTCCGAGATATGTGATTTCACCAAAAAGTGGGCGGTGTCACGCCCATCGTCCAATTTTCACACCAGCTCTCATAAAGCTCTCTGATGCCATCTCAGCGATAAAATTTATTGTCTCTGGGGTATTTTGGTATTGATTTATTCCGCTTTTAGTAGTGTACCGTTATATGGGCAGTGAGCGGGGTTATCCTCCGATTTCATCCATTTTCACAATGTCGATAGTAGTTCTTAAAAGATTTGTACTCAGCAAATTTTGTTAGCTTAAGTCGTTTAGGAGATTTGTACCTTAAAATTATTAGCGGACGGGGCCACGTCCATTTTTCAAAGTTTTTTGCCCACACCTGTGGGAGTACCTACTCCTGCTTTCGTGATTACATATTCCAACTTGAAGTTATATATCTTATTTTATTGGTTAGTTATAGCACTTTATAAGTTTTCCTTTAATGGCGTTTTGTAGGTGTGGCAGTGGTTCGATTACGCACAGCTACGAACTCGAACTCTTATTTAGCCAAGCAACGAGCGTTCCAACTTTCATCAAAATAGCTTGATTTTTACTTAAGTTACTGCTTGCACGAACGAACGGACGGACATATACTTGTATTCCTACATACGTTCACCCGGATTTCAACTCGTCTTGTGATCCTGATCATTTATTTGTATATAAATTTCGGTATGATAGTTAGATTCGGTTAGTTAGCTTTTACTTTGTTGGCTGCTTACCAACAACCATGTGAGATGGGCATAAGCCTTTTTACAGTTAATCTTACACGATTCTCTTGTTACATTCCATTCCGCTGCCACATAACCAACAAAAGCTAAATAAAATGAAATGGCTCAAAATTCATGCAAAGCGCATTTCAACTATGACAAAGAGCTCTCGTGTAGCTCCTATGTATATATGTGAGAAGGCTTGCAGTAAATTTGCAAAAGGCATAAGAGGCTTTAAAATTACTTTGAGAAATTTGCAGGTAATTGTTTGCTGAGACCAGATGGCGTATAGTTATAGCAAATATGTCTCAGGTGAAGTGATTTTCATGCTCCAGGTGGTATTCTAATTCATACAAATGCAGATAAACTTTTACGACAACAGCAAAGATTATACTTAATAAGCATAGATATCCGTTCGCGTGACATTTGGAACTAATATCAAATCTATGTTGCGTTGTTGTTGAGGATATCATGCACTCATCTCAAATTATGAAGCAGCTGTGTTCGAAACGTTTGACAAACAAGTGTTTCTAATGATAGCTCAGAACCAACCCTAAGTTATCGGGATGTACAATAATACGCTGATTGGCAATTCCGCTATAGGGTGCGTTATCACTCACGTAAAATCTAATAAGTCGAGTTTTGAAGCACAATAAAGCCATTTGAGTGTATTTAGGGGAGTGTGAAACGATTCAGGTAACCTTCAGTAACGGCTTCAGATAACATTTTAACTAAATATTTTGTAATTTCCAGCGGTATTTAAATGTCTTCGCGATAAAGAGAGCAAAACTTTGTAATCGGTATTTTCGAATTATTTGTGTACATATACTTGTCCGTTGAGATTAGCCCTCAGACACTAGCCTATCTTTTTTTCACAATTTGTTTTGCAAGTCAAGTTACAAATGCCAATTAAAAGTTCATCAAATCGCCACACAAACAAAAAAGTTTGAAGAAATGACACATGCACTTAACTCTTTTCGGTGAGACTAAAAAGAAATATTACATCATACATACATTTGTATATATGTATGTGTGTGCATGCGCCTGCAATTTTCGTTTCAGGGGAACAACATATTGGGTCGAAAATTAATGCACAGATACAAGCAAAATATATTGCTCTTCGTTTAATTTTCTAAAATATACGTGTGTGTATTTGTGTGTTTCTATACGTAACGGTATAACAGCCGCAAAGCCAAAAACCAATATCGGAAACTTTTAGAAGTAAGTACACAAAAGCCTCAGGTCAGCTTAAATGAAACCATATTTTTTTACACATACACACACAAATAAACAAGCATATGTGCCTAAATATACGTGCATATATGTATTTCTAAAAGTTATTTAAACCGACACAACAACAACTAAAGTAGCAAACAGCTTTGCTTTTGGGAAGGTCAGTGTTGACCGAAAGTTATAAGTAAATATTTGCGAAACTTAATTAACAGTTCTAAACCGTATGATGGGCAACAACAAAAACGCAACAACACCAGTGCCAGGCGAATAAATAGACATTGCGTGATCAGAGTATTAAAGCAGGGCGGCTATCTTTAAGTACAACTCTAAATATACAGATAAATATACTCATATATATGTGTATTTATGTGGGCTGTCGAGTTCAATTCAGCAAATAAATTGCAACGCCACAGATATGGGTGACAAAGACACATGCAGAGCGGCGCGTGAAACTTCAGCAGAGGGCGTTACTAATTGAACGCAATTTTCACATTCAACAAAAGACCACAATTACGTTGAAAGTTGATTATGTGATGATTGATAAATGCGTTGATTGGGTGACAAAACGCACACATACATACATACATATGCATGTGTGCTCATTTGTACTTCAGCACTGAGATATACTATAGGAACCGTTGCTTTAACGGGCAGCATAGAATTCGCCTAGCGGGAAAAAGTGTAGCATATGCACAGGCGCATGTTTACAGTGTTGGATGGCGTTTATGGAAATGTGGAAGTGAGTAAACCCAGCAAACGCAACTTATTTCAACTCAATTAAAGTAATGAAAAAAGTATTATGCAGATATTGGAAACTGGTATTTTTGTATCAGCTGCTTTAAAGGGGCACACCTAATGTCAAATTAAAAATAAAATCCGTTTTTTCATATTTTGATTGGTGATACCTTTTAGAATGATATATGAAAGTTTAAAACGATATCTCAAGCAATTCTTTATCTACAGCCTCCGAAAGTGTAGTGTCGTGATTCAGTTCAACTAGCTCCCTCAGTTTATCCTTAAAAATATATTTTTCTCAAAAGAGCATTTTTCAAATTTTCTTAAGTGTATATACTCGGAGACAAATGAAATGATGCCAATAATATTTTTCTCCATGTCTTTTATAATGTCTTACTAGTTTTGTGATCATCAAAAATCAATCATCAGGCCAAAAAGCTCCAAACTATGGAATAAAAATATTTTTTTTTTTTTTTTTTTTAATGCATCATTTTGTCAAGTTTTGAGATTTTTATCGACCGCAGTTCTAATATTGGCAGCATCTTTTAGCCGAGAATTTTAGATTTCAACCATAGAGAAGGTTAGAATCACTACAGCACCTTTTTTTGCGCTGTAAGAGGCCACAAAAAATATTTAATTTTTTTCTACAAAAAGTTTGCTGCTATAAAGCAAGTATAAATACACCCTTAAAATACTAAAACAATTAATACAGCTTTTTTTATTTAAAACAATCTCTTTTTTAGGTTTAAGTGCACTATTAAGAGCGCGCTAAAGAAGTTATTTAGAAAACCCATAATAATGTAGCCAATGCCATAAATGTGCTCAGTATAGAACTTTTGAATGCTTATAGACATAATTTCTGGACACCAATAATAACGTTTGACCAGTGTGCCTAGTTTTGTGGCTAAGGTTTTACTCAGAGACAGAAGTAAAAAATGGCAGAAATAAAGAACTCTTTATTTTCGTTTGAAAGGCATGTATTTAAAAAAAAAATTTACTCAGGTTCACTCAGTCGCTGATACAAACTTTTTTGTTACACCCTAAAAGTATATCACAATTAGTTTAATTCAGTATCGTATGGCACTATAAGTTATCGAATCAATTACTTTTTTACTGAAAAATAATATAATAATGATATCTTTATACTCAATAATTGCTCAGAACTGAATAATTCGAGTTTTCTTGCGCTTAGTGAAATTTTAATATTTCTACGTGTCTTTAAGAGAGTTATTAGGTTTGCGTCCTTGATAATAAAATTGACCACAATCTTAAAATACACTGTTATATTTAAAGTCATATTCAAATGACCTTAAAATTGTCCAAAGGCAGATTCTGCTGAAGTCAAAATATTTTTTATTGCCATTTTAAAAGTATACTACAACCTATGTCTTCAATTTCGAAGAACTCTATAGGTTGTCCAAAAGATAGTTTTTCTTCTGAAATATTTATATTGCTAATATTTGCAAAGGATTGAAAATTTAACTATAAGTATGCCAAGCTGACATAACAAAGTGGCTAAAATTTTATTCATTCGAGAATTAATTTGAATCGCGTCCTCGATAAAATATTTGATTCCACTCTTAAAAATACACCATAACCTATATATACAATATTAATTCAGGTTAGGTTAGGTTAGGTTAGTCTAATAGGCCAATAAACCACGCATAAACCACTTTTGGTTCTCTATACGACACCATGTCATATATATGTACGTGGTCCATGGAGAGTAGTTATATTTTTGAGATAATTTTTGAGTTTCTAACACAAGTAGGATTAAGCAAGAAATGTTCAAGTCAACAGCAGAACAGCAATGGATAGGCTCAAATGCAATACATACTTACTATGCCTGAAATGATATCTCTCATAAAAAAAATTTCAAATCCTGAATTTCAAATTCTATTTGGTCTCTCCGACAGTGTTTCGAAAAACTTTAATTTAACATTTTTTTTTAAATTAAAAACAACAGAAAAAACAGAGAACCGAACTCTATTAAAACAAAGTATACACATTTATAAACTACGCCCGGGGCAGACTACAAAGCCACCAACCAAAATTTTACCGATTTTTGCTTGCTAGGTGCACTCTCATATATAGTATACAATACATATAGTATACATGTGTGTGTTTGTCGTTGTTATGGGAAAAATGAAGCTGCACACATACACTTCCGGCAACATGTCGCATCTGCTACTGATTGCGGCGAACTAAGTTGCCGCAATTGTGGCTTTTATAGCCACCAGGCAACCGACCAGTAAACAACATCAATACCATACACACAAACTCGCATATGACCAGGTATATAGATCCAAAGTATATTCATTGCATTTATAGTGCTGAGCCAGGAGCAGCTTCGGGGTATTATATTTCGTCATGAAATTGCTGTAGCTGTGCAATATTTTTAGAGCACACTTTTGGCCGCAATAGAGCGCGATTTCGACATTCAACTGTCATCTGTGCACTTATCGATACTCCACCGGGCTTACCACAGCACAGCGCCCAATAACCTAAAAATGCAAATGCAGCAATGATTTACAACGAAGCGAATGCATTGCGTTGCCTGCTGCTTTGGCCATTTTTGGACTGAATCCAATTTTTGTGTGTTGGTCATGTTTTGGAAATTTATGCATTGGGACGAGTTGTAATTGTAGCAGACAGACAATGAGCTGAAAATGCAAACGGTTTGGGAATGAGATGAGTGCTTGAGTGTTGTGGTAACTCTACAGGTCAACAGTTCTCATTTCAATCTGAACGGCTTAATGGACGACCGGTTTGGTAGTTTTCACTCGACCGTTCAAGGCAAATCTGGACATCGTTTTCATTTTTCCTGCGAATTTGCCGATAGGGGCAGTGTAACCTGGTATTGTGGTACAGAAAAGCAGCTTAACTGTAAAAGAATTAAAGGAAGGAGAACTAAGACCGTAATAGAGACATTTCCATTTTACTAGGAACAATATGGAGATTCTAAGCAAGAAGAGCATTCGAAAATTGATTTACAAACTGCTTCTGAGAAATTTTTGTAACCAAACCGACCAACCGACTTTGTTGCATACGACAACAACTGCTGCAAAAAAAGATAAAAAATTGGACATCTCAGAAGACCGGTCGCGGCGGTCACTTGCCAGAAAACACTTTTAAAAAACAATACCAAACCTTTATCTTTTTATAAAACTAAATACTTTGCCATAGCATTAGCATTATATCTTCCTAAAGACCACACGATTTGTCATATTCTAAAATACAAAAGTGTTCTATAAAACCTAAAAACAAGATTATAAAACTCAAACAGACCGAATGCTTGAAGATCGTCGTATTGGCATCCGAGAGCTTTGGATATGAAACGAGTCAATGTTACACTCGCAGCAAGAGACTTAAATCTTTTACAAAAATGACGTCGTGAAACGGCCGCAAATATATTGCTAGATTCATCATAATCATCATTACCAGTGACGCGACGTGGGTTATGAATCAGACGTCGACACTTGTCAATATTCTAGCGTCACAAAAATGTTCGAAATTGGAAACAACTAAATGTAATAAAGGGGACTCGAAATCAAACCGCCCACATGCAGCCTTGGGTATTAGAGGGTTAACTACAACAAAAAAAAATCATCACAAAGAAAACCAAAATAGTCAACAATACACGGATCCTGCAAACTAACACGAATGCAATTAGCAAAAAATTTCTAAAAAGAAACAATTAAAAGCAAAATAATTTACAAAAGTTGTGCAAGCTTGCTGTTAGAGTCAAATGAAAAAATTAACAAAATTCGTTGCATTTCGCGGACCCACTAATTAATGATATAAAAGTACGCTCTGCGGTCGCAACAAAGCGAAACTCGAAAGCCGGTCACTGCCACAAATAATTGCGCTTTGGCGAGCGGCAACAAATACAAATTGTTAGTGGCATAAACGCCTAACTGTAATTGAATTAGTACCCCAGCTGTTTGCGCGAGCCGCAGGAATGTTGAAACGAATTTTCGCAATTGCTTTGAAACGCAACGAAATCCGGGCAACCCCACAGTGGACGACATAAAAGCGAAATCACAGGCAGATCTCGCCCCAGCGCAATCACCCAAAGGGGTGAAGGGCGTGCAGGTAAGTAAGTGCAATAAGGGTATTGAATTATTGCGAAAACTAAACTATTTGCGCAACCAATGGAATTTTTGTGCGCAGCAGCACAGTCTCTAGCTGGAGCCGTGTATCATTCGGCGGGGTAAGTTCATTAATCAGGTTTGGTTGTAGCATTGTTCGGTAAGCTTTGCAGGCAAAACGAGTGCATGTTACTATTTCGATTTCATTGATGGCATCGCGTTTAGAGTTGACTTTAGATGGTGTATGGTTGTCACAATGTTATACGCTTAACAATGCACTTGCACATTACCACTTGTTGCATGGCAGACAATTCGTTTCGTTTCGATTCGTTTTTGGATGTATGCATTTACATTCATAATTGGCAATTTTGTTACTTAACGATGACTGAATGGAAAATATCCCCGGACGGGTTTTTTGCTCAAGAGTTCCACCGAAAAGCAATTGGGAAATTATAGAAAGCGTATGAAATTGTTCTCACTCAAGAACTAAAGCCTCTAAGAAGTTGTGATTTAACGCCACTAGACTACTTCTTGTGAGATTATTTAAAGTCATTGATCTTTAGAAATAAACCAGACTATTTTCAAGCTTTAGAAGTTTATAATGAACGTACTATTCATGACAGACGACTGGATTTAGTGAAAAAAAATGAGTTAATCGAAATTGTGTCTGCAGAAAAGATTTTTGAGGCCATTTGAATGGTGTTATACTCAGAACTTAATTGTATCGATTGTACTTCGCATTAAATAAAAAATATTCGATTTTCCTTAACAATTACAATTATATAAATCTTATTACTTTTATTGGAAAACTCAATATAAATTATCAGCATAACGAGCTGGATCGGTTTAGCTTTGTGCGTATGTCTGTCCATCTATCTGCATATACTACTATGAACAAAAAATGGTAAGACTTTGTTCATAATTTTAAATTTTTAAACTTATTCTGCAAAATCTATATCGTCCACCTTAAAGTAATCCCCCTTGTCTTCAATACACTTATGCTAACGTTTTTCCCAATCCGCGAAACAGTTGTTTCAGTCCATTTCCGAAAGAGCTTTCAAAGCGCGTAGCGATTCACGTTTAATGTCATTAATTGAACACGGTTTCCTCGGAGCGGTCGCTTTAGTCTGCTGATTATCGAGAAATCCCACGGAGCTAAGTCAGGCGCATTCACGAGGTTCGATGAAAGGCGTTTTGTGAGATATTTAAATTAAAAAGTCTTACTATTTTTAGCTCACAATAGTATATTTGAACTAGTCCTTCAGTTTTTCAGAGATCGGTCTGAAATTTTGCACTCCTCATCGTTTTTGACAAAAAAGTTGCTCATTTGGCGGTATGACCGATCTGGTATCAATATAGCCTATAGCTGCCAGACAAACTGAACGATATCGAGAAAGTGCTTGCATGGAAAACTTTTTCATTTCACAAGATATTTTCACCTAATTAGGTATAGGTTATTTTCCAAGACAACGGTGTGAAATTCAAAAAAGACCTCTTCACTATATCTTTTAGCTATCATACAATTATAGAATCGTTGCATACTCATTACATGAGCTTACGTATTTCCTTCCCACATTTGACCACTAAATCCGACATAACCACACTCCACCAACACCGTTAGTTGTGACGCACAGATAACACAAATAAAGTGACTGAGCAACTAAGTTATTTATAGTTCGAATGTAAGAGTAAATATGTCAGCATTTACTCAATTCAACCCACGACAAAATGGAGCATTTTCCATGCAAATTCTACTATCTTTATATAACGGCAAAATACGCGCTAGTGCAGGAAGATATGTAGGTTGTATTCTCAGACTGCAAAATGATGTTAAGTATTTCCAAAGGAATTTACATAACATAACTGTAAATGCATATAAAAGTTAGCCAAATGAAGTCTTAATTAATACTCGAAAAATTAATTGCTGATTAAAAGCTGCCACACACACGTTGCGAATGGCACTTAGTGCGCTTCTTGAAAGCTTTTAAAACACTTCGCTAATGTCATTTGAAATATTGCTGCTTAAATCCAGTTATGTGTGACTGCTTTATGCAACACGAGACGACGTCAGCCACTTCTATGCAATTAATTTAATTAATTTTCCTTTGGCATTACGCAATGCTCATATGCAAGTGTGTGTGTGTGCGTGTGTTTGCACGTGTATCATTCATATTTCACGCTATGAGCGCATTACTTATACAAGCACCTAAGTATTTGCTAAGCGCTTACATGGTTCAGCTCGCAACTGCAAGAACAAAAACAACAGCAATAGCAAACGCTCTTAAGTCATAAACACTTTAACAGCACTTAACAGCCAGCGAGTGGATTAGCAAGAGCTTTCGGCCAACTGATGCACGAGTGTGTGTGTGAGTACATCAAAAGTACTCAAAGTGCAAGAGTATTTGCGTTTGTGAGTGTGCAAGCAGTAAATTCAAAGTACTTAACGGTACATATGCATTGCGGTAAGATTTATTGCGCTCATAAATATGTTGTGGGCGTAAGTGTGTTAAGGGGTGGGCGGGGCACGCATTGATGACAATTGACATATGTGAATTGCAAACTACACGCACCCACGCACACGCTGTTGTTTTGTAACGGTAATGTAATTACGTAACTGCATGCCTGCATATTTCATTTCGGCAACTACGAAGGGCATCAGCTATGCTGTGGCTTTCGTGGTGTACAGTGCGATTGCGTAACCAAAGAGGATTTCATTATCAGCGTCATGAACATACAAATCATCTACATTGTCATGTCTATTGATAGCTTATACTTCATGCAACACGGTTGCGTAGAGCAATTTAAATTAAACTTAAAATGTGCTAAGCTCAAAGACGATAACTTCGGCTGCACCTATGCTATGATACATCATCATACATCATGGAGAGATATACGATCTAACAGCAAGTCGAAATTGCCGAAATTCGAAGTCAGAGGCTTCAACATTAAGAACGCTACGTTCGATTTATGGTCGTCAAAATCGTCTTGTCAAATCAACAATTAAGCGTCTAGTGAAAAAATTTGAATCCACAGGCACAGTACAAAATGTTCCTGTGCCAGTGAGAGAAAAAAGTGCCCGTTGTGTCGAGAATATTGCTGGCGCTAGCGCATCAATTGAGGAAGACCCGAATCAATCTCGCACATGACGTTCTCAAGCTTTGAGCATCTCTATGACGTCGTTGTAGCGAATTTTGCCCAAAAATTTTGGCTTACATTCTAACAAGATGAAATTGACGCATGAACTGAAACCGCTTGACCACCATAATCGTCGTATATTCGTCAATTGGTCTGAGCAACAACTTGAAAATTATCCGGACATTCATCTTTAACGATGAAGCTCTTTTCTGGCTGAATGACTTTGCCAATAAGCAAAATATGCGTTATTGGCCAGGTAGCAAACCACCGTTAGACTATTTCCTGTGGAGCTACGTCAAGTCTATGGTCTATGCCAACAAGCCAGCGACGATTGATGAACTTCGTATGAATATCGAACATGAACATGCAGCAGTATTGGCCGATTTATACTTAAAAACAGCCTGCAGAAGAAATCGAGTTCCATACATAATGGAATCGAATGCCAGGACTAAAGCATTTAATTGATATCCCAAAACGTTTTTGAAGCGCTCTTATTGAAAAATCTGTTACTAATATTGGAAGATAGTTTTGATCAATAGAGATGGAAGTTACAAGATGATTCTACCTTGCCTAGAACACCTCCAATTGCGGAGAGGTTGACTTTGTTAAGAGCCAGTAGTTCGGAAAGCCTCTTACGGTTCGCTCTGGGCTAGAAGGATCTCGCAGTCGCAGAAGTTCCGGTTATTGACCAGAAGGCTTGCTGAACTCAGTGCAGGTCGAAAAGTCCAATGCCAGAATGTAAGAAGAAGTCGGCTTTGATGTTTCAGGCGATTTTGATGTAGCCGGGGTCCCATACAAGTCTAACATGGAAGAAACCTGAAGTTATTGCTAATAAGGTCAAGCACTTATTCACTAGTTTTAAACACACAATCAACAAGCTCAAAGCCAGTATATCGGAGTGAAAGCACACCTCTCTGAAGAAAACTGCGCTTCGAAGCAATAGATCTCCTGTTACCTTGATGGCAGTCAACTCGTCTTAAGAGACGCTACAATAGTCTGGCAATCTGCAACTAGATGGAGAGCTCTTGATAGAATTCTCCACCAGCAACTTTCCCCTTAACTGCGATCCATTCTTGAAAAAAGTTATAGCACGCCTTCTCAAAAGAGTACCTCGCAGTTATGTATGTGAGCAGAGAAAGTACGGCCAGGAGAATGCTCCTTGATAGGGGTTGTCTTTAGGTAATAAGTATGGAAAAATTAGGGAGTATTTTAGTAAAAATGACATTCAAAGCTGATACTTTTAGTTTAAATTTAGCCTAATTTCATTCGTTATTTAAAGACACTTCAGTTTTGAAGCAACCTTAAAATTTAATAAAATAACTGAGAATGTAAATCTATGGTTTTAACCTTTTGAAATATATTAATATAAAAGTAGTGATAAAATTAAGCACTAGAGCTGGAATTTTCTTCAGCACTAATTTTATACCACATTTCACAGCTTCTTGTTGTTTGGAACACAGCTATAGAAATCAAATTTATTTACTTCACTTACGTGTGCCATCGAAACGTGTTGCGATCGTATCCAAGAAGGTATTTTGGGGCGCAAGCAGCCCCTTTCGGGCTGGCATTGGATTGTAGGGTCTTTTATATAGTTTCTTCTCACGATGAAAATCTGTAAGCAAATAGTTAAGAATTATTAGTACTTAAGTGTTTTTGTATACATGAATCATCGTCATGAAATATGCTAAACAATTCAAAGAGTTTGCAACAATTTCTATTAGATATATGCTTGAGTGAATTGTAATAAAAAAGTGAGACCAACCAACATTTGACTTCAAAATTTTATTAAATTTAGTAGCATTTTCCGTTAGAGTTTAAATTATTGTAAGCACTGGCATTCAAATCGCCCACAAATCAACACTTTGAAAGTAAATGCAGCTGCTCATTTGAATAAATTTATTTTGGCGCGCTTAATCCGATTAACATGCCACAGCTGCAGCACCAGCGACGTCAGCTAAATGCACTCGAATGTGCACTCCTCACTAAATACACTCGCATATGCTTAGTGGGTTCAATAAAATTTGCTCTGTCATTGCAGTATCTGCTTTATTACTTGTTTATTATTGATTTAATGCGACCACAAATTCGAACAGGCGCTACATTCGCGCGTTCAGCTTTAGCCATATATGTATATGAGCTTATTAGAATTATTCAATAAATAAAATTGAGTTATGGCGTTCGCAGAATTTAATTTTACGGCTATAAACCGAATGAACCGAAATACGTACATATGCATATAACTAAACATGCATTTTAACTAAATTTCGTTAGTTAAAATATGGAAATTTGACAGTAAACGTGACAATACGCTGTGCGTATCTGATAATGGATAATGCTCATAATTGTACAGTTAAAATTAATATTTGCTTAGTAATGAATAAGTAGTGACCCAATTTGAACATATTCAATGTGCATACCTAATCGATTTGCCAATTAAACTTGTGTATTTAATTTAATATTGCTTGCTAGTTAAATCACGACATTCTAATTAAATATTTGAATATATTTTATATTCTAATAGCCTCTATTACTTAAATATGGCTTAATTCAATATTCCTGAAACAAATGCTTCCTCAGTTAGATTTATTATCTGATCAAAATTGAAACGGACTAATAACAGGCAATAACATTTTCATGTATTTTAATACACATTTTTGCTAACGTCTACAAAACAGGCTCCAACTTTCTATAAACTTGCTACTCCTATAAGGCTCGGATATGGTGGCCGTCAGTGTCTTCTACGAATATTGGTTTTTCGATTTCGGCTCATTTTTTGAGCGAAATTCGGTGGATTGTTGGATAGTTTCGATATTATATTCATAAATCCATGTCTCCTGTTAACAGATGGCAGCTCTTTTAAAAATTACCACTAACGTTGTCAAGCATCTGTTTTACAATATTTACTCGACATCGTTTCTGCAAAAGATTGTGGTTTTTGGGTATGAGTCCAGCTCCCCAAAATACATAAACATTTTCAATGATTCCGTAGTACCTATTCCAGTGGAAACATAACGTATCAAGCAAACTCATTATTAAATTTTTTCGATGGTAAAAATCTTTTACTTTGGCAAAACAAACTTTTACTTTAAGAAAAAATATTTTACTTAGCGAAGAGTTTGTTTTCAATTCCGTCTGCGCCCGCTGCTTAAGTCCGGGTCAGTCCGGGTCAAATTTGATCAAACGATATTTGTGTTTGTGTTGTCTGTAGTTTAAATAGACCAGTCCTGGTCAAATTTGATCAGCTAATATGTGTTCGTTTCTTTTCGTTTTTCAAAGTTTCTTGAAAAAATTAACAATAAAAGACATCGATTTCAGGAGAAAGTTCAGAAAATCTGTAAATGAAAGGCTGCAGTTTCTATCAAAGCTCAAAAGTAATCCTTTTTCGAACATAGAAATCTAATTTTGTAAATTTCTTTATGATGACATAAAATATGATTTATCCAACAATTGCAATAACGAATTTTAATGCGATAAATTTTTATATAATTTGCTAATTAGCAGCTAATTTATTTGTTTTTACCGAGTTGTGTAATTTTTTTAAACAGCTGGCAACGCTTCTCAAAAATATCTCCAACATGAATATTTTTTAAAAGGGTCTTATTTGATGGTGATGTTGCCATATTTCAGCTACTTTATTAATACAGTGCAATAAAAACTTGTAAAAGATGGCAACTCTTTTTAAAATTCTTTCGATCTTTAGCCTTAGTCGCGTTGGTATTTAATTTGACATCCATTTTTTTACAACAACTCAATTCTATTAAATAAAAAAAATATAAATATGGCAACCTTTTCAAAACTAGCTTCAACGGAAATATTTTTTGAGCTTTTCTTATTTTTATGCGCACGTAGTAATATTTCATTTGTTTAAGCAATTTTTAATTAAAAAAAAAAATTACAGGGTGCAACACTATTTAAGATTAACTTAAACCTTAAGTTTTTCAAAAGTTATCTAGTTTGTTGTACACTTCATACTTTATATAATTTGCAAATAGTGCCCAAACATGTGGCAACTCTCTCTCTGAGAATTATACCTATGTACCTCGTATACCTTCTTTATAATACGTATAAAAAAACAAGAAAAAACGTTAACTTGGGCTGCACCGAAGCTAATATACGCTTCACAGGTGCTTTTTGAAAATTACATTATTGCCTTACAAAATAATCTATACCAAATCTCGTGAAGATACATTGTCAAATGTGAAAGTTTTCCTTACAAGAATTTGATTCCGATCGTTCAGTTTGTATGACAGCTATATGTTACAGTGGTCCGATATTGGCAGTTCCGACAGATGATTATCTTCTTGAAGAGAAAATAACGTTTGCAAAATTTCAAAACGATATCTCAAAAACTGAGGGACTAGTTCATATATATACAGACGGACGGACAGATGGACGGACAGACAGACAGACGGACATGGTTAAATCGACTCAGCTCAACATACTGATCATTTATATATATACTTTATAGGGTCTCCGACGCTTCCTTCTGGGTGTTACAAACTTCGTGACAAACTTATTCAGGGTATAATAAGGCAATGCCAAAAAACACATAAAGGGTATACATAGAAATAAATGAAAACAAGTAAGGAAGGGCTAAGTTCGGGTGTCACCGAACATTTTATACTCTCGCATGGTAAAGTGATAATCGAGATTTCATAATACGTCATTTACATATTTTTCAAATACCGTATTTTTGTAAAGTTTTATTCCGCTATCATCATTGGTTCCTAATGTTTATACTCGTATTATACAGAGAAGGCATCAGATGGAATTCAAAATAGCTTTATATTGGAAGAAGGCGTGGTTGTGAACCGATTTCACTCATATTTCGTACATGTCATCAGGGTGTTAAGAAACTATTATATACCGAATTTCATTGAAATCGGTCTAGTAGCTCCTGAGATATGGTTCTTGGTCCATAAGTGGGCGGCGCCACGCCCATTTTCAATTTTTAAAAAAAGCCTGGGTGCAGCTTCCTTCTGCCACTTCTTCCGTAAAATTTAGTGTTTCTGAGGTTTTTTGTTAGTCGGTTATCGCACTTTTAGTGATTTTGAACATAACCTTTGTATGGGAGGTGGGCGTGGTTATTATCCGATTTCTTCCATTTTTGAACTGTACATGGAAATGCCTGAAGGAAACGACTCTGTAGACTTTGGTTGACATAGCTATAGTAGTTTCCGAGATATGTACAAAAACTTAGTAGGGGGCGGGGCCACGCCCACTTTTCCAAAACAATTGCGTCCAAATATGCCCCTCCTTAATGCGATCCTTTGTGCCAAATTTCACTTTAATATCTTTATTTATGGCTTAGTTATGACACTTTATAGGTTTTCGGTTTCCGCCATTTTGTGGGCGTGGCAGTGGGCCGATTTTGCCCATCTTCGAACTTGACCTTCTTATGGAGCCAAGGAATACGTGTACCAAGTTTCATCATGATATCTCAATTTTTACTCAAGTTACAGCTTGCACGGACGGACAGACGGACGGACAGACGGACGGACAGACGGACGGACAGACGGACGGACAGACGGACGGACAGACAGACATCCGGATTTCGACTCTACTCGTCGCCCTGATCACTTTGGTATATATAACCCTATATCTGACTCTTTTAGTTTTAGGACTTACAAACAACCGTTATGTGAACAAAACTATAATACTCTCGTTAGCAACATTGTTGCGAGAGTATAAAAATACAGTACCGTTGAAGAGCAATGAAACCATTAATAAAGCTTTACACTTTTTTGTCTAACCATTTGATATTCACATTATCTCAACCTGCTGTACTTGCCTGAAGCAACTCACTAACATGACTACAAATTTCAACGAATTTTGGTGCATATGATCTCAATAATATTGTCAGTTTATATTTTGGGAACGGAAAAAGATGGACAATAATTACACTTACTAGCCATATAGAGATTAATATAAATTTTATCGGTCAAAATTACTCGTAGTTAAAGTATCAGGGCCAACAGAGAATATTTTCACAGAACTTGTGATCAGTATATAGTACTTAGCTGCTAAAAATTAGTAACCTAGCACCATACAATTATCAAATAATTTACAAAGCAACTTGTTACCCCCAAACCTCAAGCTCATAAACTACAAAACCCGAACTTTAGACTATGAATCTACGAATACCATGACATAACAGCTTCCCCTCAACCTCAACACAATAATTGTCCTTGAAATATTTGAAATGAACATTATAATAACAAATATTTCATGAGAAGAAGAACATTTTTCAGCAACAAATGCAATGCAGCAGCAGCAGCTCTCTGCTACAACAACAAAGCATGAAAATGCGCATTTTTCTTTGCATACTTGCGAGAAGCCCTAAAGCTATCTTCGCACGCTTTCTTTCGCATTTCTATTTTACGTTTGCCTTTTTTCTATTTAGGTATTCCTTTAATATGCACAATCTGAAATGCCTTAAAGAGAGGAATGTCTGAGATGAATAAATCACAGCGCAGACAATAACCTCAAGGATAATGCAAAGCAAGACGAGGAAGCAGAATGAGCATGCCACGAAAGCCACGCAGCAATGATGAGCAGCAACAACTTGTGAGACCCTTTCTGTTTTTGTGTATGTGTGAGCTGGGGTTTTTAGCTGTGCAGTTAAAGCAGTTGTGGTTGTATGCAACATGACAACATAAAGGCAACGCCAAGTAACTGCATAGCTAGTTAAGGAAGACCGTCTTTGCTCTGCTGTCTGCTGTCTTAGCATGCATTTCCACACCTGCAATGATGAAGAGCGAGCTGACTTGCTTTTTATGTGTAGCTGGCAACCACACCGCCACAAGCTCTATGCTTACCATCTCTGCAGCGTCGTAGTGGTGGCTGCCGCGGCTTCTCCGGTGGCATCATTAATATTAACATGCTCAACGAAACACTAACATTTCACACACACACACGCGCGCACAAAAGCTGCGAACGCGTGCGAAATTTTACACTTTTTACAAAATGTACAACAAAACACGCGCTTGGTGGCAACAATGCGTGGAAATTGAATGGCGCAGCACACACAGGAACGCAGAGCTTGCAACTTTCACTGCGAGTTATCAACAATATGCAGTTAAAATTATTTCAGTTTCACTTTTTTCGAAAATATGCAAATTAAAATAGCGAAAATTTCGTCACTGCGCAACATTCGTTGGATTATGCAACAATTTTGACAACTTCGTCGCAGGAAAATCGTCGGAATTCGCATGTACTAGCGCACGCAAGGACCTTGTCGAACTCGCTGGTTTGTTAGCAAAATCCTTGTTTGGTCATTACACAAAAAAAAAAACAAAAAACGAAGAAGCGCAACACGTCTGTGGCACGCGAGTTTGAGGCGGCAGATAGGCAGCAACTGGCGCTTGCCATTGAATATCGGCAAAACGGCGTCGTGTGTGGAAAACGCGAAATGCGCAACAGCTGCCAGCTGCACCGACACCAACATCGACGCCGCGCAGCGCAAGTAAACAGGAAAGCGGATGCAAACGCGCACCTGCCCACAGCTATGAAAGCTCTACGAAGTGAGCTAGTGAGTACACAAATAGATAAACAATTATTAAATAATATATGCCTGTGAGTGTGTATATTTAAACCTGTTAGAATGTCGGCTGAACACTAGCTGGATACCGCATATAAATACATAAATATCCCGCTAGTGTACATATGTACACACATAAACATCCATAGTGTTTATAAGTTAAGTGCTAGTGCACGTAAACACCTCCAATCTGTCACATATATTAGACGGGGCATACGTAACATGTCAGCTTGTAAATATGAAAAGTTTAGCTATGGCGCTATTAATTATACCCAGCGTTTGTTAGCGGGAGAGGTTCAAGTTTATTTATAAATTTGCCGCATTTTTATGCCTATCATGCAAATACTATAAATTATAATTTGAAAGCAAAATAGCACAACAGGCAATTTCACAAATCAAGTAGGGCTCTAAATCAATGGAACATGTGGTAAATGAATTCACGACGAACGAGTTGATAAATAATCACGCAGTAAACAAATAAACTGAGGCTCCAGGAAGTAATTATTTAGCTCAACTATGGGGTATATGCCCAAATTATAAGCAGAATTTCTCAGCAGTTCCATAGTTAGAGAAAACTCACCACAGCAGGAATGACTAACAGAGCGATCTACCTCAACAAATATATGTAGCTCCTACACAGTCTTGTACTCCACATACAAGTATACCACCACATCCACAGACATCATTCACATTTTACACTATAAGAGTGTATGAGAATTGTTCGAGAAAGAGGTTCGTAACCGAGAGGTCGATTAATTCACATATTAAAAAGCGCTGAGAGATAGATTAGAGTCATATACATATATAATACTATATTACTATCGCACAATAAATAACAGAAAACGCACGTGGTTGCCGTCAAATTTTACTGAGAGAGCCGAAGTTTTATCAGTTTATAATTCTCTGATTTCTAGATAATTATTGGTGTCCACACTTTTTTATTTCGTCACTAATTTTTTCCGCACTGTTCTAAAAATGTGTTGCGATATACATACATACAAGAGGTATGTGATGTACATATGAATATTATGAGCCTTGGTAGGAATGAAGTCAGTTTAAACTCAACTTCTTTGCCCTGTCTTTTAAACTAGTTTGACCACAGAAAGGTGGTTATCGATGTATCAAGCTACCTCTACAACAATAGTAAGAGCATTATCTTTTACATCTTTAATAGAAAAGCGAGTTTAAGGGGTCACATAAGCTTACGTGTTTCAAAAACTCAAAATTTTTTATTACCGATCTTCATGAAATTTTACACAAGTCTTTGAGATAAAATTTTTAAGGACTTGATCGAAGGCTGTTTTTTTCGATTAAAACTATTTGAAAGAAATTCCCAAAATTTTCATTTTTTTCGTAAAAATGTCTGCCAAAAATCAGTTTTCAATTTTTTTTATTCGTCCATGTTCTAAGTTAAGAATTTAACGAAAATACGTATTTTTTTACTTTAGATGATTCTCTAAGAAGTTATCCTGGCAACGCAGGCGAATCTTTTTCGCGAGGGATCACCGGAAATGGCGTCGCCATGGCCAAGTTTAAAATATGTTTTTCTCCAAAAATTTCAGAGTTTCTTTGTTAATAGTGTATGCTTTTAACAATAAAAATTCTAATAAAATTTAATTTTTTATGACAAAAATTTGTTTAAGAAAAGCTGTTTTTCCTCGAGGAAACCCATCTAAACCATTAAATTAATACTTAAATATAGGTCTTGATAGCTCAAAGTTGGTTTAGCCACGGTGATCCAAACATCGCTTTATTTTTCGTAAATGAATATTCGACTAAAAAAAGGTTATTTTATATCGACAGCGTCCTTTGGCATTGATTTTCAGTCGTAAGCAGTATGTATCGATAAAATCGAGGTGAGATAATCCAAACTTTCTTTGTGCCAAGTTTGTTTTCACATTGACCTTTGAGAACTCGTTGTTAAAGCACAAGCAAAACAAAAAAATCATTGCCAAGAAAGGTACTCCGGATTATCACGAAGCTGTAACTCAACGGAAGAAAATCCAAGCTTTATATACTATATATATGATATTTGAGTACTTAGTACTCACTTAATATTTTTACTACGTTTCCTTTTACGAAATCTTAAGTCAGAAAAATCCAAAAATATTTTTTACCAATCCCAGTTACGTGTTGGGTATAAAAACTGCACTTTTATAATGGCATCAGTATACCCACTTATTTGTTTACTCACATGGCAAGGCACACGAACACTCATGTGTCGTAAATCTTAGTTCTACAACCCGTTGATAATCAAAAAAGTTATCAGCCCTCACAGCTGTGCCACCCCACACCACAACACTGTCATGCATGCCGTTATCAGCTACATAAATGCCACTTAGTTGTCGTGGACTCATTAGTTACAGTCAACTACTCATAGTCGCGCTTTCATCGTTATAATATTTAATTTTAGTTAAGTTTATAATAAATTACTGATGGTTGTAATAACGCGAATGCGAGCTGACAGCACTAAAAATAAAAGATACTGCATAAGTTATGAAGCAGGGCTGCGGCAAGTGTTGAAAGCATACATACAAACATGCAAATGTTTTATTTACAACAAGCATGCATACATATATATGGATATATGCATACAATGTATATAAAACTTGCATTAATGAAGCAGATATTTACTTTTCCCGCTATTGACAGATACACCCCGTACATGTGCATGTGTGTGCGACTCTCCAGATATAGCGAATAAATATCGCGTTTAAAGCGCTTATATAAATAAGTGACGCACCCTCGTATTATGTATTATTCCCCCTGTCAGCTGTGGTTTATTCTTGGCAGCACGTTTTGAGACGTCAACCGCATTACCGTTATTATCAGCTGCATAAAATATTATTGTTATTGGCTTGAATGAAATTGCAATGCTGAGATTTTACATTGCAGCGCCCTTCTTCTAATTTTAGCGCTGCAATCACTTTGTTCACCCCCTTATAAAAATACATTTTATATTTGCTGTTGCACGGCTTGCGTTTCCCTCACTGCATTCATTTGTTGCCTGGCTCAGCTATTACTCACATTTATTTTCATATTTCACTTCATAATGGCTTTTCGATGCATTAATAGCTCGCACAAGTCGCTAATTTCTAACTATAGCTGTTATGTGTAACGGTAACGCTTGTATTTCATATTTGCATTTCCTTCCTTTGCAACAGCGTATTATACCGTGTTTATTGAACAAGTCGAGTTATTAATAAAATCTGCTGTCAGATCACCTTTGTTGTTAATTTTAGAAATGAGTGCAGTATTTAGCAAATATAAAGAACTCAGTTATGAAATGAAGCATAAAAGTGAATACGTAATAGTTAAAGCTTAGTCCAGTTTAGAAAAGAAAACCATAATCTTGTAGTAGTAAAGTCCTCTCTCGACGAACAAAAGCTAAACTCTATAAGTCACTCATAATTCCTGGCGCTCTGTTGTTAACTCGGCTATAATCGCGTAAGCGGTGTCTACGCCAATTAAGAAGAAGAAGAAGTTAGTTTAAAACGAATTTTAATTTACTAAAGAATATCATGAATATTTTCATCCCCCAAAATCGAAGAGAAGTTCACCGTAACATCATATATGTAGGTATACTCAACACCAAATTTGACAGCTACATTTTTGGTATTTTCGTCATGTCGGAGGTCAAATTCCTAGGCCACACTTTAGACTCAAACTTACGGTGAAAAAGGCACTTGAAATTCACACTGTCAAGAGCCACCAAGGCACTCATAACTATACGACGGCAATAAAACACCGGAAGGCATTGAAGGACCTAAAACTATTCATACCAATGGGATATTTTCTGAGCATATTTCAAACAGAAGCCTTTGCTATAAGTCATTGTGCAGAAATAAATCTCGAACGCAACTTTCGCAACCATCGTCACGCTATACTCAGCGATAGTCTAGTGACACTAAAAACAAACTCAGCTTATGAGGTCAAATCGCTTGTTGTGGAGGAGTGTATTGGAAGGCTGAACCGCCTATCAGTTTCCAATCGTGTACACCTGATCTGGGTAATAAAGGGGTAGCCGCCACTGAGCTGGCCAACAAACTAGCCCGCTCTGCGGCAGCGTCCAGGATGATGGAGCCAGAACCGTGCATTGCGATGAGGCCCCACATCATAAGCGCTGCTCCGCACAGAGAAAAGAGTGGGAAGAGAATGGTACTTGCAACAGGCAGCAGGAATGCCCCACGCCAAGCTACTATTAGGAGGGTACAACCTTGCAAAGTTAAGGGATATGGTAAACATACCCCGTGACAAAACCCGCCTCCTTATCGCGCTTGCAATTACTTCACTGCCAAAAAAAATTAATATCTATTCTGTCAATTCTCGCTTCTCGGGATACCTTTTTCCTACATACTGGGCCAGAAAAACTAGAAGAAAACTATTACCGTCCAGCAGAGAAGGAGAGAGAGCGGGGTATTCGTGCTTGTACCTTACCTCATTCAAGACCTATTAAAATACTTATTGAGAATAAATAAAATAAGTTCCATTCGCTGCAAAATACAAAATTTAATTTTACACCTGCCTAAATATAATTAGTTTTGCTTGATGCAGTATAGATTCTATAAAAGTGATCCGAAAATATTGACCTTAAAACAAATGTACGTAAGGCGTCTTAAAATTTCGTTTTTGAGCTGTATATATAATGGAAAAGAAGAGGTTCTAAGAAAAAAAATAGGATCAAAAACTTGTTTAAGAAAACTCTCGCTTTTGTCCCTCCAAATTATGACAGCCACAGCCACAGGCACAGTAGCAAATCGCTCTTTTATACAAAAACAACTTCAACCATATTTAAACTAATGACAATATCTAATATGGAAGCTTAATCTGCTATCTCATTATGAGGTACAAAATATTTCCATCTCCGTTAGCCGTGACACATATTTTTCCCAAATACCGTAATTTTTTTAATAAACAATAATGTTATCACTAATCTGTACAATTTTAATAATTTCAGCTAATTCGTTTTGCCAACGACCGCGGAGCCTCATTAAAATTAAGCCAATTTACACGAAACGACGGACGACGCGCAAATGAACTTTTCCACCACCACTAATTGTAGGTTAGAATTTTAATGAAGCGAAACATAAATGAAAAGTTCAGCATTTGTCCACAGCACAGCAAGCGTATGTTTCTATAAACGAGTATATATAGATATACATACATACATATAAACAGTTGCAACGTGCATATAAAAGCGCTATTACCTTTCTTCTTTGTGTGCGGCGAGCTGGTACCATGGTCCACGGCTGCCTTGTGAAAATTCTTTAGAGGCATGCTCTTTACCGTTTTTACACAAATATTAACCGTTATTAGTGAATTCGACGCTTTGAAAAAATAGATCCACTTAAAATTCACTAACGCTTCTAATTTGTTTAGACCGCACATGCAACTCCGTTATAAGTGTGCCTTTAACTGCCTAACAGTTGAGATTACAACATTTAGCACAGGGTTTAACACAAAATCGGTGCAGTAAAAGTTCAAAAATTTAAGATTGTCGTTACGTCATGGCAAATATATGACAAACGCTTCTTTATTACCATGATAATAAGCAAGTGTGCTGAAATGCACAGAGAAGATAAGCCATTTTAGACTTTTACTATAAGAAAATAGCAAATATTTGTTGTTATGACTAACCTCTCTGTTGGGTTTCGAGAATTGAAAGACGAATTGTAGCTAGTTCAAATCATTGTTATCTGATTGTCGATAAGTGGGTTATAATATTTGCAGCAAATCAGGGTCTATAATGAAACTTTGGGTGATAATTTGTCACAATACAGGGTGAGTCATCGAAAAAATTGGAAAAATAAAAAAAAAAATTTAATACTTTATTCTCCAACTATGTTCTTGACACAATGTCAGCAGTTCGCATCTAGACTTTTTTCACCTAGTTTCAAGCAGACATCATGAACTAACGATTGCTGCTGAGATCATTCTACGTTACTGGAATAACAGCTGATCCATGTTGGCGTACTTTTTTCGATAGCTCCATTTTTGACAGATCACGCGTGGGTCGTGTCATTTTTGTTCAACTTTATTACGAAAACTTACGATCGGTAAGAATATTTCGCGAGATTCGCTCAACTTATAGTAAATATAATCGGCCTACTGAGCGTACTGTTCACAACACTATCACCCATCCTGAGACCCAGCATTCATTATTGGATAATATTCGACCAAACAGACCACATCCAGCACGTCAGCCGTAGCTGAGAGTGTATACGAAAGCCGTGGATTCGGCGCCGTTCGCAGCAACTCGGACTGACGTATGAAACGGCTTATCGCATTTTACGTCGAGATCTTATATTAAAAGCATATAACATACAGCTTGTGCAATAACTGAAGCCGCTCGACCCTCCCAAGCGTAGAGGCCCATTTCTAGCTCAATGGTTATGTAAACAAGCAAAGTTGCCCCATTTTAGACGAATAACAACCTCAAGAGATTCAAGAGCTGTCATTTCATCCAGAAAACCGTTTGGTATATTTCCATATTTCTTCAAAAAAGATGACGGTGAGAACCGTCAATAGTAACCGAATATTTGACGCCTGAAATTGAAACTCCTGATATCGGCTAAATTTGGTTTTAACAAGACGCCGCCCCTACGCACACATCGCAACAGCCAATGGATTTATTGGGAGAACTCAAGAACAGCTGGTTTTTATAACCCTAAATAGTTTCCTAGTTGGGTAACTTTTTTGTAATACTTGTATAAATCGGCCTATATGTCACATATTTCAGATGCTGACCTTATGACATAAGATTCTTGTCTTGTAGGTATGATTAAATATATTAAATGAATGATCGAGTTTTAATCAATCTAAGGGCAAAAATTGGTAATCCACTTATCTTCGAAGATTTTATATAGAGAACTTGGCGGGATAACTATCAGATTTTACATATTTTATGCTGATATCTCCAGTAGCACCACTTGCTAAATACTCTAAACAAATTATCCAATGGTCCGATTTTCGAAGAAATGCATTTTTGATCTTTTCAAAAATCGAAGTTTTTCTGGACAAAACTTCCAAGCACTTAGATAAAATTTAACTTCCAATTTGCAATTTTTTCCAACTGTCCGTCGTTGCATGAAAAATATCTTCTAGCTTGAAGAGATTTTTTTCAGGTTTCTTCTACGAAGAATGTCGAAATTGTTGCAACAGCTCCTCCACCCTTTTGTTTAGCGCAGTTGGAGATCGTGTGAAACTTGAGAAATATTTAATAGTTTGCTTAAAAAATTTTATTGTGTATGCTTAAAATATGTAGAAATATACTATTGAAATTTTAAAGCATTGATAAAGCACTTTTTCCATTCCCACAAATAAGCCTTTTTGAGGCTGCCTTTCAAAAAACCCATCAATTGAATTCAAATATTATATTGGGCGCAGAATATTGCAATTGTGCATAAAAATATGTTTCATGTTAACTTTTAATGCAAAAAATATATATTTGTGGAGATAAACATTTGTGTTGCTTTTGTTGGCAAGCGAACTAAAAATATCTGCTTCCGCCGCACTTTTGTGGTTTGGCTCGAAATTTTAGCTGATAAGTTTTAAATTCCCACAGTGGCGTGCACTTGCGGTTACTTAAGGGTTAAAAATAGGATTGTTTGAAGCTTTTTGTTTTAAGCGACACACACATGTGTTTATCAGAATATATATGTATTGGTGTAAACAAAAACTGAAGATGTCGATTATATTTTAAATATTTTAGAACAATCAATTTGTATGAATAAATAATAAATTTGTGAAAATGAACTAAAAGTGTAGAACTTAAAGCTGGGATTTAGGTAAAAAAATGTAAAGGGCGCCAAATGTTTCAAATTTTTAGCAAAAGAATGTAAGATGAAATACACTGCTTTAAGGGGTCTTAAGGTAATTCAAGACATTAAAGACGACTGAGAAGAGTTGCCACTTGTTGTATTTTTAATAATAAAACAACTGAAATAAAAAAAGTTTAGTTCTATAATTTGAGCTTACTATAAGACTTAGCAGGTCTAAAAATTATTTCATTTACAATGATATGTATGTGAGTAGAGTAGCCAGCCGTTTAAAAATTTTAAATAAAAAATTGTTTATGTAAATTGAAATTGAACAACAATAAAATGGTTACAAAAAGTCTAGAATTATAAGTTACTTTTTGAGAGAGTTGCCACCTATTTAAAAATTTTAACTAAACGTTTTTGTGTATATCAACGAGCTTTTTCATTATACATAGGTATTAGGCAAAGAAAATTTCAGATGATTTTTCAGAAATTTTTGATAATAGTTGCCACCTATTTGAAACAAAAAATTGTTTTTTAAATTTGAATTAATTAATAAGCGAAACCAAAGGAAAAAGAGAAATTTTTTTGTAGAGAGGAACAAATTTTTGAAAGTGGTTGCCACCTATTTAAAAAAAATATATTTTTTTAATTTAAATTAATTTAGAAGCAAAAATAAAAACAAACTTAAGGGAAAATTTTTTGTAAAGAGAAAAAAATTTTTGAACGTGGTTGCCACCTATTTGAAAGAAAATATTATTTTTTAATTTGAATTAATTTTTAAGCGAAACTAAAGAAAAGCTTTACGAAAAAATTTTTCTAGCGAAGTTTTTTAAGAGGGTTGCCACTTATTTTTATATTGGATACACTATTTCACCAGTATGTTCGTATCATATAAGGGTAATTGAACAAATTTTGATTTACTTTCTCTTCTATAAATATAATAAAATATCAATCTGCCTTTAAAACTCCCAAATGACTACCATATCTACAAAACACATACACTGCACTCATTTAATCAAATTAAGCTAACTTTGCACTATTCAATTTTAGTGGCTTATATTTTTTGTAAAGGTATTTTCTCAACTTAAAATTTTAATATAATTTTTGCGTGCAAAGCGAATGTCCACACTATAAACTTTTCATATTGCATTATCTGCTAAGGCCACGGCACAAAGTAAGAGTTTAATTAAATAAACACAAGGTGTTGCGTTGCTTACCCAATTTAGTTTTCCTTCTACACAATATGCTTGCTATGTTTTTAATTGGTTGAAACTGATATTATAGTTTGCCAGCTGGCGTTTTCTTTTCTACTTCTTCTTCCTCGATGTACTCTATTTGCTCTTTTACGCTCGCAAAAAGTTATTTTACTTTAATAAAAGATGGAAAGTTTTAGAGCTAGTGTAAGATTATAGTTTATAGGTTGTACTTATTGTTTTTATTTGGAGGGTGGATGAAATGGCAGTTTACACAGGAATAGATCTGCTGACTAACAAGGTAGGTAGGACAGTTATTACGCACAGAATTCACTAGCAAAGTGTGATTCTATAGAGAATATACAATAAATCAATTACTTCTCGCCTCCTGGAATATAAAAAGACTTTTCTTGCGGATTGGATTACTATAGCATATAGCTGTTATACAAACTGACCGATCAAAAACAAAATACAAATATTTTTATATCCATTTACGCTATAAGAATTGCACATGTGAAGGTTGTTACAGCCTCTATTAAAGGCTTTTTTGTCTCTTCCCTTCCACCTAGATAAGCGTTGTTCTTGAACTAAAAATTTTGAATAAATATAAGGTACATACCATGAAGCGTCAAATTTGGCAGCACAAAAAGAAACTCGCTTGAAATTAAGCTATTTTTTGTATGCAATGAAGTCCATAAAAAACGAAAGCAAATGGCAAAAAGCATTGTCAGTAGCAACAGGCGTACGTGCCATGCAATCTATGCCCGAAATTCTTCTTTTTTTTTGTCGCTGCACAGTAGGGGTATGCTGTGAGTCAAAATACACAAGAATCTAATTGTTCAACTCTACGCAGATATATGTATGTATGTCAGCTGTGCGCCATTGGCCGGTCACTGCCAGCGTCTAACGTCGCTTTTAACTCACAATGAAGCCAATTTGCGCTTTCGCCAAACGCGTTGGAGCATTAATAACGCAGCACAGTTTTCGGAATACAAGTTAACTGACTTTTTATACGCTCCTGACGGATTGAGGTTCATTGCGATTGAGTTGCGGAGATTTCAGCAACATATCTGCATGCAATGGTGTATAGAATGTATGAAAACACAGTATTAATTGAACTACTGGAGCGTGAATGTAGTGCTAGAATTAACTCTGATTTGTTTACGGAAAATTTTTGGATATATTCCCTTAGATTTTCTTGTGACAAAATTCCAATGAAAATGCAAAACTGTGAATTAAACACACCAATAAGGTAGTTAACCTGAAATGCGACCGTTGCGTATGAGTAACTTATAAGCCGCTTGAGAGCAACTTGTTTAACAAGCAAGCAAGGATTTACGGCAACATGTTTATAGACATATTATGGATATATTAGATTTGTACACTAGCACACATATTTACATACAGACACTCATCCACACGCGGAGTTAAGTAGATATTAAGCCTAAAGGCAGCCAAATAGCTAGTAAGTGAAAACGTGCTTAGCATCGAATATTAGACAAGCAGTGCAAAAAAACCCTACAAGTGTATACACATGTATAGTATATAATTATATGTAACATATATTTTGTATATATAAATATAAAAACATATGTATGTGTAGCGCATAAGAAATGCATAAAAAGGTATCGACAAAAAACGCAGAGTTTCTTTGCGTAATAAATATACATATATCTATACACCATATACTATATATATATGTACATACAAGTATGTATTTTGTTTTCTTGCACACAGTTATGTAACAAAGCTTCTTACTTAGCTCTTCGTATTCAATACGTGTGTCTATTCTATGCTCCCTCTTGTCTTTATGCGGTGAAAGCAAATTGGTTTTATTAACACTATGTAACATTGCCAGTATTTTATTATTTTGTTGTTGTTTCTTGCGGTTGTTATTGTCTCTTAGGGCACTAACTAGTTGAACATTGAAATTCAATTTACACGCATGCTATTTTTCTCCAGCTTACCACATTCTCGGAGCATACTTTTGTTTTCATGGAAACCCCACAAAAACTTGTTGCAAGTACATAGTTATATACTAAATAAGCATTGCTACATTTGTCTACACAAATACATATATAGCTGTAAATATGTAATGTTTCAATAACACACACTTATGAACTATGGAAACTCCTGTGTTTTAATAATTTATGTTACACTTGAAATGGCCTCCAAGCCCTTAACATATTGTAATATATTTGCATCTACACTTATAAATTTAGTTCCATAAGTACCATGTATGTGGAGTATTTGCTTTAGAATTTACATCATTTTATAATTTCAAGTATTATTAATTGTTACAAACTATAAGCAAACAAATGTAATTACTTTGCAAATAATTAGACTTTAATGGAAAGAAGCTTAATTTTTGCTTATATTTAACAGGTTTCCCAATGAAAGAGAGTCTGTTATTTAAAATAAGAAAATACACAGATCATTGGGGCTTCACATGATGATGAATTTTAATTTACTTGCTCGTAAAATATATCAGCCGCAACCACTCGCCTCTAAGAACAATGTAGATATTTGAACAAATCTGATACGGACTCGTCTTAAGAAAGAATTTGCATGCAATTTTTGTTTTCAATCGCATCATGGCTACGGAATTGTAGAAAATTTGCAAAAGTGTTTTGGAAAGCCAGCTTTATAAGCAAGCACTGAAGATCGTTAAGTCATCGAAGACTTGCCTCCAACGTGTCGTCCATCCACCGCTGTTAATGCGGATAACATCGAAAAGGTTAAAGAAACAGACTTTGAAAATGGTCGTGTTAACGTCAGAGAGATAGCAGAGGATCTCAACATCTCCTGTGGATCGACACAAATGTTGGTTAATAATTTGAGTATGAAACGTGTCAATGTTAGACTCGTACCAACAGACCCGAATATTTTGCAAAAATAACATTGAGTTGAGGTTGCAAAAGAGGTACTTGATAACAAAGCCACATGGCGACTTCGTTTCCTAGCTAAAGCACACAACAATCGGACTTCATTAGATAAGAAGATTTCTCAACACAATCAGTTTTAAGAAAAATTTATATCTAATTTATCCTATAATCATCCACATAAAAAGGTCAATAAATAAAATAAGTTATCCCGATCTATTGATAAACTGTACGCGTGAAAGACTATACTCTAGAACTGCGAATTCACTAAATTTTACACCAGCTTAAAGTATGTAACTAATTTCGGAAAGAAAAGAACCACTCACAAAGGTTAACATTATCCGGCAAGCAAGGTAAAGGCGGTTATTTGGTTGGCTGAAAATGGAGGCCAACATTAGGCCGATTGTGATCTCAGGCGGTAACTAAATTAAGCTACATCCCCCAACTCAATGATTTTGTAAAAATCCTGATTTTTTTCCACACCAGTTGCCGAATATTTTTGAAATTGTAAGCATTGGGAGCCTTGGAAGATATCTTTTCTACGACGACTGAAGGCTGGGCATTCGCAAATATATTGTTCCTGCTTCTCATGATCCTTCGCGCTTGCTATGCATTCCACCGAATTTACTTTTCTATTTTTCTAATTTTCTGAAAATGGAATCTTAAGAGTAGGTATCCTACAATTTACTATTTAAGTTCCTTTTTACCGGGAAGTAAAGCTTTTTGGACTACAATATTATTCACACTACCCCAAAGGTGAATATGTAGTTTTTGCCGTAGGAACTGTCGATCCAGTGCCATTAGTCCATTCTTCTTTACTGGAGAACGAAAATATTTTGTTGTATTCCCCATTAATCCTTTTTTCTTGGTCGCATTGCCAATTTATTGAGAACTAGAGACCGCATTGCCTTCTTCAAAATCTAAATACTGCAAGAAGAATAAAAAATAAAAATTTCGTTAATTAATCTGAGAGATTTTCTCTTCTTTTAAATATCTAAATTTTATTTGAAACTCCTCCTTTTTTCATACACTCAACTGTCACAGCATTTTACTTCAACAATAATATTTGTTCCTTCAGCATATTCAACATACTTTCAGCATCACTCCCGTTGGCAATACTTATACTCACTTTTTCTTTCTCACATACCATTTTGTGGGAGAGGTGAAATTGACATAAAACTTCAGAACATGCTTGCATTCTTACGGTCCATAATAACGAGTATCATGCAGCAAGAGATTTTGCAAAATTTTCGTAAAAAGCGTAAGCCATAACTTTTATTGTTGTCAAGGTAAACACCGAACCTGGTACAACAGGTATTAAAAGTGAACGTAAAGCCAGAGCCATAAACATACTAAAGTTGAGTTAAGAGCGGCCAATTTGTACTACTTATGTTGTCCCTTGTAGATGAAGGGAGTAGTGATGCGAGCGGTTTAAAGCTCTTTGTATGTATGTATCTGCATATAAATTGTGCTTCTCCTGCTGCAAGCTTTGAAAGCGTTTTTTTTTTTTTGAAGCTTTCCCAAGGCGCTTAGATTAGCATTAATTCGAGAATATGTTTTAAAAATATGGAAGACAGTACATAATATTTTTCTTCCTTTTGATAGAAATACTAATGTGGATAACAAATATTCGTATCGAAAAAATAAATTATGGTGGTACGAGTCACATTGCACACATTATTGGTCGACTTCTATTCGCTGAAGTACCACATTGTGAGCAAAAAAGTATTATACCTCAAAGTTGCTTCTTAAAAACCCAGTTATAGAACGATGTGGACTCAAGGTGAGCTTATGATAAACGGGAATCAAGTCGGACTTATAATTTTGAATTTTAAACTCATGTTTCTGTACCTTACATCATTTCGCTCTATCAAAAGTTTGCTAATATGTTTCAATAACCCACACGTGGGTTACTCGGCTTAGTAGCTTCATACTTGTTTTCGTTTTTTCCAACTGTGACCCGTTTGTTGTAAATGAGATTGTTAGGAGTCAAACGGAGCCAAGTGAGCTATTACGTGAGCACCCGTGAAATGTGCCACTGGCTCTACCGCTGAGCTGTATAGTCATCCCTTGACTAACTCCACAAGTATAGCTATATCTTTATCTTTATCTTTAGCTTTATTCTTTCTTTATACCTACATATATCTATATCTATATCCATATCTATACAGATAGAGATGTTCTCTGTACATATTCCCACATTCGTCCCACTCTTCAACTTTGCATGTATCTTTATATACATACTACTCAATATCTGTCTCTATCTCTACCTCTACCCAAGCCATACAATGCTATAATGATCAAAAAGAGATTACAGACCAGTTTTGTGCCATTAGATCGTTTGGAGTAAGTTTCTTTTAAAGTTTATTAAGTCGTGCTATTATAAAAAATATGTACGAAATATGTTTAGAATAATCAAGTCAAATCAAGTCACAGAGTATTTATATAATTTCTTAATTCAAGCTCCCTGCTTTGCCTCTGACCCATTCCGTCTCAACTGTATACGACTATCGACGTAGAATGTAAAAAGCTTCGAACGTTCATACATGAAATCCACCCACAACTTCATGTCGGTTTCGAATGACAGCGCTGGCATTGCATCCAAATTCAAGCGGAATCCACGAAAATAGTATAAGGTGTCGCGTTTGTAGGGACAGCCTTGCATAAAATTGCTGACGCGTTTCAACGAGTTAAGTAAAATCTGCACGAACGGCACTTGAACCCTATTCGCCATCAATTGGCAACCATTCAAATGGGTTAAATTTAACAGCACAAAGTTCACAGGACGTCGCGGCAGAACAACAAGAAAATTTATGTTGAAGTGTTTCAAATCCTTTTTAAATACCAACTCCATAAAGAGACTGCTGCGTTTCGTACTTTTGCTTATGGAACACGAGAGTTTCTCAACGAATTCCTTCGGATCAAAAACGGTGCAATTGAACTCAGTATAGGTGAGCTCAAAGTTGCTCTGCGAATTAGTTGCAACGGTAAATGTAAAGTGTTATAAATTTTGCGCAGCACCAGCTCACCTTTGCTTGCACCTTTCCCAGCTTGCTTTGCAACAAAATAACAGTTAATATAATTCTCAAGATTTTTGTATAATACATCTTAGCACGGGGCTGTTTGAGTGGAAATGTTTTCAGTTTCGTTTGGCGGAACACATACTAACTATTTGAAATTCTGGTTCAGCAATTATAGGCAAAATAAGCATTAGTTGTGCTAAATTACTTTTTAAGTAGTTCGAAATGAAGCCCGATATAAAGTCTGATATCATCTAACGCTAACGAAGTAAACAAGTAATCATTAAAATTGTTGCAGAAACATTATGTTTGTGGCAAATAGCACAGCATTTGGGTAACATATTGGGTAATAAACTCAAATATATGTTATTTATAATTTTCCAATATTAAATTAGTATATTAATGCTAATGATTTTGTTTTATATAGATAACAAGCTAAAGCGCGTTTTTATGATCCTCTGGACGCTCTTAGTAGAAGATATAACAAGCTAAAGCCCATTTTTATGACATCTGGATGCTCTCAGTAGAAGAGATAACAAGCTAAAAGTATGTTTAGGATCTCTGGACCCTCTCAGTAGAAGAGATAACAAGCTAAAGCCCATTTTTTTGATTTCTGGACGCTCTCAGTAAAAGAGATAACAAGCTAAACCCTATTTTTAGGATCTCTGGGCAATCTCAGTAGAAGAGATAACAAGGTAAAGCGCATTTTTCTGATCTCTGTATATGTATATGTGAACCAATCCCTCATTTTTGGGATATTGATCTGAAATTTTGCACCCGTCCTTTTCTCACCAAGACCTTGCTCATCGGATCACAATAGCATATAGCTGCCATACAAACTGGCCAATTATAGCTCGTGTAAGGAGAATTTTCTATTTGTGAAAGCTTTGGAGTTTCGGCTGCGTTTAACGTTTTTTCTTGTTTTTTTTTTTTTAATCCGGGTCAAACTTAGCTATATTGATATCAAGCAATTTTTTACTACCTTCTATGGCAGCTAACACTCCTGACAGTGGCTGCACATCAAACACTCAGTTGTAATGTTAATAGGTCTCGAAGCCCAAAACTAAAAATAAAAGTTCAAGAAAACGAAACCTTATACTTGAACACATAAAAAGAAATTCACGGACTGAAAATATGGCAAAACAACAACCAGGTTAGAATGTTTATTTATTTATAGTATATGTATTACAAGTCATTTAAAAATTCCACGAACGAATGACACTTGGGGAAGCCAACAAGCTTTTGAAAATAAAATATGGAAGCCGCAGATGCATTTCAATGTAAATGGATAACATTAAGTTAGCATTACAAAGCCACAAATGTGAACGACAGCATCGCTTCAAAGAGAGATATGACTAATTTTAGAATGGTGAAGCAAACAAGAGAAAGAGTAGTATCAAATCGTACGAAAACTGAATTGTAGTTTATTAAATATACAAAAATAATGCGCACAAATAATTTCTGATAAAACCTTCTATTATTATAAATTTTGTTTGAAAATTTTATTTCATCCAACAAGCGTTTAATACACGCTCCTCCCAACCCTTCCATTTCTCTTCGTTTGTATGCGACCATTCACGTACGCACTAAACAGTACATCACCCTCGTGTATAACATCAAACCACGATTTCATATCGGTGTCGAACGCAAACGCCGGTATTGCATCCAATTCCAAACGGAGCCCACGTACATAATACAGGGTGTTGCGCTTGTAGGGACATCCCTCCATTATGTTGCTGTATCGTTTCATCGAGTTGAGAAATTGTTGTACCAGCGGCACTTGATTCCGATTCGCCATGAATTGGCAGCCATTCAAACGGGTTAAATTGAGCAGCACAAAGTCCACAGGACGCCGCGGCAACACAATCAGAAAGTTTATGCTGAAGCGTTTTAAACTCTTTTTATATTGCATTTCGAGTGAAATGCTGCTGCGCTGCGTATTTTTGCTTATGTAACAGGACACTTTGCTTAGGTAACCTTTGGGATCGCGTTTGGTACAATTAAACTCCAAGTAGGTGATGTCGAAGTTGCTCTGCAGGATACTTAAAGCGCGTGAGTTTTTAAAATATCCAGTAAATGTGAATAGATTTTACCTTTGATAACACGAACACGTTTCGTAGGTTATGGTGCAGCAGTAAAAGTATGAATATTAGCAATATTTTTTGTGAAAACCCCATCTCCGCTTGGCAATTGTTGAGTGAAAGGTTACGCTGTTATTGAAAATTTACCAATGTGCTTGACGCTGTGATAATTATGCAATGGCTTTGCTAATTGTCAAAATAATTGCTGAAATTACTCACTCAAAAAAATATAACCGATAATTATTATGTAATAATATTTGTATCAGCCCAATGTTTACGTAATATTAGGATTACTACTGAAGTATGACCTGAACATCAGATTACCTAACGAAAGGTGCTCGAATTCTGTACAGCTGAGAAGGAATATTATTACAAAACATTGTTGTTTTCTAATGATAACCGTCCCTTAGCAAGTAATAAAAGCTGCGGCAGCATTTTCATAAAAAAACGATTAACTTAAGATCCATGAACTGTTAATATTTGAATATAAGTCTACCACTCAAGTCCTTGTGAATTATACGAACAATTATTTTGCTCTGATTGTATAATCCAATGTACATATACTTGAATATTCTCGGAGAATTTCAACTTTGTCCGGCAAATACTCTCGGAAATGTTTTTCTCACCGACTCTGGAAATCTTTAGGTTTTGAAAAAAACATTTGTAAAATTTATAAGTTATCTTGGTGGTTAAAGACCCAAGTAGAGAGCTCGAAGAACGAGGCTTTCGGGTGAAAAGGAAAATTTCACCGTCTTTGAGCTGAGCGGCTTGGCCGTCAACCCAAGTAAAAAGAAATGGTCTTATTTACTATAATGTGTAAGATTCCGATCGTGTCTTTCCCCCACTTCAGAAGCTCACGTCTTCAACCTAATGATAAGGTGAAATAACTAGGGATTATTCTTGATAGAAAGATTTTACGGAGGCCAAAAATTGATAAGTTATAGGGAATAACACTTGCTAAAGAGCTTGAACTTGTCTAAAAAATGGCTCTCTTCGGCATGTTTGACACACTACGGACTATTCCGAAATTCTCTTCTGCGTCAACTGTATTCCTGAAAACTGGGATCACAGAAGCTACTCATGGTGCTTTTTTGTATGCTCACATACCGACGAAGAAAATGTGGATAAGTCGGCAGAAAAGAAGCGCAGTGAGCGTTTTCACGGATGTGTCGAATCCAGGATGGACATTAGCCGTCTCACAAAATGTTCTATAGGCTCAGTGTATTTTGTCGATCTCTAAGGGTTTATGATCCAGTGTGTATAGGAATTTTAAGACCCCTCCTCTTATCGGTGCCCAAATTATAAAAGCGATTTTCTCAAAACTCTGTTAACTGAGTCGGTTAAAAAAACTTCTCTGATTGACTTGAAGTTTTTATACAACTTTCTTGAACATATTTATCAGGTTTTATATATCTAATTAACTTTCTGCTCTTTAACTACTTGAGTGACAGGCAGCGTGATCCAAGTCAGCTGGATAGGCACTAATGGCCGCCAAAAGGTGACACGTTTGCACTGCAAAGCAGTTTTTGGGCAATTACCACGGCCCTGATATGACTATCTAAGCTGAATTGTAAAATTTTTAATAAAAGTCACGAAAATTTAGAAAAAAGAATGCTAGAACTCACTTAAATGTTTGATTTTGGAATACATTAAATTTCTATTCAGAGAATAAATAATAAATACTCTAGAGAAATTTTTTGCAGTATTTTCTCCAATATATCTCCCCTATTCTCATGAGTATATTACTGTTGGATTCACCACTCACCTCACCAGGTCAGATCTCTGATTTCTTCTGAAAATGTTTACATATGAAATGATATTAACAGGACTTAATTTAATAGAGTATTCAAGTAATAAGACCCTAGTTGTTTTATCTCTGACTGCTTCCCTCTCTTAAACTGTCTCTCTCTCTAAATCTTTATCGCTCATCCTTTTGCAGTCGCTTTTCGGAGGTCCCAAAATAAAAAGGAATTTATTGCTAGTTATTTTAATGATGCTCTCATCGATTCAGTTCATATGCTTATAAATATCAATGCTGCTAACTCAACTCTTCAAACTCCACCTTCTGTTTCTAAAACCGCATAAAAAGTAATATATACATATATACATATATATCAAAATAAGTACTCAATAAGAAAAAAATCGCGAAACGAATTTAACGGCATAATATTCGTATAGAAATTTTCCAGAAATAAATAGAAAATGATTCTCCTCACAGAATTCGTCCGCGTAATACGTCGAAAGTCGTTGCTTCTATACAAATTTTGACTTGCACAAGTTTCGATATATATATACATGTGTGTATGTATATACATTCCTCCACCACCCACCTTATCCCGCCTACAGCAACAACCTGCAGCAATTCGTTGCGATTAAATGCAGCTTGCCAATCTAGCAACCTGGCAGTCTGACCAACATATTGATTTTAAGCAAACTGCATTCTTAAAAATCCCATTGAATTGCATTTGAATGCAGAAGATACGCAAAAGTATGCTCACAAAGCAGAGCGTTTGGCAACGCTCATCAAATGCAATTGATGATGGAACAAAAACAAGTAAACTCGTTGCAAAATCGAATCAAACTGCCTTTGAAATCTAGTGGTTTCCAGTGCTCCTTGTATACACTATAATTTCCGGAAATGCCTTCAATGCGCGTAGTGATTCAAGTTTAATATCTTCAATTGACTCAAACGGATTCCCCGAAGCGGTCATTTGTGTTTGCTGAATAGCCAGAAGTCACACAGTTACAGAAATAAGATAGGTCGCCTCCGCGTGATGCACCATGAGCAACACGACCTTCACTGCCTGTAAAAGTCATAATATTCTTGAAATTTGAAACAAACAACGATTTCAGAACTGCAACTTCAGGGTTTTGGTTGAACCCTGAGCTGGTGGTTAAGTTATTCCTTCACCTGAGTATATGGGAGTAACGATCTGGAAATGTAGGTGGCGCTGTGGTGGGAATCAGAATCGGCCGTATCAGTAGAGGAAGTAGCTTAATGGGAGTTCGGAGACCTCAGGTTATGTTATAAGTCCCAAAAGAAAGAAGACGACGGCAGCAAAGAAGTTAAAGTTCAACCGCCGCGTGCCAGCAAAGATCGTAGTTCGCTACGGCAACGGGTAGAGTAGCATACCAGCATACCGGATTGGACTAGAAGGGTTCTGAGCAGAGACGATGACGGCAGAGCATGTTCGAGTGATTCCCAATCTTCAGTTAAGCAGCAGAGATTAGCAGACCCTCCTCTACCACGTCCACCTAAGAGGCCGCCTCCTAATTGTGAACGTACGTGTTGATTAGCCATAGTTAGAAATATCTGGTAGGGTGCTCGATTTGACGCTTTACTAAAGATGAATCTTCCGTTGCGCTTTCGTACCAACGACTGGTTTTCATCGCAACTCTACGACTCTGAGGATATAGAGGAAATGTTACGATATTAGAATCTATCCCTCACAACTCGCTACTGGAGACAGATAAAGCTCGAGAGAACCGATGAACCATACCGCCAAGCGAATGGCGAGTTGTTTCGCGTATCGGAAACCCCGCCTTAAGTATTTAAACCGAAATTGCATCCTTACTATAAAAAAATTAAATGTTATTAAGGGTTTATGAAACATACCGCTTTTATCTAAAAATCACAGCTTGAACCTCTAATAATTAAGTGGGACATATTATTTCCGAGAAGTAATATCTTCGATGAACTCAATCAGCTATCGCAGCCGTTGCCTTCAATCATGACTTCACTCAAAAGATATACCAATAGCTTGGCGATTAGAAAATCTCAATATTAAATACTAAAATCCACTAGACAGAAACATCATAGGACATAAGCGATCAAATCAAACGCAGCAGCTTCCAATGATTCTGCAGAAAGTCCACAAATGACAAATAATGCTCAAAAGCTAAATCACACAGCAACTATGCGGCCATTTCAACACACACATATGTACACAACACGAACGGACAAGTTCAATATAGTACAAAATAGTGCATGCTCTACTCTCCATTCACTATTTTCAACTTGAAAATTCCAGTGCAGAGAAGTCAAATACAAGCGAATACAAAGTAGGAAAAGAAAGTGAAGGAAAGTGCTGTGCAAGCAAGAGACTCCAGCGGTAAAAAGAGCAACTTGAGAATGCAAAATGCTTAAACTTCTTTGTGGAAGACCGCAAAGAAATTGAAAAATGCACTCACATATATACGCGTATATGGTAGATAAGTCTTAAGCTACCAAGTGAAGGCATGCGATTCTATGTTTTCCAAATTGCTCCACGTCTTGCACATTTTTCGCTCGCTTTAGCTTGCAAGCCAACTATCTTGAGACTAGCAACCGAGCAGTAAGGTTCGCTACGACGAAGAATGTTGGAAAAAAATGAACCCAGCAACGCCCACTTGCCGCAAACAATTCAGTTTAGTGTGAAGACGTCTCAATTTGGCAAATTGCAGCTCCGCCTGGTCGAGGGAAGACAGGATGCAGTTGACTACAGGAGCAATTGAATTTATATGATTATGTATACTAGCTTGAAATAAACAGTAGGGTGGTTCTTAGTTATGTAACGTCAGCAAAACCCATTAAGATCTGTCTTCATGCGTTCTAGTGCTGCATCTAGGGGCAGTGCACAAGCTTAGCAAGTGTTGGTCAGTACTTGTGGGGTTACGAAAGATGTTTGGCTCAGAGTGGCCGAACTGGATGAAATTTGTCGCCTCAATAAATTTGTGGCAGACTCTAGACGATTTTTCGACGGTCTCTTCGATCCATGCCTATGAATCCTAGACATAAAAACAACAGGCATCTCTAGCAATCTAAGTGGGATTGTTTGTGGCTTTAAGAATATCGGCATAAACAAATGACGTAGCACACAGCTATCAAAGTCCATACTATTCTTCTTAGACTCAAGATTTATATCTTAAAATTCATTTCCTGTGTCTCCATAATCAAACTTGAACTTTATCCAACATAACTTAGACCTTTGGAACCTTTAAATGAAACCAAGAATTTTTTATGACCACCCTAGTATTTCTTCATACCCACAAACTTCAGTAGCAGCGTCTTGTGTCTCAGTGACAATTACCTGTTTGCGTTCTTCATCAACGCTAACGCAGTTATGTGGCATTAACATTAGCACTTTATTAATGCCGTTGTCATTAATAAAATTTCCATTAAGGTGTGATATTCAATTTGCTGTAGGTTGCGCGGCATGTCGCAGCTGTCACGCTTTGTTTTATTGCCACTGCCCACCTGTCCGTCATTAGCGACTGCCACAAACGCGCTGACACAGCATGCGACTGTCAGCTTGGCCGCCATTCTAATCTTACAATTGTGCGAAAATCGTCGAGACGTCTCAGCTATAAAGGGAGACGAATTAACAATTTGTTTTAAGTGACCTTAATCGTCTTGTATATTAAGGGGTCATCACTAAGTGTTGTAAATTTATTAATTTATTGTTGTAGTTGGAAATTACTTAGAAGACTGCAATCGTGGCTGTAGAAGAAGGAAGATTTTCTATACTTATTTTTAGTTTAGTCGAACTAGTTTGCTTTCGCGGCTTTATGCCTGAAGAGACAGCGTTTCATATCATTATTAGTTCACCCACGAGGACTTTTCAGATACTTAATTTGGTGAGACGCAATTTGATTCCGCCCAGTTTGGACCTCCCAAATAGCATTGAAAAAGCAGTATCAATTATTTAGTAATTTCCACTTCCTTTTTCTTTCATACTTAACCCTTTCCAGTCACACTGCCTCCATTGAAGAAATAATATCTTAGAAAACTCCTCTCTCCACCATATTTATATCTTACGGAAAAGTCAGTGAGTAAAACATAAGATCCCAAACACGCCAACCCTTCATCCACATCAACGAAATTAAATCAACTAAATGATCTGCCAAATGCCCGCACGTTTTCACAGCCATTCTAGAGAGAAAAGAAATTGCAAAGTACTCTAGTAAACTCAATTGGTGCGCGTAATTTGAAGCGGCGAATATGACAATAACCGCAGCTGGTCTTGTCAAGCTTAGAAGCAATGTAAACAATTGTTATTTGAAGCGGCTAGACTATTGCTCAGTTACGGTATTATATGAATACAATGCAACAACAAATACACAAACAAATTGCTATAAAAACTATGCAAAGATGTGCATATATTGAATGTGCTTTCTGCCTTTGTTCTCGCGTAACCCGCCTGAAATAGAGTGAGTGCTCCAGCGAATGCGCCATGTTGCCACAATGACCGCTTTTACTTCATCCCAACACCACATAGGTTTGTCTTTGTCTATAGTCTTCTTGGTTGGTTTGTTGAGCTTATTCTACTTCCTCCCTTTCACTTTCTCGCATTGAGTGTACAATTCTGCTGTTATTGTTTTAGTTATAATGTAAAATTAATTGTTTCAATTATGCTGAGTGACACCATACAAATTGTTGCTATTATTGTAGGCACTTACAGTAACGGATAATTAAGATTCGTGTTACAAAACTGAGAGCGTTTAAGAAATAGCTAAAACTCCACCGACGAAATGCAGCGCTGGGAGAACTGAAAAGTGTTTGAAATAGCTTTGAATCAGCGCAGAGGAGACCTAATTTCCTAAAGATGAACGGGTGGGCAAAGGTAGTGCAGTAACAATGTTAGGAACAAGAATATTGACAGAAAAATTACCAAACTCAATAATGGAGTGCCTTAAACACGACAGATAGAGTGAGTTCTTTGGACAGGTAATCATAAACTTCACGCTTTAAACTCGAGTTTCTGATAACATCAGCTGTAAGTTCTCACCCAATTCCAACTTAAATGAAACTCTGCAATAATAAAATGGGGTTATAGAGGAATCTTTGTCTATTGGCGCTAGGAGAACGAGGAAGGAGAGTATTGAAAAAAAAACATATTAAACAAACGATGTTCCACTAGTCTGAACCGAAACACACTTCCGAAATAAAAAAATTTTCACACAACAACTCGATTTCAATCGATCAGCTTATACTTGTAGTTCGATCTGAACAATTTCTTCAAATAATTCATACCAAATTTCGTGAAGATATATTTTCGAAGAAAACAGTTTTCCTTATAAAAACATGATTTTGATAGTTCAGTTTGTATAGCTATAGGCTATAATGCTCTAATATCGGAATTAGCTCTTGGAGATAAAGTATTTGGGCGAAAGTTCAGATCGATATGTACAGGCAGGTGGACATGACTTGATCAACTCAGCTCATCACGTTGATCATTTATCAACATGTTTTATAACCCTCTGACGTTTCGTTCTGGGTGTTACAAACTTTGTGGCAAATTTAATATTGGGTTTTTTCATAGACCATCACAAATGTAGTAGACCGATAGGGACAGCGATACCATATTTGTTCCCGCTCTTTTGACATTTCTCTTCGGTAAGAATTGCCATTTCATCATGGAAAGATATACAATCCAACAACGAGTCTAAATTATTAAAATTTACTACCGAATTTCAGAATCAGTGGCCTCAACTTTAAGAGCGCTACGTGCAATTTATGGTCGTCATAATCATCTTGTCAGATCAACAATCGAGCGTCTAGTGGAAAAATGTTAATCCACAGGCACAGTAAAAAATGCTGTACCAGTGAGACAAAGAAGTGCCCGTAGTTTTCATAGAATATTGCTGTTGCTAGCGCATCAATTGAGGAATCCCCAAATCAGCTTCACACACGTCGTTCTCAAACGTTGGGCATCTCTGTGATATCGTTCTGGCAAATTTTGGGAAAAGATCTTGGCCTACAAGATCAAATTGACGCAAGAACTGAAGCCGCTTGACCACCAGAATCGTCGTATATTCGTGAATTGGGCTGAGCGACAACTTAGAAATGATCCGGATTTTCATCTAAAACTCTTCAGCGGTTTGCAAAAAATGCGTTATTGGTCAGGTAGCAATCCACACGTCACCATGAGTCACCATGAGTCACCATTGTATCTCGAAAAAATTACGGTTTGGTGCAGTTTATGTTCCGGCGGCGTCATTACTACTGTACTTCTTCCGTGATGATCCAGACCCGAATGTTACTGTGAATGGGAATCGCTACCGCTCAATGATAACCGAATATTTTTGGTCCGAATCGGATGATATGGACTTGACAATATGTGGTTCCAACCGGACGGCGCCACAAGCCACACAGCAAATATCACAATCGATTCATTTGAGTGTTATGACAGAGGTTTTATTAATCATTCGCACTTCGATCGAAATCCTTAGTTTGAAGTTAAGAGTAAAAACATATGGTCTGCAATAATTTAGTTGAGTATACTTCCTTAGTAGTATTTTCAGGTTTAGAAGAATTGTAACTAACAAAATGACAGGTTAATTCCAAGACCTCAGATTTTTAAAAGTTTCAAACTGAGGACCTTCGCTTCAGAAATATTACTTATCTGACATTATCGTATGAATTTATTTATATGTAATTAATTTTTCGGATGTGTTTTATTTTATATGTATTAGAGACATACCCAAAATTTATAAAATATAATAAGACTTATCAGGAAATAGAGCTGAGTATTGGGTGCTTTAAATATTTCTGCTAAATTTCAGAAATGCTATTTTTTGTTTAACTGCATAAAACTGATTTTCCTGCATGAACCAAATCCTCAAAAGCACTTTCTACACATTAAGTTCTCACGCTACAAGCTTACCTAAAACAGGCTTGCGGTTTTCAAGGTTACGTATCAGCGAGAATATGATAAGGCTATGCAGCTATTGAAAAAGTGCACAGACAACAACAAAATGGAGCAGTCATTGCGAGCGAATCCAATTCAAAACGGTATAAAAGGTTTTGGAATTCGAGGTATTTTCACAGTCGTTTCGACGCAACCCAACACCGTCTAACTTCAATTACTTGCAGTCAGCAATAGAAATCAACATGTCCAGCGAACAGAACAAGAAAGCGCTCAACTTGCTCTTCCAGAACCCCTTGGAACCGGTATTCGCAACACGCGACAATGGCAAAGCCGTACTTGACGTGCCTGATAGCTTCTACACGGAACAATATGCCGAAGTCAAAGAGGAGATACAGAATCGGTTTGGCGAAGAAGTAGATGTGAAGATACCGATACGCGATTTGAGGAAAAAGCCCAATTTGGATTTCGCTAAACCACTCACGAAACGTCGACAATTCTCACTCTTCTACGCGCCACATCGGCGCATTGCCGCCCAGCTCATACAACTGTTGCTTGAGCCCACCACCGAGGAAGATTTCATCGCCTTGGCTGCGTATGTTAAGGACCGTGTCAATGCTTTTCTCTTCCAATATGCCTTCTCCGTGGCTGTGCAACATCGTAAGGATACTAGCAACTTCCAGGTGCCAGTAATTGTGGAACAGTTTCCACAAAACTTTGTCGAGCCATCAGTGTTTCAAGAAGCACGCGCTGAGGGCAAGCTGGTCACAGATCCAGGCAGTCGGGTATGTTTAAATATTAAAAAAAAAAACTTCTTGCATTTTCTTTCCTTTACAGCGCCGCATTGACATTCCGCAAAACTTCACCGCTTCCGACCGCGAAGAGGAGCAACGTTTGAGCTACTTCCGTGAGGATATCGGTGTGAACAGCCATCACTGGCATTGGCATTTGGTGTATCCCGGTTCGGGACCCGATGAAGTGGTGCGCAAGGATCGTCGTGGTGAACTCTTCTACTACATGCACCACCAGCTTATGGCGCGTTACAATGTGGAACGCTTCTGCAATGCCTTAGCGAAGCTGCAGCCATTGAACAATATACGTGAACCGGTTGAGGAAGGTTATTTCCCAAAAATTCTGTGCAGTCTTAACAGCCGCACTTATCCGGGACGTGTTGCCAAAACGTCTTTGAAGGATATCGATCGCGATGGACGTGTACTGGAATTAGCTGACATTGAACGCTGGATCAACCGCGTAGTACAAAGTATCGATCAGGGTTATGTAACTGATGTAAGTATTCATCTTAGATTTTGGAAATAACAAAACATAAAAAACACATATTTGTTATATTCCTCGTAGTCAAGAGGCAACAACATACCACTGGACGAAGTCAAAGGTATCGATATACTCGGCGATCTTATTGAGTCGAGCGATCTCTCTGTCAACCCCGGTTTCTATGGCGATCTTCACAACCAGGGCCACAATGTCATTTCGTTCTCACACGATCCAGACAATCGTTTCTTAGAAGACTTCGGTGTTATGGGCGATGTCACAACCGCTATGCGTGATCCCATCTTCTACCGCTGGCACGGTTACTTGGATGTACTCTTCAATCGTTTCAAGGAGAAGTTGCCTGTGTATAGCGCACCTGATCTCGGTTACGACGGCGTAACGGTGACACGTGCAGATGTTCGCATCATTAGTGCCACAAAGAACATCATAAACACTCTGCTCACCTATTGGGAGAAATCTGATGTGGATTTGGCCGCTGGTCTAGATTTCGGACCAGGAGGCAGTGTTTATGCATTGTTCACACATTTGCAACATTCGCCGTTCGAGTACTTGATCGAAGTGAATAACGAAAGTGGTACACCAAAGCGTGGAACTTGCCGTGTTTTCTTATGTCCCATCACCGACGAGCGTGGCACACCACTGACTTTGAATGAACAGCGTCAGCTGGCCATAGAATTGGACAAGTTCAACGTTAATTGTGAGTTAACAAGGAAAAAACGAATGCTTGTGTTTCTAAAAGCTTTTAAGAAAGCTTACAAAAAGGCTTAATTTAAAGCTTACAAAAAGTTCTTGTGAAAATTTTTATAAAAGCTTTTGTAAAAGTTTTCACATGGCTACTATGCAAATTAACTTTAGTTTTTCAAAAAGCTTTTAAGAGCGCATAAGTGAAAGCTTTTGAGAATTTTTTCTTTAAAGCTTTGAAGAAATTTTTTTTTAAATTCTGTAATTAAAACATTAATAAAAACTAATTTCTCCTATCCTTTTACAGTAATGCCTGGCCCTAACAAAATCAACCAATCCTACTCTAACTCCAGTGTAACCATACCTTATGAACGTTCCTTCCGCCGTATCGGTGGCGACCACTTGCCCACCGATCCACAAAAATTGGCTGAATTCCGTTTCTGCGGCTGCGGCTGGCCGGCGCATATGTTACTACCGAAGGGTAAGCCCCAGGGTATGCCATTCGAACTATTTGTTATGATTTCAGACTACGAAGGTGACGCGGTATTGCAGAAGAATAACGCGTGAGTATAGCTTGAGAAATGAAAAATGGAATAATAAATAAATATGCTTGCTTTCCCGTCAGTCCTGATGTCTGTGGCGATGCTGCTTCCTTCTGTGGCCTTAAGGACAAATTATATCCGGACAAGCGTGCTATGGGCTACCCATTCGACAGACGTCTACCGGCTGACACTTTGACTGCACTAACTGAGAACTTTAGCAACATGAAGAAGACACCGATCAAGATAATCTTCAACGATGAGGTTATCGACAGGAAACGTAATTAGAATCCTATGAGAAGCACTCATATAGCGCTTTAATAGTTTCTAAAATATCTATTATTTTGTGGTCAGTTATAATTAAGGCTATACAAAACGTCATACAAATCTCTGCTTTATTCCCATTTACTCAATAAATTAAAATAAAAGTTATTAGCAAATTATTCATGTTTAGTATATTTATAGTATGTTGAATGTTCTTCAGGAAGGTACTAACTGTTTAGGAGACCTTTTTATTAAAGACTATACACTTTAGACTGACCTGCCCATTAAAGCCAGTAGAAAGACATTGAATAATTTTGGAGATTGGAATATAAATCTTTTTTCTAAAGATCGATTAAAAATATATAATTTAATTTGTCGATTAAATAAAATTATCGCTTTTATTCAATAATATGAACTTTAAACTGAACTAAAACTATGGACACTTTATACTGAAACACATGTTTGAAACCTATAACGAGTGAATTTATCGATAAATGATCGATTTTGAAATTAATTGATAAATAATACGTTTTGATAATGAAATTATATTTATCGATAAATAATCGATTTTGCAAATAATCGACAAATTTTTCAAAAATCTTTTACCGTTTCATGACTAAACTTGAAAATCGAGTACTTTCGAAACCAAGAAGCTCGATCGCTGTCAACATAATACTGCAGAGAATAGAGATTAAATATTTCCTTGAAACAATTTAACATCAAACTATTTTATTCATAAAAACTTTACTGTTTTTCATATAATAGAAGTAAATTATTTAATATTACTTTCTCTCCTTCTCTCTTTCTCTCTTTTAACATAACCTCTACGTAACTTAAGAGCTAATGGAATCTGAACATATTTGATAATTGGTTAGTTAGTGGTTTAGTTTAGAGTTTAGTGGATCTTGTGTCGAGAGCAGACCCGTAATGCACAGGTAATAAATATACTGCTCTTAAGAAAAAGGATCTTGAACACAACAAATTCGAATAGATTCTCTTTTCAGTGACGATTCGATTACAATTCAATTCTTGGATGCTCACAACGGTTTCTGCCTAAAACTAGGATCTTTTAACACATATAATATTACAACAATTATCTCCAGGTTCCAGATAAGGCTATTACTATCAGCTTGACTCCCAGCAAGTACGCTATAGTTCTTGAAAAAAATCTCATATTTTTATGCAAATTTCGTTGAAAATTTTTTAATTTGAAATACCAATGACCTTTCAAAAATTTTGCGGTAATTGCAATGCATATTTTGAAATTCCGTATTTACAGTAAAAACCACAAATATATGTATATTATAAGATATACATATGTACATGTGCATAAGTCGTTATCCATAAAAATATCATCCCGAATTCTGACTAATTTTGCAAAAACTACAATATAAAATATACAGAAAAAGTAGTGAATTCTTGGAACCGCAGCATTCAATGAAGACTGATAAGTAAAAAGTTCTTGCGGTCGAAGAAATGGCACGCACTCATATAAAAGAGCAGACGATGCAATCGATATGTACAGTTTACTTTCGTTTCTGCTGAACACAACCAAAAACAAGAAAATGACGGATTATGCAAAAGCCTTCCAAATGCTCTTTCAGAGCCCTTTGGAACCCATTTACACATGTCGCGACAATGGCAGGTGTATTTTCGAGTTACCGGATTCCCATTATATGGAGTGTGACGGCGGCGTAAAGGAAATGTTGCAGGAACGTTATGCGAATAGCCAGCACATAAGGGTAAATCTGACTTGTAAACCATTTACAGTTTTATTTGCTTATGTACTTTACTTCCTTGCATATATGTAGTTCGCCTTGCAGGAGCTGCCGTCAAAGCCAGATCTGTCCTTCGCTGATAAATTGAGTGTGAAACAAAACTTTTCTCTCTTCAATACGCTGCATAAGGAAATTGCAGGCAAGCTCATCAGATTGCTGATGGAAGCTGAGGATTTAGATAATTTCCTCAGCTTGTGTGTCTATAGCAGGTAATATTTTCCGTTTTCTCATTTGAAGGAGTCGTATACTAGGTATGATGTTCTCTTCTGCTTCACAGACATCGTTTGAATGCTATGCTCTTCCAATATTGTTACTCGGTTGCTTTGCTACATCGCCGAGACACACGTGGCATTTGGGTACCGCCAGTGGCCGAGATCTTTCCAGCGAATTTCATAGAGCCCTCAGCATTTACAAAGATGCGTAAGGCTTTGGAGTTTAAAGGCAATAAAAAGGTAAGTCCGAAAAGTATATGTGATTTTACAAGCTTTTGTGGGGCTTTTTGTAATCCGGTCAGGGCTCATTTAATACGTTCTTCACTCTACACCGGCCCTCATTAAGAAATCTGAGCTAGTGTCCTTACATCAAAAAACTTACTTACGCGGAATGCTGTCTAAAACCTCTGAAATTTATTTATTGAAGTTTTCTGGGATCTGAAATTTGAGGGCAATAATTGGTCCAATTTTTCGACAACAAGAACTTATTAGTACCCGAAAACTAATTTTTATATAAAAACTTAACGGTTGGATTCAAAGGTCTAATATCACCATCAATTCGATCACCATATCTTAGTCTTAAAGACCTTTCCATAAAGATCTTTCTGGATTGAATTTCATGAATTATAGATCTGAATAAAGCACCGGAAAAAAGTTTAAGGCTCCCAGCTGATTTCGGCAAAAGAACAAATAGCTGACTCCGGTAACATTAGGATTTCTATAAGACAATGGTTCGAGGTTGGTTCCATTATTTAAACAGGTTCTCATAGATCAAGCCTTCATATATTTTTTTTGCTTTATTAATAGCATTCTTCTCATAACATTTTTTTACATTTCTACCACGGAATTTAGCCTCACGTACAAATTCCCCATAACTATACCGCCTCCGATCGTGAAATCGAACAACGTTTGGCATATTTTCGTGAAGACATTGGCGTGAATATGCATCACTGGCACTGGCACTTGGTTTATCCAAATAGCGGTACACGTGAGATCATCAACAAGGATCGGCGCGGTGAACTCTTCTACTATATGCATCAACAGATTTTGGCGCGTTACAATGCCGAACGCTTTAGCAATAAACTAGCCAAGGCACTGCCGTTAAGTAATCTACGCGAACCCATCGAAGAGGGTTATTATCCGAAATTGTTAGACCATGTCCATCAGCGCACCTATCCGGGACGTAGCAGTAATTTGTGTTTGCAAGATGTGAACCGCGAGGATACAGCGGTCGAGATTGCCGATATGGAACGTTGGGCTGATCGCATCTTAGCGGCAATCGATCAGGGTTTCGTTATAGATGTAAGTTATGCGAAGAATTAAGTAGAAACCAAAATAAGTTAAACACTTTTCTGCAGTCGCATGGCAACAAGTATCAACTGGACGAGGTCACCGGCATCGATATACTGGGCAATATCATTGAGGAATCCGATCTCTCCATCAATGTGCAATACTACGGAAAACTGCATAATATGGGTCACAATTCAATTGCCAGCATACACGATCCAGATCATCGGCATATGGAGGAGTTCGGCGTGATTGGACACAATATGACCGCTATGCGTGATCCGGTCTTCTATCGCTGGCACACATACATAAATAATATAATGTTGAAATTCAAAAGACTGTTACCTCCCTACAGTGAGCAACAGCTCAGCTTCAGCGACATCAATTTGCGAGAAATTGAAGTTAGGACGAGCTCATTGAAGGAACCGAATCATTTTGAGACCTTTTGGCAAAACTCCGAAGTTGACTTGGCGGCCGGTTTGGATTTTACGGCAGATAGCGGTTTACATGCCTCGTACACGCATCTCCAACATGCACCTTTCGAGTATTGCTTTGTGGTTGAGAACAACAGTGAGCATGTGAAATGCGGCACTTGTCGAATTTTTCTCTGCCCCATAAAGGATGATCGTGGAAAGCTCCTAAAGTTGGAGGGACAGCGCTTGTTGGCAATTGAATTGGATAAATTTACCGTTAAGCGTAAGTGGTTGCCGATAACTCAGCATATATGTATGTATCTGTATTTATTTGCTGCTTCGTTTTTCCCAGTTTACCCTGGCGAAAACCAATTGAAGCGGCTTTCTGTGGAGTCCTCCGTCACCATTGATGTTGAGCGCACCTTTGGTCGCACCACCAATAAGGACGCACTGTCCGAAGCGAATCCGGAGCTCAATACGCGTCTGCACTTCTGCGGTTGCGGTTGGCCACATTATATGCTGTTGCCTAAAGGTAAAATTCGTGGCATGCGATTTGATTTGTTTGTCATAATTTCGGATTATGCCGACGATGCGGTCCAGCAGCCGGGCCAGACAAGTGATTGCCATAACTGGTAAGTGTATACATTAGTGAAGTCGTGGAGTGCTTGAGCGTGTGAACTAAGACGTGTTGGAATTTCGGTGTAGGTCTTGAGTAACTTAAAGACTACTCATTGCTAGCTGTGTGTGGTTTAGACGCTTGCGGTTAATACACTCATATACTCTTACAGTACATTTATAAGTGTTTTAGTGTCTAGCTATATTTGCTCTTTCCAAAATCACAGTGAAGGTGTACCTAACGAAGTGTTTGATGAGAATTCCACACTATGCAATGACAATGCGGCTTCCTTCTGCGGTCTGCGTGACAAATTGTATCCGGATAAGCGCACGATGGGCTATCCTTTCGACAGACGCTTGCCAGCTGATACCCTTAATGGACTTGTGGAACAGTTTGGAAATATGCAAAGAATTGACGTCACTATCACATTCAATGACGAGGTCAGATCAACCGCCGACGAAGTGGATTTAACTGCAGAAGATATCAGTGATTTAATAAGATAGAAACTATTTCATCTTCCGATGTTTGAAATGAACAAATATTAATCATGACAAAACGCAAATTAAATAAAGACTTAATCATTTTCAAATTGGTCCAAAAACAGTTGTTTCATTTTTTTCATCCACTCATAATTGCAGGATGATCATATGATTGCCATGTTGCCTGTTCTATGTTGTAACGTACATATTTGTGAGCAGAGGTTCCCACCTGATAAGAACTGTTGTGCAGCTAAATGTTGAAAAAGTTTAAGCCAAAAAAATTCTTCGCTAAAAACCAAAATAAAGCACTTAAAAATTTTCAGACATTTTTGAGAAGGGTTGCCATCTTTGTAAAAAAATATAAAAAGAATATTACAACAAATTTCTTCGCTAAAAACCAAAATAAAGCATTTAAAATTTTTTAATATTTTTGAGAAAGGTTGCCATCTTTGTAAAAAAAATATATATATATAAAGTTGATAAGATAAAAGAATATTATAACAAATTTCTTCGCTAAAAACCAAAATAAGGCTTAAAAAATTTTAAATAATTTTGAAAAGGGTTGCCGTCTTTGTAAAAAAAACATAAAAAGTTAATAAGATAAAGGAATATTCTAACAACTTTTCTGGCTAAAAACCAAAATAAAGCATTTAAAAATTTTTAAATATTTTTGAGAAGGGTTGCCATCTTTGTAAAAAAAAATAAAAAGTTGATAAGATAAAGGAATATTATAACAAATTTGGCTATTAAACTATAGAAGTTTAGAAAAGGCTGCATCTAAAAAATATGTAGCATAGGTTGCCATCTAAAACTTTAATTTTTTTATTATCTATAAAAAGGGTTACTTAAAAAACTTAAAATATATTTGGAAAGGATTGTCATCTTTATAATAAAAATTATTTCAATAAAATGTATATCACAATGGGTGTGAAATTGAAAATATTGAAAGAACAAAGGAACTGCAATAAAAAAATTTGATTGTTGCCATTTGTCAAAAATTTATTAAATTACAGTTAATATAAAAATGCATTATGAAAATATGAGTATCAAATGTTGTAGCTTAAAATGGTTATAGAGTATATATTTGGAGAAAGAGTTGCCACGTGTTTACATTTTTCATTCGATTATTTCATAAAATTAATGAAAAAAAAATCGAAAGAATGAATGAAGAACTTTCCTCACGCATGAACTTCTACACATGACTCCATGCTCCAATCCTTTAGGACAATTCTAGAAGAAAATTTTTTTTTTATTAAATAAAATTTTTTTGAAATAAAATTTATCGGAGGAATTTAATTACAATTTCCGCGCTATTTTTGTCACAATATATATTACACATTCATAAATTTCTTCAGTTGAAGCACATAGCTTTAAATAATTGCAGAACCAAACGCAATCATGATTTATATTTGTATAAATATTGCTTTTATGTGTACAGTGCCTAAACTGCTTAGAACCTCAAAGGCTTCAACATCGCTCATCACAAAAGAAACCATACATAACTTTTACATAACATATGCTTACATATGCCTATTTATAGAGAAAATAATTAGACAACAGCATGGTAGCCATGGTGCGCTGCGGTTACACAGCTTAAACATTTTTACACACAAGCATACCCGTTTAGGAGACTAAACTGTATAGTCTTCCTAACCCAATTGAAGCTAACACCACAAACAAAGTAGAACTTACTTAAGCATGTAAGCCCTCGGACTGACCGTTGGTTGGCGGAGCGACAAAATGGAATTTAATTTGGTTGACCACATAGAAGATTGCTTGCAAATATTTGCTCTGTATGAGTGCCGCTTACCGAACATATGTTATTGCCACAATAAGGTTGTAATATGGTGTATAAACATAAATTCGCTGATGGAATGTACATGAAAGTGGGCGTTCAAACGTAGAATTGTTGTAGTTATACGTGAGTATGTATTAATGTATGGCAATATTTGATTTGCGAATGTATTTTTTTACACATATGAATTTTTTCCACCAAAATCAGTGCAAAACTGAAATTATATTAATATTGCTGAGTATGACAAACTGTTTAAATCATGACTTGTAGTATCGCGTGTAGTCTCCCATATAAATAATGAAAATATGAGAAAAGAACTCTCTATGAGTTATTGAACGTACACTTGGGACACTAGTATTCGATGAGTTGGGTTTTGGTGTACTTAACAGCCAGATAATATGCCAAACACATATATAGTGCGATGGCCAACTTTTCTGAGAATGGAACAGTAGACTCTACACTGTCCAGTGGCGTAGCTACACCTTCGGGCGCCCGGGGCCAAGGATGTTCTGCCGCTCCCCTTTAACTACCTACCTACAAGTTTCATGAGGTGGTTCGAACAAAAGTGAATTTTTACAAAATATCTTCGATATTAAGTGTATAAAATTTAGGAACTAGAAGCCACGCAAATTCTGAAGTTCCAAAATTCTCACAATACGATTTTTGAGGAAATTGATAGTAAATTTACAAGACATCTTATTAAAACCCATTTAAACAATTTTCAAAATTTTTGCCCGAATTGGAGTTGTGAAAAACCATTTTTGAAAATTTGGAGAAATAAAAGTATTTGTTACATTCAAAGCATAGGGTAACTGTGAGAGTGGCACGTCGCTAGACAAAGCTAGAAAAGTGCGTCTTTAAGTTCTATCACTATTTTTAAGAGAGATATAAGCCAGAAGATATAAGACAAATTCAAAGACTGAAGAGTATTCGAGTAAAAATTAATATTTTTCATTGTTATACAGATTATTACATTGTGAGTGTACAACTCTTTATCTTTTATAATAAATTTTGTAAAAAAAAATTTGTTGAGGTATTTTTCTGAATATTAAAAAACAGAGAAGATCGTTTTGTCGCCCCCAAAACGTTGCGCCCGGGGCGAATGGGCCTCAGTTACGGCGAACACCTCTTCAGTCGACGAAAATTTCTTCACAGCAGGCATTCTTTTGAGTTCTGAGAACAGTAAATAATCACTGGAGCCCAGAACTGGTCAATACGGTAGATGCGGAAGCGATTTGTAGCCCAATTCATGGATTTTTGCCATCGTTTTCGCGACTTGTCACACAGTGTGTTGTTTTGTTGAAACAGCCGTCCTTTTTCTTTAAATGCGGCCATTTTTCGGCTATTTCCCTTTCAAACGGTCCAATAACACTATGTGGGTAAAGTCGTTGTTGATGGTCTTTCCTTTTTCGAGGTTAACAATAACAATTAATTCACTCGCATTCCTAAATACAAATACCATAGCATTGCCAGCCGACTGCTTTTCACGCTTTGGAGTGGGTTCATCGTGTGCATTCCACTCGGATGACGGTCGATTGGACTACGGAATAAAATGAAGGAGCCATATTTCATCAATCGTCACATATCGATACAAAAACTTATTATGTCTTATATCTCCAAAAACTTCATATCACCACGTCTAAACCAATCCGTGATGTCCGATTTTTATGGGGCAGTGTCCGAAAACTCGTCATCAAGTCAGGTTTTTGGTACAGCTGTAATTTTTTCTTTTTAAGAAGCAAGGTTTTTATCAACACCACGACACAATAGACCTATGGGCGCGGTGCATTCCTCATTTATCAGTCTAAGCAACATCCTTATCCACTTTTTTTCAATAACAAAAGTTGAGATACATCATGTTGGCATCATGAAGATATCAAAGGATCTCAACATCTCTTGTGGATCCACTGAACACATTTTGGTTAATGTTTGGGGTATGAAGTCTGTCTTGCATTAAAAGATCTGAATCTTTTACATACAAAAACGTTGTCGGGAGGAGGCTTTCATGATAACGTGACTGAGTACATTCATCAACTTGATAAAGGCACCGAGCCACATCCAAGTTAAAGCTTATAATAAGTGTATGGTAAATAAATTATGTATTTTAATGCTTTTATTGACTCATATTGAGCATATTTGATGACGTGATTAGAGGTTTAGAAGTCCGGCTCAAGTTTGATCAGATAATGTTTCCAATATCCTAGCCAAAGCTTATAATAAATCTATGGCAAATGGATTATGCATTGAATGCTTCTATTGCCTCATATTGAAGACGTGATTAAAGATTTGTCAGTCCGGGTCAGATTTGATCAGATAATATTTCCGATATGAACTGCTATCAAAAGATTTCTCAAATAACTGACCTTAAGGAGAGCTGGTCCCCACATTTTTTTGTCATTCTAACCTTTTCATCGAAGGACTCGAACTTGCGGATTGCTTGAGTTAAATACATTCTTAATAAGTACAAATAGGTATTAGGTTTCATATATAGAATAAATCATGTATTTCTAAGTTGCCAACTGAAGCATTCATCAATTATGGATAGGCAATAATGCATGGAATATTAAATTATCCCTAGTTAGCTTACAAAATTACTAGTATTTTCTTTTTTTTCTCAAAACAATTATCAACTTGAATAATACAAGTAGATGTGAGTTTTCACAATTTTTTTTTTGGAAATGCTGAAAATTCTTCCGCGCTTTATCATTCTTCATAAATAACTTAAATCGTCCCTTTTCATATTTAATTGTAATTGAAGTGTAAGCAATAGCATTTCTTCTCTACTCTTATTACGTTTTACTTTTTTCCTCACCGCAATTTTGTCCCACGTTTGCTCTCAATCAAAGTCAAAATTGCTTTTACTTCGCTAAAGGAAAGACGCAAGAGAATCGAAGAAATGACGAGTTTTGCGCGCTTAAAGAAAGTAATGTTACAACACACAACAAACTGTCATTCTCAAATTGCAGAAACGCAAAAAAGGCGCAAAACAAATAACAGAAACAGAACAGAATTGGCCAACCCTTTGCCTTAAGGCACAGAAAGTATTAGGCGCCTTAATTTGTAGAAATAGTTGAAAATGTAGCAAAATATTTACAAAAATATATGTATCTATGTATACATCGGTATGGGCTTTATGTATATAACTATATATATGTAAAATATATACATGCAACATGTCGGCATTAGTTAATAATCGTTAAAGTAGCTTAACATATTTGCTTATTTCAGCCTCAGGCATTGTCTGACTCGTGTATCACTCATCAACAATTTTCTCTTATGCTGAACGGTTTTTTGAACGCTCACTGCCTAAACAAGGGCGAAATTGCTGGGTAAATGTCTTAGACAGCTTTAGATGCCAGTAATGGTTAGCTGTAGTAGTCGAAATGTTCCTATAACAGTAAATGCGAAAGCATGTAAGTATTTAATAAGCTAATGCTGGTTTGTTGTCTGACCTTGAACGTCATACTGGTAAGAGAAGAAGCAGAAAGAGACTTAGGAAAAATAAAAGTTAAACGGAAGCGCAATTTTTGAGTTTCAAAAAGCAGTATTTTTGGTATTGGAGTTTTTCAAAGTAAAGTTTTTGCTTATTGCAGAAGAGAAAGGACGCTCAACTGTATAGCTGAACAAAATACTTGCAAATTGAAGAAGTTAATTTCCAAATGTATATGTGTAGCAATATAACAAAGAAATTAGGCAAAGAAATAAAAAAAGTTACAGTGAATCATAGACCTACTACCACCTAGCCTTAGGTTTCCACCTTACATTAGGGTATATTGAAACGAATTTTAACCTTTTTTTTAATTAATTAAGGTTAATCACAGAAACTCAAGTTTATTGATCAATTTGATGTTTGAAATAGACTCCTCAGGCAAACACAAAGTTTGGTTTAGCTTATACAATTTTTTTCTTGAGATCAGCCTGAACACCTCTTTTTTCAGGTTTTGATTACTATTCATAAGATCAAACTTCAGGTTATGAACGTTTTTCTTTTAAATCGCCTTAAACACCATTTATTCAATATTTAAGAAAATTAGCCTTTCGGATCTCTTCATAAACTCTGAGTTTAGTTCAAAAAATTTTTTGTTCAGATCACCTTAAACACAATATTTTTTTAATGTAATGAAATTTTTTTTTTTCGGATAGCCTAAGCATCACTTTTTTATAACTAAATAGTATAACTCCGAGCTTAGCTTACGAAAATGTTTCTCTCGGTTCGTCTTAAACACTGCATTTTTTCAGTTTTACTAAAAAGTTATAAACATCGAGTTTAGGTTATGAAAAATTTGCTTTCGATCACTTCAAATTTCACTTTTTTAAGCTTGTCAGCTACTCATAAACTCCGTGTTTAACTTATGGAATTTTTCTTCACATTGGCTAAGAGATTATGATTTTTAGTGTTTATAGTGACACCCTACGTTTTCGATTTGAGCAGATGATTGAGTGATCTGCTCTGGCTATTTTAATATTTTTATAAACTAAACTCATTATATCTCGAACACTCAACTCAAAATAACATTTTCTATTGTAAAACTTTTAATTAAAATAATATAAATTAAATTTATACGAATTTTCATCCAAAGTATGACCGCCCTAATGTAAGTGAAGACATTTAAATATATGTATTTGTGTAATGATATGCTTTGTATAACTTTCTGTGTTTTTTTTTCGACAATCTCCATCAGTCATCTTTCAGCTGCCTTGTAATTAAAAACTTTTGCGCATTTCTATTTATTTTCGTGCTTTGCTTTTTTCAAGTTCTACTTTTGCAATTTAGATGAAGGGTGTTATTTATGGAAGCATACAAATTTTACTTCAATTAAAAAGTTAAAATATTTTGGTTTTAGTAGCTAAAAAATGTTGTATGCATTTAACAGAAATCTGTTTCAACGAATTGTCAGTTGTTGCTGGTATTATTAACATAGACCCATTATTAACATAGTCTCCCACAAAAAATAGTCTTAAGAAACAAAATTCTTCACATAGGTTATCTATAGGTTATCCCTATACCTTCGCCTTACATAAGAGCAAACAACATACTTTATTTCAAGCGCGCCTGGAAAGCATCTGTAATATTTTATCCACAGCAAATACAATTTTGCAACCCTCCTACAAATTTCTATACTTCTAAATAAACACCTTATACATTTCTAAGTCAACTTATATTCTTAGCTTACCCAAATTCGTCTACTTCATTACGAGTACGCCTTCCTTTATGCGCGAGTGTAGCTCGAATGGGAAATATAAAGCCATTCCTAAAACTCATTTCATTAGCGTTATTTGCCGAAAACAAAGCAAAGTCACTTTTTCGTGACAAATTTTTCCTGCTTCTGATTCTACACACTTTTAATGAGTGTTAAGAGACTGATATAAAATGTTTCCAAGCAGCGTGCTTAGGCTTTAATGCGAAAAGCGGCATTTCAGCAGAAAAGTTTTTTATTAAGAATGTGCTTTAAAGCTAAAAATCGAGATTAAAGTGTTGCCAAAGAGCGGTATTAAAGCATAACGTGAAAATATTGAACTTTTTACACTTCCCAAAAATTTACTATTTATTTATTTATATAACGGTTCATTGAAGTAGAGGTCCTCTGTTCAATAGCATGTTTTTAACAGATCACGCGTGAGTCAAGTCAAGCTGTCTTGTTATTTTTGTTCAACATTGCTTGGCATTTCGTCATGGAAAGACTTACGTCTTAACAAAGTTAAAAAATCGTCATCCATCTTGAGACCCAGCATTCATTATTGGATAATATTCGATCAAAAAGACCACGTCCAGATCACAGTGAAGAAAGTACAGAAGCCTTAGCTGAGAGTATACACAAAGATCGTGGAGAGTCGATTCGGCACAATTCCAAACAGACCACGTCCAGATCACAGTGAAGAAAGTAGCCTTAGCTGAGAGTATACCCAAAGATTGTGGAGAATCGATTCGGCACATCGTTTGAAGTAACTAGGACTCGCGTATGGAAGGACTTAGCCCATTTTACGTCGAGATCTTAAATTGAATGCGTACAAAATAGAGCTTGTACAAGAACTGAAGCCGCTCAACCTTCCCAAGCGACATCGCTTCGCGCTATGGGCTCTTGAAAAGTTCCAAGAAGAACCGACGTTTTCGAGCAAAATTTTGTTAAGTGATTAGGGTAATTTCTAGCTCAATGGGTATGTAAAGAATGTACACTTTGGTGAGCAGATAATTTCACATTTTGGGCCGGCCGGTAAAGTCTAAAGTCTATGCGGACAATGCCGCTTCGATTTAAGCCTTGGAACAAAAGATCTCGCATATCTTTCGCCAATTACCAGTCGAAATTCTCCAACGAATCTTTGAAAAATGGACTCAACTGGTGGATCATCTGAGACCTAGCGGCAGCCAGCATTTGAAAGAGATAATCTTCAAAAAATAAATGCCAAAGAATGTTTACAAACATTCCCCATTAAATTTGAAGTTTCTGTGTTTTTTCTTAAAAAAAAAGTATGGAACCTCAAAATCTATCATATGAAAGATATTTATATGCAAGCTAAGACTCCAAAAACTAGATCAAATAATCCACCAAAACCAAAGAAAATTAAACCTGAAAGAAAAATACTTTCGACCAAAGAAGCCAATTTTCTCCAACAAGATAAAACCCCAGGGAACCATAACAATATTTTGGACATCATAAAACTATTGTATACAAATTAGACTTCTTTTTCATTGCCAACACTGTCAATTATTTTAATTTTCTGCTCTATTTTCTTTATCAACTTGGGTTAAGATATTTCCCGTGTTAAGCCACTTAATTTCTGGCAACCAAAATTTTCCGCGAAACCGAGGTACAACCACAAAAACATACAATTCTGAAACTTCAAACGAATTTAAATTGCTTTTCTTGCCATTTTCGTTGGCGAATGCGATTACAACAACTGATAGCAGCAACAACCAAAAACAATATGGCAACTACTGTGACAACCAAGCGACAAGAGCACGCGTGTCTCGTGCCACCTACCGTTACCCACTTAGCATCTGCCATATTTTGTAGAGATGTATGTATGTAGGCGTGTTTGACAGTGTATTTGTATGTAAATATGAATATTTTTGTGTGTGTGTGTAAAGCGGATGAACTCAAATCCTTTTGCGCAGTCATGGCGACAATATCAATTTTTCGCTTATTTGCACTGCACAATTCTATTTTAGTAATGCATATAGCTAGTTGGTGTATATACGTGTGCATTATATGTATACATTTGTGTATGCACATAAAAGCGTATATATATATATGTATAATTATATATGTGCAAATCCTTGCATATTTGACATTCTGGCATCATTGCTCGCTGCCACGCCCCACCAACACGTGCAGCCTTAACAATATGGCTGCCATGAAAAGCTTTTAGCTCGAAATTGTTTGCAATTTATACCGAATATTCTCTATCCACTTTTGCTTACGGGAATTTTCATTACGCGGATTTTAAATAAAATTTTCCAATTTTCAAATATGGAACATAGACGCGTGTGGCAACCATAAGCGGGTTAAAACACAAGCATGCTCTCACATATGCACACACATATTGTATAAATGAGTCTACTATCTAAATTCTGTTAAATGTAATCCGCCTTGAGCGTAACCCATTGCGACTATCTGATTGCCTGCCTTCCGGCCGGTAACAAAGCAAACCTCCACGGGCCATATTTCCACTCAACAGGCATTAGTGAGCATTTAGTGGCAACGCTGCGCAAATATTTCCATCAATACGCACTCCCCTGGCACTACTCAAACTACAATATATATTTCGGTTATTCAAATATCTTCCCTAAACCATTTTTACAAGGGTCTGAGTCGTCCTTTAAAATGGCTTTTCTGTCTATGAAAAAATTTCGCTCTCCTTAAGGTCTACATGTGAGATGCATAAGCGAGATATGCTCGCATTTGTTTGTTTATATTGTAAATTGTTGGCACCCTTCTGCACTTGACTCGAAGTAAATTTGAAGTTATGCGCCATTTTTGTCATACTCAAAGTACCAATAAAGCGGGCTAAGTAATGCAGCAAAAGCCTCTGGCAACAACTTAGCTGATGGTGTTAGGTGGCGGAAGTGTTGTATATCTAGACGCTCAGTGTCACTTATCAGCTCACTTAGGAAAGCCTACGCGTTTGCGCGAGATTTTAAAGTATTTTTGGTAATGTTCCTTAGGGTTTTCCTTATTATGATGTAATATTAAAAATGGCGATAAGAATTTTTAGCAGTATGAAGTATTTTTTCTAAATAAACGTTTTATAATGCGAAGAACCTTTAAGGTTTTGTATGTGAGTAGTGCTAAAACTGAAATTTGATTGATGAATTCTCTGTCTCTTCCTTCACTCTTTTATTGAAAATACTGAGACAAAATTGTTGTTGGATCGGCAAGAAATATAACTAAAGTATTTTAGAAGACCGCAACCGAGGAGACAGGTTTTGGGTGAAAATTCGGATCTGTACCGGTTATACGGACCCGATTGTTATAGAGAGAGATCGGTTTTTTTTAGTAAAAGCCGGCTTTGGAATAAAATTTTCTGTAGCAAAATATATATGTATTAAATATAGTAAATATTAAACAACTCCTTAAAAGAAGCTTTTTGGTATTTATAAGGTACTAATATTTTGTGTATAAACCAATAAAGAAGAAAAGGAGTATTTTGTGTATCAAAATATATTCCATCAATATATATCGAACACGGCAATCGGTCAACCTTGCCAGGTTTTCCGCCTCAAGAAAACTTTGGAAGATAATTTTGATTTAGAAAGATAATTTTGATTTTTGTGGAACAGTTATACACTACAGGACAATTTCCTCAATTTATTGTCTATTATACACATAACTGTCTAAGATAATTATAAGGTGTCACTAATTATTTCAAATCTATTCATATTTATCATATTGGGGATAATGCCAACATTTTTATCAGGCCATCATAAGTTTTGTTGTATTTGTAACAGTATAAAATTTTATTCATATTAATACGAATCTGTTTCGAACATAACTGTAGTGGTAGAAAGTTAGCTCTCATAGATATAAAATATCGGTGGTTGATTTATTGAACCTAATAGAATAGAAGAAAGCCAATAGATACTTTAAGGAAGTGCAAGATTATCCTTCAGGGAAAGAAAAAAAACTATGCTTCCATGAATTGAAAACCAAAAAAGAATAATTCAGAATAAATGAAAATATGTTAGAAAATATTTTTATAGAATAGGTTATCAGACCTCTAGTAAATTGAGTTTTATGCCCTGAGCACGTCATACTACGTTTGCCACGAAAGAAGTACTTATAAACTATATATTACATAGATCTAAGCAAAGTTATCTCTATCTCGCATATGGATTATGTAATGCCAGTCGGTCATCACCATGGTAGCGTCAAATAAAGACGGCCGTGGTCGAATTGAGGATTGACGATCAGGAAATTTTTGCTTTGTGCTTGGCGAGATTGGCAGGGAATAGACTACTGGCCATTAAAAGTGAGACCGTCTGAAGGAATTAATCGCCCAGAAGAAGCCAACTTTGGCCAATAGAATATAAAACTTCTTCTATCAGGAACACGCCACATATAGTATATAGAGTGACTCGTCAGTAACTCCGGGAGCTTTGTTGTTAGATTCTTATGCATTCACTTTATAGTCTGGTCGTGGCATTCAGTTTTTGCCACCTCTTTCGAACTATCGCACTATGAAGGTGCCATTATGAATTAGTTTCCAAAATCCAACAAGTTAGCGAACAAAACATTTTATATTTCACCTAATTTAAATTATTGTTAAAGTTGATCCATTTTTATCAAACACACTAGTCTATGAGTAGTACAAAGTCTTTAAGGACGGTCAAGAGATCGTTGAAGACATGTCTCGTTCTGTACGACCTTCGACCTCTTCAGCTGATAAATTATTTATAATCAAAAATGAAGGACATAATGCTTGAAAATCGTCAGACAAGTGTTGGAGAGACGGCAGCAGAGCTCGACATCTAATCAGTTCGAATGTTTTAAATGGATATTTTTGGTAAGAAACGCGTTTTCGACGACAGGCCTTCCGGAGCGTGGTGCATCTTCGACCACCTCTACACCAGAACGAAACGTTGAAACCATCGTTGTGCGGTGGAAATGGAAACTGTATCGGGTCCATAAACTGCACAAATTTTATTGGCGGCTTGAGATGCATTTTTGCCTTTATCGTAGTAGTACCGTAATATATGCCGTATTTTCTCTTTATTTTGCTCCATGTTTGCGACGCTATAACTCACGAACGACTTAAAAGAAGACAATCAATCAAACACGTGTTAGCGCGTGAAATGAGCTTTCCAAAAAGGCATAGCTTGACCCGATGCGACGAATGAAACCAGAACTACGCGCTTTTAGCGCCAACTAGCGCAAATACCGCAAGACTTTTTTGACAACCGAATATTATAGAGAAATGCATGTATAATGCATTTGATTGAGTTGACTGCAAATACACACAATCTAAATTTCTTATATTTTCTTATGACTGCCATAATTTGAAATCTTTAAGCAACTTTCTAAACAAATGTTTACTCAGTACTCTTATAAAATAATTTATTATCAACTTAGACAACAAGCTGCACTGCAATTAATAAATTATTGCCAAAACAACAATAACATACGTGCCTTTCAGATCTTTTCCATTAATTCTGCATTCCCAAATGATTTCCTACCGCTTGAACTGCTATTTAATTTATAATTATAATATATATATACTCTTGTGCTGCCTGTCAGTTAAGGCAACTTTTTAATCACTTAAAATACCAACACTTTATTATATACAAACATAAACCAGCAGAGTTGTAATATTTGCATGTATTTGTAAACTTTTAATGACAACATTTGTACAATTTCAAATCGCAATTTGAAATCATTGTCACGACCCTGAACAGTATTTACAGCACAACAATCTCACAACAACACAGAAACGTGATTAATCTACAATTTAGCGAACAATGCGCACGGTAAATGTAAACAGCCTTATGCAAAATGTCGAAGTGAAAATTATTTAATTATGTCAGAATATTTATAAACGCAAAAAGTGTAAATTTTCTTTGGAAACAATAAGCAGCATAATTTTTGTAATTAATAATTTCTGAAAATAAACTATAAGAACCGTGCAGTGCATTTTTAGCTAGCTTGTGGTATTTTTATTAATAAATTTTCAGTGGAATTTATATTTTTATTGCATTATTTAGAATATTTTGTGCACTATTATGAACACTTTATTTTATTTTGCAATATTTTGATGAAGCGTTGGAATTTATTTTCAACTAAGTGGCTGAAAAACATAGATATGCATTTGTGTGTTTGTGTGTGAGTGTGTGTGAAAATGCATGTATGAAGTATGCGATTAATTCCATTAACATGTTGTTTTGATATGTGTTAATAAAACACAAAACATTTCTTTTTGCCTGTGCGCCTGAAAAGTATAAGCACCGGCATTTTTAAATGCCTGGTTACTCATACGCCGTGGTGGTAGTTTCATTTCAACTATAAATTAATTAATTTAGGTGAATACAAACTACAAGTATTTTTTATATATTGTTGTTTTTACATGTCGCGTGTTGTTAAGTAGAAACCACACAGAAATGGAGTTTCGAATGAGAGACACGGTCGAATGACAGTGCGTATGAGTAACATAAATGAATATATTCTGGCACATTGCAAAAAGGCACGCATTTAATTTAAAATTATTATGGAATTATGACAGCAGCAGCTGCGTATAAATATTTATTAATAAAACAATAGCTTAAATGTGTGTCTATTAATATTAGGGTGGTCCTTAAATGTAAGAAGAATTAAATTAATTTCAGTGAAGAGTATTGTTAATAAAATAAAAACAAATGGTGAAGTTTGTAATTTTTATAACGAAAACAGAGTTGCCACCTGCACATTAAATAGAGTATAATATACATAATTAAAAAAAAAAAATTAACTGTATAAAAATAGATGTATCTGGCAGAATTTAAAGTAAACACATATAAATAGAGTTGTCAATTAAGTTAGGTGTAGAGTTGCCACCTGTTTCAAATAATATATCCAGAAAATATTTTTAAAATTATGCTAATGGCAAGGCAGTTTGGTATCTAGGATTGAAAGATATTTAGAAATAGAGTTGCCACCTATCGAAAGTAACAGAATTAGACGAATTTAAAAGTATACGAAAAGTAAGTAATTTATAAATGCATATTTAAATATAAAAAAATTAAGTGAATTAAAAATATTTGATATAGAGTTGCCACCTCTTTCAAATAGTAGAACCAACCAAAAAAATTAATAAAATTGCGCTAATGTGATGCAGTTTGGAATTGAAGAAAAAATCTATATTCAAGTAGTAGTTGCCATCTATCGAAAATGGGTGAGTTAAAAGTATTTGGATAGTCTTTACCAAAAGATATACTGAAGAGTTGCCATTAACGCGAAATACATAAACATTTAAAATAAAAAAATTTCAAAAAAAATTCCGTTTTCATTGAAAAAAACTTTAGCTGATCTCATTCAGTTCAGTTGTTCGACAAGATTGAACTTTCTGACTTACTCACATCATTACAAACAATACAATCTACATATTGTGCTGCTGATCATTCAGAGGAAGCGCGCACTATTTACATTACAATGTTTATTTTCATTTGGCTTTTCATTTCCGTTTTTGTGCGATACAAAAGCCAAAAGTAGCAAAGTCTATTTAATTAATGCCAAGGCAATGTCACTGCCGACTGTTTGTTTTCATTTGTAAGCATATGCAGCCACTTGCATGTATACATACATATGTTTATAAGCAAACATCAATAAGTGTCTAAGCATAGCTGGCTGAGGAAAACATCAAATATAAGCACAGAAAACTACACAAGAAAATAATAATAATGACAAAGCCATACAACATTTGGGGCTCTTGAGAACTTCGCACAACTTACTTTTATCTAAAAGAGGCATGAATAAATAAAACGTAAAAGTTATACAAAACAAATGTAGAAGCGCATGAAAGTAGTCTACGAATATAGTAAATGTTTCCTAATAAGTAATTGTATTTACAATATATCAAAAACATTACAGGGAAAGGTCTGGACAACAAGGTCCCTAGCCAATGGCTGCCTTTGGTACATGCCCCACTACTTTCTATTCTTCACAAAGTATTCAAATACTTGTACTAATGGATTTCTCTAGTTCTCTAGAGCAAAACTTTGAAACTCTGAATTCTTAAAAGTTATATAATGTTATAGTTGATGTAGTAGTTTTTTTTTTTTAATTTCCAAAGTTCGCTATTGCCCATCAAAAACAAATTATTCCTAACTCTTTTAGAAACTCACCAATTTAACTCACGAAACTCTACCGAATTCACTACGCTTTACTCACCACTCATACATTTAGAATTTACATGAACAATTTGAAACCCACCAACAGAACATCCACTGAATTCACCAATCTTAACTCACCACACATCACTATACAATTTACAAGAACAATTTGAAACCACCAACAGAACCTCTAGCGAATTCACCACACTTAACTCACCACTAACATATTTACAATATACAAAAATAATTTGAAAGCCACCTAAAGAATCTCTACTGAATTCACCACTCTTAACTTGCCACTTATACACCTCCAATTTACAAAAACAATTTGAAGCCACCAACAGAACCTCTACTAAATTCACCACTCTTAACTCACCCCTTATACATTTCCAATTTTCAAGAATAATTTGAAACCACCAACAGAACCTCTAACGAATTCACCACACTTAACTCACCACTCACAAATTTACAATATAAAAAAAAATTTGAAACCCACCATCATAACCACTACATAATTCACCACACTTAACTCATCAATCATACATTTACAATTAACAAGAACAATTTGAAACCCACCAACAGAATCTCTACTGAATTCACCACTCTTAACTCACCACTTATACATTGCTTTTCAGATGAACTCAGTTCGTAGAGAAATGAAGATGATTACTTGCGACGTTTTACATAAAGAACCAGAGTACTCAAGTAATACTTATTTTATAGTTCATTTTGTTAATCATTCATAACTAATTCCATACATGGGGTGTTGAAACAAAATGCAAGGTAAACATTTCAAGCACCTGTGCTTGAGTCAAAGTACACATTACACGTTTCAAATACACCAAAGCTCCAAAAATATTCTTAAAGGCTGTACCCGAATGCCCGGAAAATTATTTACTTAACAAGCGTATATTTCTTTATAGCAAAAGTTTGGAAAAAATAATTACTTACACGTTCTCATGTTTAGCATAAAAATACACAAATATTCACAATATTTTGATTGAACTCATTGGATAAGGCACTTATTAAAAGTTGCAGCAATTTGAAAATTCCAGACAGCAGCCAGCGATTACTCACTCACTCACCGGCGCGCTGTGCTCACAACGCCAAAGTAAATAGAGCACAAATACCCGAAAATCGCATTAAAACTCATTGATTTATGGGCGCATAGAAATAACAAAAATTTGACGGCGTAATAGACTAAATGGCCAGAACATTCATCAAAATTTACGACTTCAACGAATTTGATTTTTTGACTGCCCACAGCCTACAAGCGACGGGGGGCAGAGTGCGGCATGTGGCAACACTGCATTGCTTTTACGGCCGCTTCCTTCTTCACCCAAAATCGCTTTGTAAGCAAGCAAGTATATAGGTATGTGTGTTTGCAATAAAGTTCAAGTGCATAACGGCATTTTGTATTTACACACGCCGTGTGGCAACCTTGCCATTCAAGAATGTATGTAGGTACCCAGTGCCCAGTTTGTAATTTTGCAATAAAAATATATAAACTTTTGTTTCGTTTTATTCTTCGCATGCAGCTTCAAAGTGGCGCTGCGTTAATGGATTTTTGCTGCAGAATTGCAAAATATTTATTTCGCGTTTGTTTGAATAATGCGCGTTTTTCATTGACAGCAGCGCGTCGGCCCCCCAGCTTTTGGTCAATATTTTTATGTATTTCTTTATTGTTACTGTTTTGTTTGTGTGCTTCAAAGCAACTCGTGTATTTCAGCGAAATGTTTTGTATAATTATCAGCGTGAATGGCAACAAACTGACTTTGAAATGAACTCACTTCCCAGTGGCATAAACGAAATGGTTGTTAAAAATTTTATTATGAACTTAATTACAAGCAGTTGTTTATATGAGCTCGAGTAAATTACATCCCTAAGGGAAGAGTTACATAGTTAAATGGAAAATTCGGGGCTTTGAAATCGCAAAAATATAATATTTGATATTCAGTTCATATAATATTCAGTGATATTCGGTTAGATCAAATAATTACTTCATTGATGCCCTGACACATTGAAGTGAAAGATGCAGCTTGCTCTGCTCAACCATTGAATCATTGAAAAGGTCGATGAAATTATGAAAAAGATTGGTCAGGACCGTCACATAGGTAGCTATGACACCGCTAAGGAACTTAACATGCATCGTCAAACCATTTAAAAAAGTGTGGTTCGAAGCTTGATGTTTTGATACCAAATGAATTGTCTGTGAAAAATTTAATGGACCGAATTAACATCCGCAATTCTTTGCTAAAACGAAACGAAATCGAACTATTTCTGAAGCGAATGGTAACAGTAGACGAAAAGTAGATCAAATACGAAAATAATGTGCGAAAAAGATCATGGTCCAAGCGTGGTGAAGCTCAACAAATTTGCACAAAGCCAGGATTGACGCCTCGAAAGGTTACGCTGAGTGTTTGGTGGGATTGGAAAGGAATCATTCACAATGAACTGCTCCAGCCTGGTAGAAAGATTGATTCTACAATTTACTGTCAACAATTGAGGAGATTGAAGCAAGCAATCAAAAAAAAGAAAAAACGGCCAGAACTGATCAACAGAAAGGGCTTCGTCTCCCATCAGATTAAAGCTAGATCACACTCATCTTTGATGACTCGGCATAAACTGTGAGAGCTTGGCTGGAAAGTTTTGATGATGATATAGCCCTGACCTTGCACCATCAATGTTTTGGAAAAAAGCAAAAAGTATTCGGCTAAAATTTTACATATTTGGTTCATTAAAGTCCTTTGCAAATATAAAAAAATATAAGTTGAAGTTTGATTGGAAATACGGAAAGATTTTTTAACAAATTTTCAGAAGAATTTCCCAAAACCTTTATAATTCCCAATATTTCGCATTATTTTCATTAGTATTCTTTTTAAAGATAACAACTCTATTTTCAAATATGTCAAATGAAAACAATTAAAACTGGGAGATGGCAGCTCTTCAGTATATCCCTGGATAAAAGACTTCTCGAATTGCTCTATAATCAGCATATTTCGCCCGATTCCGGCCCAATACAGTATATCTCTAACTAAAAGACTTTAATTTTCGAAATGCCCTATACTTTTTTGCCCTGCGGCCGCCACTATTAACCTTTCGGGATGTCTTTGCACTACCTCACTCAGCTACCTTAAGCTTTTACAAGGCTTTAACTACTGTCTTCGGGCGCACATTACTGAAAGCCCTCTCGATGGAGAGAAAAGTGTCTACAAAAATTTCCTTATGCATAAGGGCTTCCTTCAGTCATACAAAATTTTCAACAGAAACGCGAATATGCTAATGGACCTGAAATTCTTCACGAATCTCCCTTTTCTCAAATTGTTTTTGTATCTGTAACACTCTTAACACGGCAGTCGGTAATACGTTACCGGAACGGACCCGGATTTTTTTCCTGCCAAGGACTGTCAACTAGGCAGAATTCTGTCGTTACAACAACAACAACAACAACACGTATCTGTAACTAGCATACAATTATCTTGTTATAAGTATATACATATATTGCCAAGTGATTTCAAGTTTCTAAATAACCTTTATAGAGCATGTAAAAATAAAGTGCCAAATATGAGGCCTTCAAAGCTAAACTTAAAAATTCTTTCTTAAGTCAATAACTAAGAACACTAGCAAAAGCGAAAAATTCATTATCAAACAATCTAATTGTGAATAATACCAGTTTAATCAAGTCGAACAAGGCATCACATCCCCACCTTCGGAAGCCACAAAAGTTGCTTTGCAAAGCCAGCACTTTCAACAACATTCCGACACGCTAACACCTTATCACCCCTTATCCCTCGTATTTCATCTCTTTCATTTGCTCTCAATGCCACCACTGATGGCGGCATTAATTTTCCATCTTTATTTCAATCATTTACGACTATCGAACGGAGAAACACAATTTTCAGGCGCATTAACATAAAGCATAATTGCGAACAATTAGCATTTCAAAGAGAATATCCTATCGATTTTCGAACTCAATTGCGCCTGCACATCCACATACATACTTATGCATTATACAAGTATATGCTAGGCACCACAATCCAGCACAAAAGTAGCTATGCTCAGGCAGTGCGGCTTCTCTCGATCTCGCCATTGTTGCGTGAGTGCAATGGTACTCGTCCTGTTTTGTGCTGCACTTTGAATTCCTCTATTCAATATACTAGTTGTAGTGGGAGTAGTTTGGAATTACCAATTTAATTCGACGGTGCCTGTATTCTCTCTTGGCTTTCCGCCTGCTTCTCTCATACTCACAGTGAGCATTATAACGAGCAATTACTTGCCTATGTACTTGAGCATTGCCTTATTATATACGTATGAATAGGAATTTCAAATCTTACACACACAAAGACATGTAAGTGCATGAAGGATAAATGCTGCAATGTCCAGAGAAAGATATGACAAAACCCAGAATCTAGATAATGCTCGTGCGGTCAATGGCGCAGCCAGCTGTGAATATTTTGAGATTTGCATCCATTTTACTTTATACGAGTATTCTATGGCATATATGCATGTCTGTATGCATATGCTTTCAGCTTAAGCGATGCAGTTATTTTTTAATTAAAAAACAAATAAATCTGATTATCTCGCAATCTATTAACGTTGCTTGAAAGAGCCAGAAAAAGTGCCCTCAACCTGCTTTTTCAGTGAAACTCATGTATACATGAGCTGGGATGCCGTTGACCGCCTGCTTACTAGCGCTAGGCTTTAGGATTTCGAGTGAGCTTAGCAGGCGATGGTTAATAACTAGTTTGTGTGCGACATGCGAAACTCTTTTGGCCTAATACAGTACGCAAGAGATCCACCGAACTACTTGCTTTCAGTAAAGTTCACCTTACCGCAATATTAGGAGTTCTTACTTGACTTTGTCCAATAGGCGTGCGTTCGGTAATGATGGAAATTTTGTCGAACCCTGTCAAAGTTGTATGGTGAAAGGCGAGTTGGAAACAGCTACACATTTTGTGCGCCATTGTGCAACTATTACAAGACTGAGGACATCTCGGCAGTCATATCCTCGACAAAGCTTATGGAATAATCGGAATTCATATCCGCCTACATAACAAATTTGCCGCAGGCTTAAAGCATTTTGCCGATTTTTGAGAGTCCTTTCGATGAAAAATTAGGGGTATTTAGTATCACAAGCCGGCGTTCTTAGCTGTCAATCGAATTTTGGATCAATCTTTTCATCTTTACTAACCTTTGAGTCTTTGTGATATCCTAATAGATGGTTCAGGATACTAAATATCAAAAACAAATGAATGTTAAAATATCAACAACCTATCGTGTTTTATCTACGGTTTATTTTATATAGTATACATTACCTTCACGAAGAATTCTACGGAAAAGATCTTAAGCTGAAGTACTTGACAAATCTTCAAAAAATTCCCCACTCTCTGAAAAACCCCAATTCTAGCCGTTCATAAATTATTTCCACTAGAGCTATAGACTATGATTGAACTATACTTTCTTTGTGCGATCACGTAGACTTAGAGCTGTAGAACTGACCTAATACTACTAAAATCGTATAGAATCTTCTTCGAAGGATACAAATTCGTGGTCCTTAACGCTACTGAAAGTAAGTAAGAAAGTAAAGGCGAAATCGAAAGACTAGTATTTTAATAAAAAGGTTCCCTCAGAGAACTAAGGATTGAACAAACTTTGAAATTTAAAGACGACGTAGTATCTACAAATGATCTGAAGTGTTGAACTAGCAGTCTCTGGCCGAAGGTGGAATAGATTACAGAAAAGCTGTGTTTTTTTGATATATAAGAAATGACGTATTCATCACTAAGTGAATTATTTGGAAATAATGAGTGTATTAAGAGCCAAAGTTTTTTGAAGACAATGCTGGCGTTAAACCTGACTCCAGGCAGTCATGTCTAACAGTAACGATTAAAAAACTCATGGTCAGAAAATAAAGCATAACAATGCCTTATTGTCTTGAAAAACTTATTACTCAATACGAAGTGATCGTTGGCTTTCTGAAATATCTTCTCAATCGAATCAAAAAATCCTAATGATCGAACATTCCATTCCATAAAGTCTCGATCATTTCGCATTACTAAAACTTACAAGACAATTAGGCATCGAGACAATAAGACATTCGAGAGTGAATAATTCCGACAGATAATGAAAGTACTTTCATGCTTTATTAGGACGCACTCCATTAAACCATTGCAAGCATTAAAACTCTGTTTTGTATAGCTTTTACTATGTTGCCAGCTGTAGGAAAAAATGTAAACCTTCCAGACGTTAGTTTAGTTGAGGGCTTAAGAACCGAACATGAGCTTCAAATAACTCGTAAAGTAAAATATTGGTTTGATACAACAATATTTGTTTTAGACTTAGCTTTGAACTTAGAATGCAATCATATTGATCTGGTCTGGTCCATTTAAACTACGCGCTCAAGCCAAATCGAGAAAGTTGTTCCCTTTGTTAAATGTTCGTTTGTATTTCGCAGCTTTTTACGACGTGAAATTGAAAAACAAGTTGGTTACAAATTTTGGGTTTCCAATGGCTACTAAATTGCTCAACATTTTTTGAAAATTTTTCGGAGCATACGAACACAATTTTTTGAATATCACAAATCATTCAGTGAAGTCATCAGAAACCTACCCCATTCGAATCGTCCATCTAACTGAGTTAGTACAGATAACATCGGAAAAGCTAAAGAAACAAGGCTTGAAAATCAGCGTTTGGGCATCAAACAGACAACAGAGAATCTCAACATCTATTATGGATCGACAAAACACATTTTAGTTAATGTTTTGGATAATACTTTCATTATTAATCTTGTTAAAACTTTGGTTAAAATTTTGATTAAAACTTTGGTTAATATTTTTGGTTAATATTCTGGTTAATGTTTTGGGTATGAAACGGGACTATGCTAGACTGGTACCAAAAGACCTGGATCTTTTGCAAAACTGACGTCGAGTAGAATTCACAAAAGAGATGTTTGACTACGTAGCCAAGGACCCTATATTCAACAGACTTGTTATTACTACGATACGGATGTTTATGAAGATGACATCGAAACTCACCAACAATCTAGCGAATGGCGCTCCTAAAAGGACACAAAATCGAAAAAGCCTAATTCATAAAAGGCACTGAAGTCTATCCCAATCAAGATTTACAGCAACTGTGTGGAAAATTCGACTAAGCATTGGCAAGCTTGTATCGGCTCAGGAGCCTACTTTGAAAACGAAATAAATTTGAATATTCAACACGGGATAATTTTGTTTTTTTTTTTTGGCAGTCTGTAGTAAATTCGCTGGTATAATAAGTAATCTTGTGGATTTTAGAAAGACATTCAAAAGGAGGTGGATGTTTGTAATCTGATTATTCATGACATTTTCCATTGGCTTAAATCATTATTAATATTCTAAGAATATAAATTACCGCTATTGATGCAAAAACAGATACTAAAAAATATTTTTGAAGACTTAAAAGTTTTCACATATTTTTACAAAGTCTTTATGTAAACATGGCAAAAACTACTTTAGTTCATAAATATTCATAATAAAATATTTGTGTACTCACATTTTCGCTCAATCAACGCGCAGCCACCAGTTTTTTGGTACACAGTTCGTTACCGTCGCTCGTCAAGCCCGTCGTACCGCCAATGTTGCCACTCTAGCTAAGCGACGTACAAATATTTTGAATGCTGTAATGAGCAGAAAAGCACACACACCGACACAAGTCAGCAATTATAGGCAAACAAGTGAAATTAGTTAAGCGCATTTACTCATTTACTCATTTTCAAAATTACTGTTAATATTTGTGCAAGGCAGATGAAAATTTCTATATATGAAATTATATATTAGATGTTTGCATAAATTTGTGTGCCTATGCATACAAAAGTGTTGGCTTTCATTCATATATTAGTTATTGCCGTGCCTGTATGTACGTGTTTGAAAAGGCAAACAAACTAAAAACTGGCAACAATTTCGTTAAAAGGGGTCGAGTACTTGGCAAGTGTATTACCCTAACCAACACGCACACATACGTAACAGTTATGTACACACTTGTAGCGGAGATATGCTTACGCAGCCATAGAAATTGAAAAGCGAAAATGTGTTGGAAAAATTTCATTAGCTAACAGTAGTAAACATCGACTCAATGCCAACGCTATGCAGGTGCAAGGATATTCTAAACACACATACACACGCACGAGCTGACGCACACATAAATTGCACTGGCATAAATTTCCGCTGCAGCAAGCGAGGTGCATGCCAGCCACCTGCTGTTACTAAAGTGAAAGGTGAAGTAGAGGTGGAGGAGCAAGCTGTAACTACACTGCTGCCAAGCAAAAAGGCAACCGTGCGAAAATAATGTTGGCTCCTGCTGAGAAGGATTAAAACGCACGTGTATATTTTTATGTATATTCCTGGTACCCTACAATATAAACAACAACAAAAAATGTCTGAAATGTGCTCATTCCTCCATTAGAATGCTATTAGCACGCGCATAAATTGTTGCTGTTGCTGTTGCTGTTGCCGTTTTTATTCCACAGAATTCTTTTAAATCCTTTTCGCCTCTGCCACGCCACACCGGTGTTAAGTTCTCAACACTTTTACGTCTCATTCAATCACAGAGCAAATCTCATGAAAAATGCAAATGACACCTGCTGCTCGCTTGATTGCGTCCGCCCCCACGCGCTTTCAACTCACCAATCCGTTCGGTTGGGTTGAGTTTGGTCCCCATGGGTTAGCTGCATAGCTGTTTTAGCAAGTTTTATGTATATATGAGTGTGTTTATATGTAAATTAGGAACACCCATTCGCCCGTATATCTCCCACGGTCCCTCTAAATGCCGATTTACCCAGTGTTTATGCACAATTTATTGGATTACTGATGTGTTCGGTGACAACCGGAAAGGAATACTTAAGTGGCGTAAGTCAAGCTGGCCATCAGGACTTGAAATTAGTAAATGTGTTTACTTTTAAATTTTTGCTTTTCACATTTAAAATAGGGGTGAGAGGTGGTACCTTCAAGTGACTAAACAAAATGCATTAAAGGTCTCCGCTGAAATAAGTTTAAGGTATAAAAAGTGTTACGAGTAAAGTAATTTAAATGAATTTGAATTTGAACCCGGTTGATGTCCTCATAAAAGTAAAGGCTAGCATCAAGAAGTTCGATCGACGGGACAAGGTAGATTCGGCCTCCATGATGAAACATCCCCAAATAGGCTTAGGCTGATACACTTCAATATGTTTACCTGTCGAACTAGATTCCTGTATAGTATAGTAGTATAAGATAGAAAATTTATCAAGCTACCTGGCTCTCTCCGGATCGAAATGCCACCAACTAGATCGATCATGTTGTGATAGACAGAAGATGCGTCTCCAGTGTTTTAGACGTGCGTATGCCTCGAGAAGCTAGCATTGACTCGAAACACTATATTATTGCAGTCAAGATACGCCCCCGCCTCTGTGCATCAAAAACCCACGTCAACAAACACAAGAAAAGTGCGACCTCGAGAATCACAGCAGACAGCCGAACGATTTTCTGCTCGACTCTCTGAGAGCACTCATCAGCAACTCGGTATAAGGGAACTGTGTGACGGCATTTCAAGCTCTTTAAGTACAGCTGCAAACGAAACCATTGGTTTTCGGAAAATTCAAAAGAACAGCAGATACGATGAGGAGTGCCGTGTCGCAGCGGAGAAAACAGGCTGCCTACCTCGCAACGTTACGATCGATCACTACAAGTGCGGGATGGGATAGATACCGAGAGTTGAAGAGGGAAGCGAGACGCATTTGCAGACAGAAAAAGAAGGAGGCCGAAATGCATGAGTACAAAAGGTTTGATAAGCTGGCCGACAGGGGTAATGTTCGAAAATTCTACGAAAAGATGCGGCGGCTAACTGAAGGTTTCAAGACCGGAGCATACTCTTGTAGAACCCCCAAAGGTGATCTAGTCACTGATGCCCAGAGCATACTTAAATTATGGAGGGAACACTTCTCCAGCCTGCTGAATGGCAGTGAAAGTACAACGCCAGGAGAAGGCGATCCCGATGCCCCAATCGATGAGACGATGGAGCATTCATTCCATTGTCCAACCATGAAGAAGTTCGAATAGCAATTACCCGCATGAAGAATAACAAAGCGGCGGGGACCGATGGACTGCCGATAGAGCTATTCAAACACGGCGGCGAAAAACTGATAAAGAACATACATCAGCTTCTTTGTAGAAATTGGTCGGACAAAAGCCTGCCCAACGATTGGAATTTAAATGTGGTCAGCCCAATCCACAATTTGCGCCAACTACCGTGGGATAAACCTCCTCAATATCGCCTGTAAGGTTTTATCGAATATCAATGTGGGATTAGACCTGGAAAATTTTTAATCGAAAATTTACAAACTTCCTCTTCGTCGATTTTAAAACCGCCTTTGACAGCTTGAAAAGGAGCTGTCCTTATGCCGCTTTGTCTGAACTTGGTATCTCTGCAAAACTAATACAGCTGTGCAAGCTGACGTTGAGCAACGCCAAAAGATCCGTCAGGACCTCTCCTAGCCGTTTGATATCAAGCAAGGTTTCAGGCGACTCCATATCGTGCGACTTCTTCAATCTGCTCTTTGAGAAAATAATTCGAGCTGCAGAACTTAATCGAGCAAGTACAATCTTCTACAAGAATGCAGAATTTAGTTTGGACAATCTGAGGCCAAGATGTTGAAGATATCCTATCAAATAAAAAACTTTTCCATACAAGGACTTGATTCGGATTTGTCTATATGCTATCGTGCCGATCTTAATAATATATTGGCAATTTGTAGATCTGCCTTGGGCAATAATACATGCAAAATTTCGTGAAGATTTGAATCAGTCACTTTTTATGGCAGCTATATGCTGTAGTGGTCCAAAAACGGCGGTTAAGACAAATGAAAAGTTTCTTGTAGAAAAAAGGACGAGTGAACAATGCTAGTAGCTTTTTCGGAAACTTTACTTTATCAAGGTTTTTTGATTGTGTGATCGATAAATAATGGTAAAGATATTCATCGAGAGATGAGTTGTCTTTAGATAGCAGAAGAGCAGCTTTACCCAAAGTATAAAATCCTAAATCGTATATAACTTGGTTTCTCGTTTAGAGTAGATAGAGAGTAGATATGTAGATATTTTAAAACCAAGAAATTTTTATAAACAGAACTCACAGCGAAAGATCGACAAACAATTTGTTGAAGTCATATTTTTCATGTCAAAAATACTAAAAATAAATTTTAAAATGCCACATTTCACTCAAATAAACCCCACAGATTTGGCTCGATTCCGCAAACACGTTCCAACAATTGCTATTTATACCCAAGTTAAATCCAGCAAATACCAATTCAGCGAGCACAACCTCTGCTCCGACTGATGGACCCGTGTCAGTCCGCTGCGCTTCATTTATTTTTATTATCATTATTACCTTATTTACCTTTAATTTTATTTTATTTTCTTTTTGAGCAAATTGTCAGACAAATCGAGCAGACGGTTCGTATCAGACAGGTGGCACGTAAACAAGTTGTTTTATATACCGAGCAATACATGAACATACAAACGAACTTTTTTTACGCAATTAAATTTGAAACCTTTGATTTTATTTATTTTCATAAAAAAATTGTATTTTGCAATGTGGCCAACGCGCTGTCAAATGCATATGCTATTTAACGTGTCAAAGAGGAGCATGTGGGCGAAATAAGCAGGAGTAATAAAAATATGAAATAAATGAAAATAAATGTATGTATTTATATATGGTATGTATGTATATTTGAATTTAATATACCTATATAATTGTATGTGGAGAAGAGAGTATTGTATGATATTGACATAGTTCAGCGAATAAAAAGACAGCGGCTGCGCTGGCTAGGTCATGTCGTGCGTATGGACGAAAGCACTCCAGCTTTGAAAGTATTCGAGGCAGTACCCGCCGGGGGAGCAGAGGAAGGCTTCCACACCGTTGGAAAGGCTAGGTGAAAAAGGACCTGGCTTCGCTTGGAACCTCCATTTGAAGCCAAGCAGCGAAAAGGAAGAACAACTGGCGCGCTGTTGTAAACTCGGCTATAACTGCGTAAGCGATGTCTACGCCAATAAAGAAGAATTATAATTGTATGCAACATAACTACTTAAGTTTAATAACTAATTTTAATCATATTTTAAAACTGCTGAATATTATATCAAACCCACTGATGCTGAGTTAACAAATGTCAACAAGCTGTTAATGTCAACTTCTGATATACAAGTAAACAGAACTTAAGAAAAATCAGAAAAAATGGTTTTTTTGGCAAAATCAATTTATTTTATTCAAAATACTCTTCTTCTGCTTCAATACAGCTCTTTGTACGGTCCAAAATCATGTCGAATGAGCCGCCACTATGCCGGTGAAAGCCTTTTGATTGGCCTCTACGTCTGCATAACGCTTTCCTTTCATGGGCAAACACAGTTTTCCGAATACGGGATGTGGTTAATAATGAAAATGTGATTTTTGGTCAAATAATCGATCACAAGCGTCGATCGATGAGACAGCGCATTATCGTGCAATAAACGCCAACTTTCATCTTCGCAATATTCGGGCCGAACACGTCGAATATGTCGCAATGTAGAATACCGCATTAACGTTTTGGCCAGGTGGAATAAATTCTTTGTGGACAATACCCTTGGAATCATAGAAACAAATCAGCATTGTCTTCACTTTTGACTTTTCCATACGCGATTTTTTGGGTTTCGGCACGTCCGGTGCCTTCCATTCAGCACTCTGGCATTTCGTCATCAGTCACAATATTGTAAAGGAAGTTTTTGCCTTCTTTGACCTCTTTAATGATGTCCTTCGAATGTTGGATTTAAGTCAATTTGTGCGGAACAAACCGTGCACACACCTTTCGTAAGCCCAAATGTTCGGTCAAAATTCGATAAACAGATGTTTTGGAGATGTGCAATTCCATTTCCATGAATTTCAATGATGATTTCGGCTGATTTTTGATGAATTCACGCACAGTTTCGATGGAATTTCCGGTGATCATGGATTTTGATTGGCCCACATGTTGATCGTCATTTATGTCCTCACGACCACTTTGAAAACGTTGAAACCACTCCTGCACTCTGCTCCGGGTAGGCAATTATGATGTTATGTGTAAAACGACTGCATACAAAAAATTTACATATTTTTATCTCCTACAACGTTGCCAAATCAATTTTTTATGAGACACATAACGGACGGAAATCGAGAAAAACCGTTTTTCACACATAAAAATTAAAAAACGCCCCTCTTCTTTCTTTTGCCAACTTTAAATTGCCAGTAAATTATTTTTCCCCGAATATCTGTTATTTTATCTTTCGTTTTCGATTCAGGTTTCTATACTTCTTTGTTTTCAAAAATTATGTACCCTGGTCTAGGATCTCGTGTAGCTCAGAAAATATTTAATTTCTTCCTCAAAAATTTACTTCGTATTCATAAACTTGGATGTGTGAATGTAGCCTTAAAATTTTGATAATAGTTTAGTAGTTTTTTTTATTCCCAAAAATCACATTTTTACGCCGTCAGACCAAGTGTGACCTTAATAAGTACACATACATACATATACAAATCTTCCGATATACCCAGAGTCCCTGAAAGCAAAGCGAAAACGCCAAAAATAAATTATTTTCCTCTTGTTGACTGTAAAACACATTATATTATTTGCAAATGTTGTTGAACAAAAAGCTGTGTCTTTTAGGTTTTATTGTGACTTCAAAGCCATCAAATAATTTCTAGAATATAAAATTAAATATAACAAAATTAATATTAAATGCGAATATTCGCACACTCATTCAAACAAGAGATGCATATATGGAGACAAACATATACAAGTACATATGCATATAAACATTTGTATGACGAGTAAACACAGATGTTGCTTACTTCAGCTGTGACATGAGTTGTTCGAGTGAAATGCGTTGAACAGCGGCAAGTGAGAGGGGCAATGCTGCAGCGTAAAACTTTTATGAATGCACATCTGGCCGAAATTACTAGAGATAATTTCCCAAACAAAACTAAATAAAACTCTAATTTAAAAACAACAAGTGATTTCATCCAGCTAAAGTAATTTCAATTTTATATAATAGAATTTTGAAAATTTAATCAAATTTGTAATGAATATGACACAGAGGAATTGAAAATGGTACTAAAGAAAGCTGAAATATATACACAAATATTACAAAAGTATATATGTACATTTCGAAAACCGTTCTTAGAAAAAAAGTTCTCATAAAAGGAAACTGGCAAAGGTCATCTCACCTTAAGTCTATTTGAAGATATTAGAATTCATATTTTAATTATTAAGAGTATATATTGAAGTCGATAAAATAAATTTTTTATGAAAAACATATTTTTTTTTGGAAAAAAAAAATTGTTTTTTTCTGAACTATGCATCTGCAATATTTGTTAATAAGTCACCCTCACCAGTCACTCTTCCAGAACAAGCCAGATATTCAACTTTAAAACACACAATACCAACTTAAAATACTGTAAATTAATAATCTATAAGTAGAGCGTAAATTTGTCATATAACAGCTCGTAATAAATAAAGGAATGGCAAATAAAATGGCGTGTCATTATTCATCATAGTAGTGGCAGCTGTGACATGGCTTGGCGAACAACTTTGCATCTGAGAGACAAAATATTTTATTAATGATTAATTCGCTCGACTTGATATATAGCTGGTGATACCTTTTTGTCGCTGTATGTCTGATGCGCTTAACGGTTATTATATAATTTTTAAACTGTCAAATATTACAAGCTGGAAAAAAGGCGGAAATCTTTTGAGGGACTTAAAACAAAATATTCGTTAACAATTTCAAGTATTAAGTTTAAAGTTACCATTGTGTTTATTAGGATATTTGTAACTTTTTATGGTATGCAGTGGCTCTATGTAACATTTCAGGGGTTATATCCACTTGCAAATTTCAAAAAATTGATTTTTTAAGAATATATATCGAATGCATATATATTTGAGAATCTTCTCCGAAAATTTGAAGTTGATCCCACAAAAGTTTTGGAGATATTAGCAAAGTCGTAGGATTTCTTTAACTTCTTGCAATCGGCTCATACAACTTTAAACACGTTTTTCTCGAAGGACTGTTTTCAGAGTAGCTGAAGAAATTATCTCTGAAACAGCGGAACTAATCGACTTGCAATTTTCAGACCAAATATGTTAGATATATTTTCAAGTAATGATCGAAGGAATAATATTTGGTAGTCGAAAAAGTCTTTAAGTATTTTGTCAATAGATGTCATTGCAGTCGTATAGCTCCAGTGCTATCAATCACATGGCGTCATACCATATAGTGTTGGAAAGGTGCGATTTGAAAATCAAATTCGGTGAAGTTCAAAAATGAATGAAAAGAATGAAGAAATTCGCAATATTTTGAATTTTTTGCATAAAAAAAGGAAAAATGCCACGTACGTATCAGTTCGTGTAGCACAACAATGGTTCTCTCTCTTCCGCTCTGAAAATTTCGATGTGAAAGATGCACATCGCTCTGGTCGACTTATCGTTGGAAAAGTCAATGAAATGATGGAAAAGATTGACCAGGACCGTCACATAAGCAGCCATGATATGGCTAAGGAACCTAACATTCATCATCAAACGGGTTTAAGCCATTTAAGAAAGGCTGGCTACAATGTTTGGGTACATTCACATCTGCGATTCTTTACTGAAACGAAATGAAATCGAACCATTTCTGAATCGAATAGTAACATGTATCGAAAAGTAGATGAAACAAAACAAAGCCAGGCTTGACGTCTCAAGAGGTTATGCTGAGTGTTTGGTGAAATTGGAAAGATAGTGAAATCATCCATTATGAGCTGTTCCAGCCTGGTCAAACGGTTGATTCTACATTTAACAGTCAACAACTGATGAGATTGAAGCAAGCAATCGAAAAAAACGACCAGAACTGATCAAGAGAATGGGTTACGTCTTCCATTAGGACAACACTAAACCACACACATCTTTGATGACTCGACAAAAACTGAGAAAGCTTGGCTTGGTTATTTTGATGCTTCCACCATATAGCGCTGACTTTGCACCATCAGACTGCTATTTGTTTCGGTCAATGCAGAACTCCCTTAAAGGAGTAAAGTTGGTTTCCAGAGAAGCCTGTCAAATTTACTTGTCGCAGTTTTTCGCCAAGAAACCGGAAAAGTTTTATACTATTGGAATAATGTTTCTAGTGGAAAAATGGCAAAAAGTGGTCGACCGAAATGATACATATGTGGTTCATTATACTGTAAATATAAAAAAAAATAAGTTGAAGTTTAAATAGAAATACGATATATGTAAACTAAAACCTAGAAAATGGCCTAGAGAAATCCGAGAGAAGGACAGCATGTAAGTACATACATTCTTCATACAATTCCACCATAAGCCTTTACAGCTGCGGATCCAGAGTAGAATTTGGGACGGGGGGAGCAACTCAAAGTCCTTTGCTTCGCAGAATATGACTTATGATGGAAATATTGTATAATTTTGAACTTTTGGGTAGGGAACTCTCCGCAGCTCAACTTCTTAAATTTAAGCTCCAATACGCTTACAGGCTATAGCATGGTTTAAAGGGATCAATATACATATGTTGAAATATATTGAATATGTTATTTAGTCGAAATATACTTCATCGTATTTTCACTGCAAATATGTACCAACGATAATTTATTGAACTTACACCCAATAATAGCATCGTAAAATATCGAAAAATCATAATTTTATGCATTCCCTTGAGTCCACACATTTGAGCGAATTTCATTTCGTTGCCACACATTAACAACCATAAATTGCACAAAATAAACTTAATACCCAAACTAACTCATCTCAATTACTTAATCGCCAAAAGTATCAGCAGATTTTGGCCAAAAAAAAGTTTTATTTTACTAATTAACATCGATTGCACTTGAGTTTTGTCAAATTCCCAGGCATACTCGCACTGCAGTCAAAACGTTGGTGGCATCAATAACACTCGCTGCCAATTAGCTAAAACGCACGTTACTCATACGACCGGGTGGCCGCAACAATTTCGTTAATTGATTTCTTTTCCAGCAGCACTTGAGCGCTTTGCAACTTTCTTCTGCGAATTCCCATTCGCTCTGCACTGCGTTTGCTATCTCGCAAACTCGATCACTCTGCTATTTATACTTTTAGCCGCATTGCAAACACTAAACTTTCGCTGTGGTTTGGCTGAACAGAAAGCATACAGTTAATGAGCCGAAGTTTGGCTGCAAGCAGCTTGCCAAAGTCAAGCAAACCGCAACCGCCGGCGAGGGAATAGCGGCACTTGCCAAATGCGAAGTTAAAACATGCCTTTTGAGGAATTTTCTGCAGCAGTTAGAAACAGTTAAAACTGCGCGAGTAAAGAGAAAAAACTAAAAGCAAAAATTTTAAAATAAAAAAAAAAATTAAATTTAGTTTTTTTTTAAATAATAATATATATAATATTACGGCAGATATATTAACGCAATTTACTTTTATGTACTTGTTTAATGGCTCGCTGCGCACATGCAAATTGAATGTTGACCTTCTTTACGCCGCGTAGCCACACAGCTATTTAGCCCGATAGCCCGAAAGCATTTGTAGCGCTGCAAAAATAGAATTTTAGCCTTTTTATACTCTTCATCCAATTTCGACAATTTTACCGTGCGACCTTTTTCCCAATGCCAACAAACATATGTGCGAACAATGGCAAGTTTATTGCTTTAAATTTTTTACAAACACACACACACACTTGTATGCATACCTTTCCACATCCGTAGTTCGATGCTGGCGGATATGCCTTTGATTAGCAGCCAAATCGCAAAAATATATGGGATATTGGCACAAAAACAACAAGTAAAATTTAACCGCACTCAAATTGTCAAAAGTGGGACGAAAATTATTTGGTCTAAAAGCAAATTACAGTCGACATATTGACAGCATGAGACAACGGAAGTTGGAACGCTCGCCTTGGGGCGTGAAACCTATTTCAGTGAATGCGACCTTCAATTTTCGATAATACTATGTATAAAAGCAGATAATTTGTAAGGGAAAATTTTAGGATTTTTACACAAAGCAAATATGCAAATTAATTCAGGGTGGCAACTTTCTTTAATTTATTTAAATTATTTTTAATAAATATATCGATAATATTTTGAAGGAAAGTACAATGTTGTGAAAAACTATAAATTTGATTGATTTAAGTAAAGCGAGTAGCCGAAAAAGCAAACAGAAGTCTAGAATTTAATATATAAAACAAATTATTTTATTCAAACAAACGCAACTGTAAATAATGTTTTATAAATTTAATTTTTTCTAATAATTACGTCAAAAATGCCTTAAGTACTTAAAAATATTACACTAATTTTGAAATATTTAATTAAGTTTAACAAATTTTTCAATTAGGTGGCAACGCTATTCAAAAATATTTTTAGTTTTATTCTTTTCAGTTGCTTAAATATGTATCTAGCAACAACTTCATTGCAAGTATTATAAATTTTATTGAAAAAGGTGGCAACATTTTAAGAAATTTAACTTGAACCAACCGACCATAACATCGAAAATTCAAAACAAACACTTGAAATATGTGCAGACCTCCTAATTTCGTACATAATTGTCGTAATTCGTATAACATATAAATTTTAAACAGGTGGCAACTATTAAAAAAGATTATTTTTAACTGCCTCTCCTTAAAAGTCTTTAATATTAATGGTTTTGTCGAAAATTGCTAAACTAAAAGTTTTAAACAGGTGGCAACCCTAATTTTACTAGTATGCGATTAGTTTTTATTAAAATTGATAAATATACTTGATATACATATGTAATAATTTCAATTTTTATAAATAAAATGTATCCAGTAATAATATATAGTATAATACCTTTTATTTTACTGAACTAAAATTAAAAGTGGCAACATCGGAAACAGTTATCTTGAATTACATTGTAAATTCAAAGAAAAACTTTAAACAAGTGGTTACCTCTTTGCTTGTTACAAAGTATTTGTAATACAATTATTTTATAAATTTTAGAAACGTGGCAACCATTATGTAAATTTATTTTCAAACAGCTTTTCCAAAACCTTTTTAATTTAAAGCGTTTTGATTTTGTTACAAATGGTTGAATTAAAAAGTTTTAAACAGGTGGCAACCATAACCTTCATATTAAGAGATTAATTTTTTCTACTGCAGGTCAAGAGAGCAGCTTCAGTCCGTTATACCGGATCTAAGCGAGAGTATTACACCATCTCACACATTTTCACAACACACCAAACGGACTTTCATTCCTTTCGCCATCCTGAAGATTTTACATATGGTAACCCTATATAGAACTCTAAGCTCTATCAACAATCCTTCAATCATCTAATGAATATTCATTATTTCACCTTTTTATACCAGTATTGTTGATTTAATCAAAGTCACACCTGACCGCACAGAAATCAAACTTATTACCTGCCAATTTAGTGAAATATTTACTTTATTGTTGTATTGCAGTTTATTGCAAATCGTTTTGGCTTTGTGAGCAAATTGCAATCAACTAAAACAAGATAAATATTTTCTTTGCTGCAATTTAGTTTTGGGTATTTTATTATAAAATTAAATGAGCGCTCACTGTTATTTAATTTAATGGCGAATATCCGTTAGCACACGCATACACGCATCGGTGAATACATGCTTATAATGAATACTTAAAATGAAAACGATTTTCGGGTGGATAGCGACGAGCGCAAACATGCTTATTTAAGGAAGGAAAAACAGTGCAATTGAAATACCAAAATATTTACATAAATGGCAAAAGAATTAATTTCCGCATGGTGTTATAAATAATGGAGTGCCGATAGTAGTTCATTTACATATTTATAGAGCGAAAATAACTGGAAGGCCATTTGTGCATTAATTTATCTATTTTACTTGCATATAATATATACATATGTATGTATGCAGCGCTGAAAACTTATGTGAAGCTCGTAAATGTTTTAATAGTTGCTTCAATTGCAAATTTTTTCCATAGTGCAGATTCCTCATGAGATAAATGATGTAGTAGAATTTTTCAAAAGTGGAGCAGATTCCCTTTTACGCAACATTTTCTTCAAGCAATGTCATTTTGAAGACTCTCTTAAACACTGAAATTTTACTTCAATCGAAGCTGTCTAAGTCATCTGTAATTTTCAGCCAACGACATTTAAAGACATACGATCCAACAACGAGTCAAAATTATTAAAATTTTCTACCGAAATTCGAAGCGTTACCACCAATTTATGGTCGTCTTAATCATCTTGTCAGATCAACAACCCAGCGTCTAGTGGAAAAATTTGTATCCACAGGCACAGTACAAAATGTTCACGTGTCAGAGGGACAAACAGGTGCCCATAGTATCGATGCTGTTGCCGCTAGCTCATCATCGAGAAGGACCCAAATCAGTCACTCACACGTCGTTCTTATGAGTTGGGCATCTCTGTCGCGTCGTTGTGGCGAACTTTGCGAAAAAGGTCTTGGCCTACATCCTTGCAAGGTCAAATCGACGCAAGAACTGAAGCCGCATGACCACCAGAATCGTCGTATGTTCTTGAATTCGGCTGAGCAACAACTTGAAAATGATCCGGATTTTCGTCGAAAAATCAGCTTCAGCGATGAGGCTCATTTCTGCCGGAGTGGCTTCGTTAGCAAAATATGCGTTATTGGTCAGGCAGCAATCCACACACACACTCCATGAGTCACTATTGCGTTCCGAAAAAATCACTGTTTTGTACGGTTTATGGGGCAGCGGCAACACTGAGCCGTACTTTTTCCATGATGATCAAGACCGGCACGTTACTGTGAATGGAAATCGCTACCGCTCAACGATAACCGAATGGTTTTGACCCGGGTTGGATGATATAATGATATTTTTAAGATTTCATTTGAAATTTTGCAAACGTCATTTTCTCCTCAAGGAGCTGCGCATTTGTCGGAACTGCCGATATCGGACCACTATAACATATAGCTGCCATACAAACTGAACTATCGGAATCAGGTTCTTGTATGGAAAACTTTCACATTTGGCACTGTATTTGCACAAAAGTTGGCACAGGATATTTTCTAAGGCAAGAAACGCACCTTTGAAGAGTTTATTAGCTTCGGTGCAGCCGAAGTTAACGTTCTTTCTTGCTTTACCATAATATTGCCACCATTAATAAAAAAAAATATATATTTTAATAAACAAAACAAATTATTAAACAAATCTAGGTCAAAATTTGCCATAAAAATGGAAAACTAGCACATTTTAAAATAAATAAAAGGATAAAAAAATAAAAAGAAATGAAAAATTCAATACCAAATTTCTCGAAAAAATATGCTGTCTCATAACCGAATGACCTTAGTCTCTCGAACGCCATTTCTACGTAAACATAAATCACACTATATATGTATGTATATACATGACATAGAATCATTATAAGCGAATATGAAAAATTATTGTTTTTGCTTTAGCAGCTTTTGATGACGTATGCCACAGATGAAAAACTAAAGCGCAGGGCTTGCCTCAAGTCACAGCAAACAAACGGAAATATTTATTGTTTGAAACTCAACGGCCAGTTAGCGATAATAAATCGTAAAAAACAGCATAGACAGCTGAAGAAGAACAAGAAATCATTACACATGACTGCACACAAATTTTTGACGATTTGGTTTTTTCACTTACTATACACCATATATATGGTATAAGTATTTCTATGACGAGTAACCAGTGCAGTGAACACTAAATTGAAACGATGACGTTATCAGCAACACCGTCAGCGAACAACAACGAAAAACAAAACACGAAAAAAGTTCAGAATGAAAATAAGAATGGAAAAATATTTGATATACTAGACGCAGTGTAGCAGTAAGCAGATGTGGAAAGCGCGCGCAAGTTTGTTTACAAAAGAGTTTATCGCTCAGTATGTATGTGCGCCTGTATCTCTCTGTTCAGCATTATGTATGCGTGTGTGTTTGTGTATCTGTGTGTTTAGCAGTATCTACATATGTATGGCTACGTGCACGTATATGCTATAGATAGCTACTGTATTTATAAACTAATTTTTGCTTATTTTATGTGATTTTTTTTTTGTTATTATGTTGCGTGTTTGATACTGGAAAAGTCCATTGTGAACACATTTTATAAACAAATCGTTAAAAGTAGCCTCGCTACGAGCATGACTAGAAGCTGTGTGTTGTGTAATAATGATAGCGTCACTATCGATTACTTTTTGTTGAGTTTTTATTGTTGTATTTTTTGTTATAAGTATGTATGTACTTATAGAGATAATACTTTCCAATTTTTAACTGTAAAAAATGCTTGAATGCTGAATTATTTTTCAGAGCGAAAAAACAGCAAAAATATATTAATTTTGTTGTACTCATTACCAATAATAAAATTATATTTATATAATAAGACTTTTGAATAAAAAAATTCATTATTTTTTAGATTATTTTTTTTTTAAATGCTTTATTAATCAGGTTTTTCTAATCTAATATTTTTATATCTATTTTAATATTTTTTAAAAATAATAAATCGCTGCATTTTTTTATAAAAATTAATAGTCATCAAAAAATTTTTGTTCATTACAATAATTTATTTTCTAACGAAAAATTTATTGTTAAAATTTTGAGTATTAACTCCACCATTAAATAGTTGAAATACTAATTTTGTTGTATGGAAAAATGCAAGACGTTTCTCTTATATTTATATAATATTGTTGCCTACATTTGGGCGCAATAACATAAGAAAGTAAAAGCAATGAAAACCGGATTGAGGTGGTCTTATGTATTATCTCCTCAATTAAAAAAACAGTTTGTGCAAGAACTGAAGCCACTCGACCTTCCCAAGCGATGTCGCTCTTGAAAAGTTCCAAAAGATCCCAAAATATCCAGTCAAATTTCGTTCAACGATAGAGCCCATTTCAGGCTCAATGGGTATATAAACAAGGAAAATTGCCAAATTTGGAATGAAGAGAAGCCTAAAGAGATTCAAGAGCTGCAACTTCATTTTGGGCCGGTAGAATCATCGGTCCATATTTCTTCAAAAATGACGCTTGATGCCTGAAATTGAAGCTCGGGATCTCGGTGTATTTGGTTTCAACAAAACGGCGCCATTTCCAACATATCACATCAATCAATGAATTTATTGAGAGAAAACTTCGGTGAGCAGAAAATTTCACGTACTGAGTTGGTCGATTGGCCACCAAGATCATGTGATATCACACCGTTAAAATTTTTTCTGTGAGAATATGTTAAGTCTTAAGTCTGTGCGGACAATCCCGCTTCAATTCAGGCCTTGGAGCAAAATCTTAAGCGCATCATTCGCAAGTTACCAGTCGAAATAGTCGAAAGAGTCATCGAAAATTCAACGCAACGAATGGACCATCTTCAAAAAATAAATATGATGTTTCTGTGTTTTTTCTTTAAAAAAGTATGGAACATCGAAATGGGTCACCCTTTAGATATATTCTGCCCACTTAGTTTGTATATCAATTTTCCATTGTTTATTATTCACGCAAATGTGGACTTTGATTTAGTTTAAATTAGAAATATAACGCATAGTTAAAAAAACTTAAATTGAAAACATTTACTTTCTAAATTTATCTAAATGTACATATGTATATCTACACGAATTCTATTGACTAATTTATCGTCCGTTTCCCACTTTTCCACGCACATCTGTCTGTCTGATCATTCACAACAAACTGTTTACGCTTACACTACCAGCGCCTCTGGGCATCGATTTTCCAGCGTTGCCACGCGTGTTTCTTTGTCATTGCTTTTCCTTTGGAGCCAATATTTAAAATTTTAGTTTATATTTATTTGAAGTAAATAATATTTTTGTTTTGTTTACTTTGTTTTCATTTCAATTTGCATTTGTTTGTATGTTTGCATGACTCAACAATTGTCGGACTTATTTGCACTACTGTTCGTTTGCGGTCCAAAGCGGTTGGGAATTTATATTGTATTATTATAGGAAAAGGCCGTAAATACCGATACTTTGTTTGCGGAATATCAATTCTCATTCATTGTTATGGAATATTGTACGGGCCCTGGTGTAACTGCTGATTGTAAATAAAAAGAGGCCGCTTCAAACAGCGCTGAGCCTTTGAGGGAGAATAATTTGTTGTTATCAAAATTTTTTAATTTCTGGAAATAAATGCCGTTTCAACGGAAGAACTCTTCCCATGGAAATTAAATACATTTTCCATGCTCACACTCAAAATTAATAACTTTAAAATGCTTTAATTAGTAATTATTTCCTTCTACCTTCTCTTTATACACACTCAAAATCGCTTAAATGAGAAAATTAGTAATAATTCCCCTATTTGTTTAAATTTCTCACACTCAATATATTTCTGACGTTACTTAATGAACCCACTTAATGGACTCAATTAGCATTGACTTCCTGTAACCTTCCCTGCTTGTTTCTTTAATCACACTGAAAACAACCTACTTTCATATTTTTCGGAAAATGACTTAATTGAGTCAATTAGTAATTATTTGGCGGAACTTGGCCTGTTTGTTTAATTTTGTCTTCCGCAAAAACATTGAAATCTTAAAGAAAATCGACTAATTGAGTAAATTAGTAATTATTTCTCTTAATAGCCTTTTCGAAAAGCCGGCTCTAATTCTTCTAATTTTATTATTTTCTTCAAAGAAATCACTCCCAGATCCCCACAGATTAATCCAAAAAAAAATTAGAAGCCCTTTTTGAAGAGAAGGAGATAGTATTGTAACCTTAAATCTATTCTGGAATCAAGTTACTCTAATAGGTGTTTGTTGTGTTACAAACTCGAGTTTATTGTTTTGTGTTTATGGACCACCAACTACATATCATGTTTTTTGAGAAAGTCAGACTTTTAATTTCTTGCTATCTGTTAAAATAATCATCAGTGAAGCCGAATTTGGTAAGGAAAGAAAAATGTATATCCATGAATACTGAAAATAAAGGCATTTTAAAATATTCACTTCTAGAACTCCCGTTTCACGCCAAAATAATCAATAAACTCAAACTTGCAACATCATAGACTTTATAAATTATTTTCTCAACTAGATTAATGTCTCTAATTTTCTAGTAATTTTGCCACTTTTACTCGTAATATGCCCAAAATCCACTGTACTACATCTTAGCGCCTTTGAGACGCTGTTTAACTTTGTAAGCACTTAGCAATAAACGAGCTTGGGACAGCGAATGCTTCGCCTTAAACTAAGCAACTATTTATGAAAAACATTTCGCAGGCTTTGTAAGGAAACTCTTTTGGTGTTACAAAATTTTCCAAAAATTCTCTTAACTATCTGTTGCAATATACGTAGCACTGAGCTGGCAGGGCTTCCTACAAACAACACACAAGCGCATGTGTGCGTGTTTTACGCCTGCTGATTTCGAATAAGTTTCAACACTCGCATTTCACAATACAACTAAATTGTGCATTTTTCATTTATTCAGGTATGTAATCAAATTAACACCTAAGAAAAATCGTAAAATTGGAAATTTATTTCTATTGAAATTGTGCAACCACAAAAATATTGTGGTTTATAGAGAAAATATTTATATTTTTATTAAGTGTTGTTGATATTTATTCATAAATAGCTTTGCTATTGGGAAAAATGCCAACTGCGATAAAATATGATTTTTGCCAATTATCTCATTAAATTCGGTGTCAATAGTAACGGTATGTATTTTTTAATCATTGGCATGTTGTTTGAAGTTCTCAATAATTTTTTAATACCTTACATGGCTCGCTCTTCACTTTAATCCGATTTAAATTTCACCTTTTATTACAAATGGGAAAAATCCACTTTTATGGCCTAAATTTCACTTTCAACAGCACACTTGTGTTTCAACAACATTATATCATCCATCAATTCTCACATTCTTAATGAAAGCATTTCTCACATTTTTATCAGGAGCATTTTTTTTATTTTAAATTTTTTTTTTTAGTAAAAGCAGTCACTTGTTGTAGTTAGGACCGTAGAATATTCGTTTAAGCATTTGACTGCCTAATAAAATGGTTTCGTTTGTAGATCTGCCGAAATTATTTCTTTTTACGTTTTAATCAGCTTTTTCACTTATCAATTAAGCTTTTGTCTCTTTGACTTTCTCTCTTGGGAAATGATAATCAGCTTGTTATTCAAACCTTTTGACTTCTACATACGTAGCAACAATTACAAAGAAGAAAAAAATCAAAAAGAATGAGAAGAAGTAGTTGTTGGAGGAAAAGTATCCGCATATTCAGTTTTAATAGCATTTGTCAATATTTATGGACTAAAGGAACATATTTCATCGATAAAATAGCACTGATAAAAAGAGGCGGCTTTGTAGATAAAAGAGAACTAAAAAATTCAACAATTATTAGAAATTAGGCATTAAATATTCGACACATACATTCAAGAAACATTTTTAAAGTCAAGTTAAAAAGACAATGTTTAATCTCCTTCCTCTCGACCGACGCTTGGGGCACGAACGACGTACATATGTTCCAAGTTAGCCGATTCATGAAAGGAGGATTTTCTCAAGTGCTATGATGGCTGGAAAATTCGTTGGCATAAGGGAGGGGATTACTGTCAAGCAGTTCAAGTGGACAAAATTTCAATTTGATCACAGTATTATATTGTTTTTTTTTTAATAGAACAGAACATAAATGATTGTATTAAATTCTGTGTTCAGTCCTTGAACATCAAATCAAAAACAAACGATTTTTAGATGGATCTACTATTGTTTCGACTAATTTCTTCAATCATTTAGAACACAGTTAACTTCTCCTACCTTTTACATACCGAATATAACATATGCCTTCGATTAAGAATACAATACAAAGTTATATTGCTATCTAGTAATGAACTAAATGGTTCACAACAGAAGAAATATAAATGTACTGAAAAGATTCTTAAAAGAATAAGAATAATTCAATGTTCTACTGGCAGAGGTATCTATCTTGGTTAATAGTGAGTAGATGAACTATCTTTTGCTCTCTAGATTATAGGTTGCATACAATTAAAGTATTGTTTAATAGAGAAAATCTTTGAAATTGCAAAATATTTTCCAAGTTTTAGAGAATAATTTTCTGCAATGAACTCTGGCGAAATTTTCGAAAAAAAAATATTCGGAGTCTGATCTGAAGTGTTGCCTTTACTCTCAAATGCCTTTTAAGCAGGTTTTTGAAACTGGGTTAAACTGGCAACTTAAAAGAACCCACCTGCCCTCTACAATGTGTCAAAAAAGACTGGCAGGCTTGGCAACATATCAATTCAAAATAAAGTGACAAAAACTGTCTGCAATAAAACATTTTTTTCAAATTAAAGGCATGAAAGTATGTAATTCTATAATATTTTTTTATGAATTATGAGGCCAATTACGGTTTCCAACCCAACTACAGTTTGGTTGAAGTTTTGAAATTCGATGTTTTCAATATCAACTCAACCTGTCAAAAAAAAATTCAGTTGAAATGTTGTCGAATTTCAACTTTTTTGGGGTATCACGGTTTTCAATTCTGTAACAGTAGGGTTCACTAAGATAACAAAAGCTTGGGAAATGTTTCTTATATAAAAAATTGCTGAAGTAAAGTGTAATAAAACGTACTTAGTAATTTTAAGAGATTATAAATTTTGTTTTTACGACCAAATAGGCTTAGAAAAGGCGCAGAATTTGATATCCTCTAAGGGTGGTAAATTATCTCGGCCCTGATAAAGGTGATCTTGACAAAAAAGCAAGCTTCCGCCTTCGGTAATTGATTGCAAATCACCACCCCCATTCTGCTGACAAAAACTTTTTCAAAGCAACCTAGCAATTAATAATCAATAGATAAATACAAAAAATATTATAAATAAAGATAAAAAGCATATCTTTGCATTTTTTATTACATTCACAAAAGAGCCTTTTTTCTTAGGAATCTCACCGTACGCCCACATCTTGCAATACATCTTTAAATGCAACATGTTTAAGGAAACTACACTCACACACAGACATCACAAATTATGTCACCTCATTTTTTCCTTTTTGCTATTTTCTTTTCATTGCGGTTGTCTCTCTTTTGTATTTCCTGTTGAATTCTCAGCAGCTTGCCTCTTACAGTGTTTTTTTGTTTTTTTCTTAAGCCACAGGTGGGTTGTTGTCATCTCTGACAGACAAGTGATTTTCATCTGTGACTGCTGTCACTACGAAATTGAATAAATTGAAAACAGCTGGAGGCGAAGAAGGATTACATGTTATGTATGAATGGATGAAAGGAGGAAATAGTATAAAAAAAAAAAAGCTATGAAAGGATTGCAATTCAGTTCAAAGGATGCTAGGGATATAAGTAATAAAAGAACGAGGCATATTTATGAAAGCCAGGAATGCAAGTTCAAGGTAATATCAACGCATATACATATGTATACATATAGTATGTTTGTATGTAAAAGTAACTGAATTTCACATTTCTCCTATGATTTACATGTTTTCAACTCACATATAGACATCTAATAAAATTCTTGCTAAGTCCGCCATTAGCTGTCTATAATAGTGTGTTACTTCAGCAGACTTTCGCAACCGTAAAATCAGTCGTAAAACAGTAACGCGTAAGTCCATAACACAGGGTGCACTTGGTGCTATGCAAATACAGCAATATCGTAGCAAAGTTACTAGGTACGTTTTACGATTACATACATATGTATATGTTCGTATGTATGTAATGTATATTCAAGTACATATATGCGCAACAAAAGAGGGAAAAGTATATTAATGTCAAAGTTGAAGTTTTATTGGCATTTCAGCAGAAATTTACGACTAGAAATCTCTCAAAAATTGACAGTGAAAATCCGTTGAGCGTTTGGCATTTCCGATAAGCAGCCGAATGGTAATTAAATTACACGAAGATAGCGGCAAAGCACGTAGCGACGAAATTGAAAGAAAATAATCAGTTTTGGAGAAGAATATCGAGAGCAATATGCGTGAGCAGGAAATAAAAACAAGAATATCCAGGCTCAAAATAGCAAAATTATTTGCCAAAAATAGATATAATATCAGAAAAATTACTTCTTTTAAAACAAACTGCATTAAGTAACATAAAAAAATATTAATATTTCAAATCAGGTGGCAACTTTATCTGGCCAAATTTTATGATTAAAACTATTTAAATCGATATCATTTCAAATCACAATAGTGCTAAATTTTAATACTTTGGACACTAAAAACTTAATTGAAATTTATTAAGGGTGGCAACACTGTTAAAATTTTTACTCAAAACTTAGCTTTTGGTAGCATACAAAGTTTCTTCAGGCACTTTACCAACTTTTTACTAATTTAGACAAATTAGGTGGCAACTCCATAAAGCATAATTTTTATAGGCAAAAAGTTGCATAATCTTTTTAGCAAAAAAATCACTCTTTAGATAATCATATTGTCAAATTTTAGTAAATTTCAAATTATTTCTTAATTAATGCAATTGGTAATATTAAAAAGATTTGTATTTTAAAAAAGGTGGCCGCTTCAAATGGTGACATTTTATATTAATACTTTAATTTATAATTACAATTGTGTTAATCGAAGTATTTTAATTATTTAATATATATTCGCAATTTTTTAAGTGTGGCAACACTATAGATATTTTTACCCAAATTTTTCTTTATATAATCATATTGTACAATTTTAATCAATTTCATGTTATTTATTAAATAATGAAATTAGCAATAAAAAAATGTATATTCCAAAAACGGTGGCAGCTTCAAATGGTTTATATTAATACTTTTGACATATGTAGGTCATAAGTAGTTCAAAATTGCAATTGTGTCAATTATAGTATTTTAATTGTACATATATTCGAAATTTATTAAGTGTGGCAGTTTTTACTGAAATTAATAATTTAGTCACAAAATATTCCAATATTGTCTAATTTTAATAAATTTAGTGTTACTTTAATTTTAAATGTTTTTCTTTTAATTAATGCAATTGGCAACAAAAAACAAATAAAAATTTATATATCAAATCAGGTGGCAGCCTCACATGGTGGCATTTTATATTAATACTTTCGACATATAAGTCATTTAAAATTACAATTGTGCTGATTATAGTATTTTAATTATTTAAAACATATGCGAAATATGTTAAATGTGGCAACACTGTTTAAATTTATATTCAAAGCTTTACTTTGAATAGCATTGAAATTTTTTTCTTACACATTGCCAACTATGAATATTTTTTTAACTTTGAAAAATTAAGTGGCAACTCTGTAATATATAATTTTCGTATTAAAAAATAATTTTTTAGATACTCATTCCTATCATTTAATCTTAGTAAATTTTGTTTCATTCACAATTCCTTTATTGGTAACATGTGGCAACCTTCCATTTGCAGCTGTAATATCTATTCTATAACATCAATTTCATTAGTTTCAATACCTCAGTTACGTGGTTAACACCAACCCAAATGCATTCCCTCGATAAAGAAAAACTAATAGCAAAGCAGAGCACGTTCTAATTGGAAAATGAAAACAAATTAAAAATAATTAAAACTTATGGAAACTCTATATTGCAGGTGCAAACTCCACCCACAACCTTAACCCACACACACGCACCTGTTTGTGCACAGCTGCGCGCACACCTTTAACATCACCTCAACCGCGTTGCATATATTTCCAACTCTCAACCAATCAAGAGTTCTTAGTTCAGTTTTTTAATAATTCTTTCGCGTTTCTTGGCGCACTAGTCAATGGATTCCCACGCATGTTCGGGAAGCTAAATTAATGTCAATTAACTGCTATCTGCCGTTGAAAATTGCAATAAAATTTAATTGCTTTTCATTGCGCCTTTTAATTAGCTGCTTTCTTGTTTTTCACACGTTTTTGTTGTTGATTTTTCAGTTCTCATATCTAAACTTTTATTAATTCATTTTGCGCACTTTTTTAATTTCATTTTCTCGCCATTAATGAATTTCCGTTATGATTGCTTTTGTTCGCTTTGAGCTTTTAATTTAATTTATGAAGCGTTAAAATTCGCATTTTATTATTTATTGGCTCAATATCGATAAAAATTTCGTTTTTGGTTTGGATAATCGTCCATCCATCGCGCCACAGTTGTGTGAGCGTGAGTGCTTTTCTCTTGATTTTATCATAGCTGTCATAGTGGGAAGAAAGCCAGTTGTAGGGGTTTCGAAGCAAATAATATACATAGTATCATTCCTTTCGAAGTATTCGAAGTCCAAGCTTACGCATTCTATACAATATGCGTTCAATTTTGGAAGGAGCTCTTGTGGACTAATGTGAAAATTGAAGTTTAAGCCTTTAGTGGCGTCTGATTTGAAGCTAATGCACACAAATATTATAAAGAACCATAATATTCACCATTTTATTTCGATAACTTTACCTAAGGAGCTAAACGCTACAATTTAAGAGTGGTTTACGTCTCAAATGTACTATTCTTTTATCACGCTCGTTCAGAGCTTTTATAAATCAATAAAATCTCTCCTCACTACCAACCATATATAGTAATGTATTAAGTAAGAGAGCGAGAAATGCTTCATCGGCAGTATTATTGCTCACTCAGGTGAGGTTATCTTCAGATATATGTAGAACATCCTATAAATACCGCTTAAATGCCTCACAAAAAATATCAGATTTCTGAGGTACTTAAAGGAGTCCGCTTAAATCCTTAGTGCGAGTACTAAGCCCAAAATTGTGGTATTTTAATGGGGTTCGGGTTTTACTGGCTTTAATAAGATTTCACAGCATCTTTCAGAAACGATATATCCGAACAAATAGTCTCTGAAAGCATTTTCTTTCGTACCTATTCTTTCTGAGCGCACAACTAAACGTAGGTAACAATTTTCTCTCAACCTCTCATATGCTCTCTTCTGTTTTTTCTGCTTCCAAGTATTACAGTAATTACATAAATCTTACAATGTATTGAAAAATTAATTTAAAATAATAAGTTATCGATTTAAAAAAATATTTTCGATTTAAAATAACAATTTACCTATTTCAATTTATCGGTTATCGATTTTAATTTCCCGACTAACTATTTAAAGCTTAATATATGGATAGGTGGGATTTAATCTTGCCCCTTAATCGCCAAATCACCAATCAGAGACAATCAAATTGATTTTACATAACATTGACGAGAAATCGGTTTAAAAGTTTTAGCTATCGATTTATATTTATCGATTATTGATTAATTTCCTGATTAAGTATTTAATGCATGAATAGATTGAATCTTATCTTGACCCTTAGTCCCAATCTCCCATAAAAGACAAGCAAATTGATTTTACATAACATTGCTCATAAATCGGTTTAAAAATATCAGTTATCGATTTAAAATTTTAAGTTATCGATTTAAATGTATCGACTGTTGATTAAAAAATAGAAACTATGCAATTAAAAGTAGAAGTTATCGACATAAATTGATAAATTATCGAAGTAAAATTATCGATTTAAGAGTAAATAAGTTTATGAATCAATTGGAGTGCTCTTTTATGTTATACTATATCATATTATATATTATGCACTCTTAAATGAACCTTAAATTCGATTTAAGCACTTAAATGGTATCTTTAGCGAGGAACAATGTTAAAAACAACGCAAATTATTTTTGATTTACATCAATATATTGATATGTAGGTTTATACATAGTATGTATCCTTTTCATTAATATTGAAATCGTTATGCACACTAATAACATAGAATCCTTCAAAGTAAAATAAAATAAGCAAAGTCTTCATTAACAGTAAAAATTATGCAAATGTGAAAACCACGATTTAAAAAAATTACTTTCGATTTTTTAGATCCACCTTAATGTGCACGCATCTAATTAAAAATAAATAAATTTTTGTCAGTAAAAAATTCATAAAAGCTCTTCACACGCCACATATTTTTGAATTTAATTAACAATTTGATGTTAACATTTTGCCACGCATAAATAAATTTTATTTCCAAATAATCAAATTTTTTGTGTCCACGAGCCTCAAAGCTAAATGGCCGAAGTCTGTCCCTTGCAATGAATCATTGATTGGCGTGAAAATACGCGGCATGCGCTTGTTATCTTTCAGCTTTTATTATTCATCGGCTAATATGCATATTTCGCTTTTTATTAAGCTTTGTGTTAACAGTTTTAGTGCATAAATTTTTTATAAGAATTTAACAACAGATCATAAAAAAGGTTTATAAAAAGTACATTAGTGAAAGTGAAGCAAAAACAAGGTTTTTGTTCAATACATGATTGGAATGTGAAGAATTTTCAAATTAATTTTTTTATGGTTGTATTTTAATATGCACATAATTTATTATGGAAATGCGCAAGCAATCAACGATTTAAAATCACTCATACGCCCGGGTAGACAACAGATATAAATATATCGTATAAGGGCTTATGTATGTATATTTAGCTGGTCTATTGCATTTTGAGCGCAAATTTTTTGTATAACGGTGAACTTTGTATATAAAAATTATATGAGGACAAGAACAACAATTTTTATTAAATTTTAACTGTTAACCTAAAAATCGTAATAAATTAAAAATAAAAATATGAATGACTTGTAAATGACATACACGGTACTAATAAGAAAAAAGGTTAATTTTGGTTGGGCCACAGCTATAATACTCTTCACATTGGCATCTTTTATAACATTCAAGGGTATACAAAGATTGTTTTCTTGATATTTTTCGGTCAGTTTGTATGACAGCTATATGCTATAGTTGTCTAATCTGAATAATATTTTCGGAGATTGTAGAGTAGGCCCTAGAAATAATTTTCGCCAAATATAGCGAAGATATCTTGTGAAATAAAAAACGTTTCCATACAAGCACTCGATTCTGATCGACCAGTTTGTATGGCAGCTATGTGCTATAGTTGTCCGATCTGAACAATTTTTTCAAATATTGCATACTTGCTTTAGACAATAACTTTGCCAAATTTCGTGAAGATATTTCGTCAACTAAAAAGTTTTTCGTACAAAAACTTGATTTGTTTGCTCAGTTTGTATAAGAGCTATATGCTATAGGGCTCCGATGTTAGCTGTTCCAACAAATGTGTTGCTTCTTGAGGAGAAAATAACAGATGCAAATTTTCAGCTCGAAATCTCCACAACTGAAACATTAATTCGCGTATATATAAACAGACAGCTGCATATTAACGACTAAGCTCATCATGTTGATTATTTATGTACATTATTATTTTATATATTATTTTATATATTATTTTATAATGCCTAAGTGTCCTTTAAGAATGTAAAACTACACAAAAACTCAGTTTGCGTACAATTAAGAGCTGCCTTTCTTATCCTCTTCAAACCTTTACTCTCACATTTCACTTCTCATCCATTTCGCTCTTCACTAATTTTTCCTTTCTTTGTCATTTCAGCTAGCCTTAAACATCATCGCCTTAATTATTATTTAATTACACGAGTTTGCCGTAGTCTACACGTTCCACTCAAGCATTTCGAAGCGCTCAATTACACCTGTGTTACTTTACTCCCTTGTTGCTGTTGTAGTTTTCATGTCATACAAACTGCTGACATGCTAAATTATGAAATTATTAAATTTAACACTTCATTTAGCGGCGGCTGGCCTCAACTCTTACTGATGGAGGATCAGCTGGTGGCACGAGTTGTGGCCGACAGCTAAATACTTTTGTCCCGAGGGAGCATTCAAATTCACTTTGCACTTAATTATTTTAATATTCCGCAAAAATGGTTGAAAATTTAATCAGTGGAACTAACAAAGTTGACCATTTCACTGTAATTATAAATACAATATCTAGTAAACTTATACCCACATATATACGTAGTACGTATACATATATAAATTGTGTGAGAATTTCACGGAAACGTTATTTTTTGATCGCTAAAAGCTTTAACTCATAAGACAATAAGACTATTAAATAAGATGCTAAAGGAAGTTTCGTTGAAAAGCTGGTGAAATATTTATTTATATCATCGCTGGTTAACGGTAGTTTAATTTATGTGCCGGTTTTCGGCGATGAGTTGATATTGGTTCGATTTTGATGTGGCTTTTTTAATTTTCTGAGAGAAAATTTACCCCAAAAAATTCGGAATTGTAGATCAGGTTATAATTATTTCAGGTTAGATATCAAAAAATCGGATCAAAACCAAGGTTTTGAAATTTCAAAACTGAATCAAAAGTCAATTGATTTTAGTATAGATCTTTCATGTAGCAGATAAAGAAACGAGGGACTAAAATACGATTTTCTGGATGATAATTGATTTTAAGGTGCTTTACCATCTGATCAAATATGACCCGGACTGATCTATTTAAACTGCGCGTGCAAACCTAATCAATAACAAGTAAGGAAGGGCTAAGTTCGGGTGTCACCGAACATTTTATACTCTCGCATGATAAAGTGATAATCGAGATTTACATATTTTTCAAATACCGTATTTGTGTAAAGTTTTATTCCGCTATCATCATTGGTTCCTAATGAATATATTATACAGAGAAGGCATCAGATGGAATTCAAAATAGCGTTATATTGGAAGAAGGCGTGGTTGTGAACCGATTTCACCCATATTTCGTACATGTCATCAGGGTATTAAGAGAATATTATGTGCCCAATTTCATTGAAATCGGTTGAGTAGTTCCTGAGATATGGTTTTTGGTCCATAAGTAGGCGAGGCCACGCCCATTTTCAATTTTTAAAAATGCCTGGCTGCAGCTTCTTTCTGCCATTTATTCCGTAGAATTTTGTGTTTCTGACGTTTTTTGTTTGTCGGTTAACGCACTTTTAGTGATTTTTAACATAACCTTTGTATGGGAGGTGGGCGTGGTTATTATTCGATTTCTTCCATTTTTGAACTGTATATGGAAATGCTTGAAGAAAACGACCCTATAGAGTTTGGTTGACATAGCTATAGTAGTTTCCGAGATATGTACAAAAAACTTAGTAGGGGGCGTGGCCAAGCCCACTTTTCCAAAAACATGACGTCCAAATATGCCCCTCCCTATGGCTTAGTTATGACACTTTATAGGTTTTCGGTTTTCCATTTTGTAGGCGTGGGCAGTGGGCCGAGTTTGCCCATCTTCGAACTTAACCTTCTTATGGAACAAAGAAATACGTGTACCAAGTTTCATCATGATATCTCAATTTTTACTCAAGTTACAGCTTGCAAGGACGGACGGACGGACAGACGGATGGACGGACAGACAGACATCCGGATTTCAACTCTACTTGTCACCCTGATCACTTTGGTATATATAACCCTATATCTGACTCTTTTAGTTTTAGGACTTACAAACAACCGTTATATGAACAAAACTGTAATACTCTCCTTAGCAACTTTGTTGCGACAGTATAAAAATCGTCATGTCGACCTCAGAGTAAAAACAATGGATCTCAACATAGCTTCTGGATCGACTCGACGTAATTTGGTCAATGTTTTGGGTATGAAATGTGTCAATACTACAACTGAATATTTTACCAAAACAACGCCGAGTTGAGCTGAGGGTCCAATATTCATCAAACACATCATTTCTGATAACGAGAACATTTGTTTATCATTTTTTGCATTCTCACTCGCAAACCTTTGTGTCATATGCCTGACTGCAGAGCACATGTAATGATTACATAAGTGCAAGTTTCCTGTTAACACAATCAAGTCACGGGCACGAGTACAAGTACAAGTGAACAGAGGAAAACGAAAATAGCAACAATTCAGAGAAAAAGTATTAATGTGATTTAAATATTAACGGCAACAAACTCATTTGCATATGTAAATAGCTGCGGATGCACTGTGAAGAGCACTTGTATTGTACACGAGCAACCGCCCAAATCAACAAGGTTACAAGGGTGTATATGGAGGTATAAATAAATAAATTGATTTAACAACAGACAGATAAGAAAGTCTTAATAGCAAATTTATATAAATGATGGCACACTTACCTTTTTACCAGCGTGAGCGTTGTAGGAAGCTGGACTCACACGCTGCCAGACGTCAAGCTGTTGTGCAACAGATGTAACACAGCCGCTTAGATCAGCTTGTATGACGGTTTATTTTATTATTATGTAATTTTATGTATTTCTTTATATACTTTTCTCTGTGCTTTTTGCTTGCTTTTCTTTGTGTTTTTTGTTTACTTTTCTTGTGCTTTTTATTTGCTTTTCATTTCTTACTTTTTGGTTAAATTTTTTCTCTTTTGCTGTTGCAGGTTTGACGCTGCTAGCTGAAGTAGTGGCGTGTGTCAGCAGGAGCTTTGTTGCTATTGTTCTTTTATCGTTTTTGATTGCAATATTTCTTGTTGTATTTTTAGTTGATTGTAACTTTTTTCGCTGCTCTTGCTGTCAGCTGATAACAAAATGCGCGCTTTTTCCCCGCTTAACACTCGGTTTTTCTCATTCTCTTCTACACTTTCCCACACATTTTCTTCGCGGATAATCTTTTCCGTGTATGAAATCCTACGCTTTATATGATTTTTTGCTTTTGTTAAGCAAATTCTGCCGCTTTTTATATTTTTCCGCGATTTTTGTTTTTGTTCTCTGCTCTGTCGTAAATCTGCCACGTCTAAGCGCTACAATAACAAAGCACATCAATCACATTAGCACCAAACGAGACGTGGACGTCGCCTTTGTCACGCTTAGTTGCTTACTGTACATATGTATTGCGCGCTATGGTTTGTTTGCTGCTTTATTACAAGCTCGAAATATACTTCACTGCGTATGATATGAATTTGTTGTTGTTGTCGCAAAATTTCCATATATATTGTATAGTGGCTGAATGATTAAAAGCAAATATTAAAATTTAGTATTCACTGCAAGCCTCACTAGCACGAACTAAACGCATACAAGCATATTTATTCTTGTATGCGCCTTAAAGTATGCAAATGTAAGCGAAAAATGTAAGTTTGCGCTTGATTGTCGTTAGTGCTGCGCCTTTTCTGCATATTTTTGTATGCATGGAAGCATATACATACATAAATATATACATATATATGTGTATGTGAGTGTGTTTGTGCTGCTGTGTACACTTCAGCAGCGCTTTGAAGCAAGCGCCAGCAGCCGCCACCGCCACCGCCGTCGGCATCAAATTTACAAATGTTTTGGTTTCACTTTTCCTCCACCACGGAGGTGGTGGACAACCACAACAATGCACACACATAAATGTATATTTATTTAATTTCCTTTGTGCATATGATTTTACGCGCTTTTGTTATTATTTTCCGTCTCTGCTTTCGTTTGCCCAAAAAATGTGTTAAATTTCACTTTCAATTGGCAACTGTCATCCGGCATTTACAGCATTTATTGTCGCCAGCCACCGCTTGCTGCTTGCTCTCAGTATATAAAAATCAAATGCACGCTTTAAAGCATTTTTTTGCACACATACAAGTATAAATGTTTGCTTGCTTGTGCAATTCCCCAGCGTTTACCCAATTTCACTTAAACAAATTGCGCACATAAATTCACACAGCATTTTCCGTCATTGTCACATTTATGCGTTTTATGTTGCGTTTAGTGCAAATTGTAATTTAATGAGTTTTGAAGCCGCTTTTGTTGGCGAAATAAGAAAATGAAATAATATTCAGCCTGTCAAAATGTGTGTTGGAAAGAGGAGGAAAAAGGACATGATTAAGATTTATTATGTGCATGAGCGAAAATTATGAAAAAATGCTGCTTAGAAGCTATAACGGTTTTGCTTTCCACAAATTTTGTTTGCCAAAAATTAAGCAGGATGGATTTGGATTTGTTTTGGGTTTAACTTGTCATTGGGCAGCTGGGCGTATACGTAACATTTCATAACAAATTGAAAAAAAGCAAAAACAATATAAACCCTTACTTTTGGCTGCATATAAGATATGTAGGCATTAATTCCTAACAATACCCTTCACAGCTGCATTTCTTTTAGAATAAAAGGGTATAAAAATATATTTAACTTGATTATGATCTATAAGTTTTTATGGCAGCTATATGCCATAGTGGTCCAAACTCGAACAATTTGTTTGGAAATCGTAACATTGTCTTTAAAAATATTCTATGTCAAATTTCATGAAGATATCTCATTAAATAATTTTTTTCCATGCAAAAACGATATTTTCATCGTTTACTTTGTAAGGTAGCTATAAGCTATAGTGATCTGATATTGATAGTTCCGACAAATGAGCAGTTCCTTGGAGAGAGAAGCACGTGTACAAAATTTCAAATATAGTACATTTAGTAGGTATCTTAAGCAATGAGATACAAATATCAACCTTTTTCCAGTATGAGAAGGTTTTGGACCGTAGAATGCAAAAAGTGGAGTAAGAAAAAATGGTTCATTGAACTGTAGTAAATTTTTGTAGAACGAATAATATGGTTGCTGTAAACTATGGACGCTCTGGTGAAATGGCAAAGATAAGGCACTCGCACTACTCAAAATATTTATTCCATTACTGATTTATTTAAGCGATGAAGACCTAAAGAGATTCAAGAGCTGCTATTTCATCCTGAAAAAACAGCGGTTTGTTGTAGCTTGTGGGCCGGTGAAATCGTCGGTCCATATTTCTTCGAAAATGATGCCGTTGAGAACATAATTGTCAATGGCGACCGTTATTGCGCCATTATAACCGACTATTTGATGTCTGAAATTGAAGCTCGTGATCCCGGCGACATTTGATTATGACAAGACTGCTCCACTTCCCACACAATGCATCAACTAATAAATTTATTGAGTGATCAATACGGTGAATACATAATTTTACGTTTTGGGCCGGTCGATTACTCACCAAGATCCTGTGATATCACACCGTTAAACTTTTTCTTGTGAGAATATGGAAAGTCAGGCCTTGGAGTAAAACATCTCGCTTGTCATTCGCCAGTTTCCAGTCGAAATGCCGAACGAGTCATCGAAAATTGGACTCAACGAATGGACCATGGAATGGCTATGTCCGCCGCGGTCAACATTTGAAAGAGGTAATCTTCAAAAACTAAATGCCAAAGAATGAACATTCCCCATTAATTTTTTTTTTTAACTAGGGAACCTCGAAATAACTCACCATGCCAGCAACTTATTTTTGATACCAAATGTGGTACCAAACACCAGTGGAAATTCTCACTGCTAAAGCTTAATCTTTTTGACTACCAGAAAAAGCAACAAACTCCTCAGTGAGCTACATAAATCAATCATGGAAGCTCAAATCACCCTATTGAGATGGATGAAGTACTATGAAGACCGTAGATCGGAAATCTAAACTCGCTTTTATTTTTCGTCGCTAATTTTTAGTCGACGAGTTTTACAGGCTTGTCCAAGTTACAATATTGACAAGCGAAGTTACAAAGCAACAGGCTTGAACTGAAACTGTACTATTCATATATTTTAAATCACTTTTAGTTTTCATTCATAAAATTATTTTCTTTGCACTTTAACTGCAAGTCCCGATTCAATTTTTGCTTCCAACACTTTCAAAAGCATCGAGCAGTCTTTAAATGTATTGTGTTTTCGATTTTTGCAGTCTAAGCGAAATTTAAATTTTTACAGAAGTATTGAATTCGAAACAGTAATCAAGTTAAAAGCTTACAATTTATCGTCATCTCTCTTGCTCATTTTTTTGCTCTTCTATGCACAGTAAGTATATATAATTTTAATAACGATTCAATATGTTCACATTAAAAGAAATTCCAAAGGCTTTTAACTAAATTACATCTATTTTTAAAACTCAATCGCAACCCAAGTATATGTAGGTACTTTTTTCAATAGCTGGTTTTTTTGACAGATCACGTGTGAGTCGTGTCAAGCTGTCATGTTATTTTTGTTCAGTACTGTTTGGCATCTCATAGCGAAACGACTTACGTCTGAACAACGTTGTCAAATCGTTCAACTTTATAATGAATATTTGCGTTCTGTAAAGAATGTGTTTTGCGCTCTTCGCTCAACTTATGGTCAACTCAATGGGTTCAGCGTACTATTCCCAACAACATCACCCATCTAGAGACCCTGCATTCATTATTGGATACTATTCTAACGAATACACCACGTCCAGTGAAGAAAATATAGCAGCCGAAGCTGAGAGAGTACATGAACACCATGGAGAGTCGATTTGGCAGCGTTCGCAGCAACGCGGAATGACATATGGAACGACGTATGAAAAGCGTACAGCTTGAGCACAAACTGAAGCCGCTCAACCTTCCCAACGACATCGCTTCGGTCTACAGGCTCATCAACTCGGCGACATTTGATTTCAACAAGACGGCGCCACTCCCCCACATCGCAACAATCAATGTATTCATTGAAAAAACACTTCGGTGAGCAGATGATTTCATATTTTTCCCCATTATAGTTGAAGTTTCCGTGTTTTTTTTTTTCTTTAAAAAAGTAGGGAATTTCGAAATAGATCATCCTTTATATTATACAACGTGGTTGTATTTTTTTTTTAGTTTCAGCGAAGTTTAATGCATCACAAATGTACGGATTATTGTTGGAACAACACATGATTTATAATGAAAATTAATGTCATCGGAATTATGTGACTTGATTTTTTTTAAATAACTCCGAAAATCACCGTTTTATATTATATTCATAAAATAATATAAAACGGTGATTTTCGGAGTTATTTAAAAAAAACTTTACACATACTGTAAAAAATTAAATTTCAATTTGCTTCACTTTCTTAAATTTATACGGTGAACAGTGTACCACCATGCTTGTAACACTTAAGGGAAAACGTCTGAGGTTTACAAAATATATACATAAATCCTCAACATGACGAACTCAGTCGATTAAGCTGTGTCCGCGAACATACGCAACCAAGTCACTGAGTTTTTGAGATATCGATCTGGAAATCTACACTTGTTCTTGTATATCTAAGAAGCTCCTCAATTGTTGGAATCGCCGACATCGGACCACTCTATCATATAGCTGTCAGCTAAACTGAACGATCAAAATCCTGTCCTTGATAGGCTTTTATTTTATTTGTCCAGCTATCTTCACAAAGTTTGCCATGACTTATTGCTTATAGAAACGCGCAACCTGAGAACAAATTGTTTAGATCGGGCCACTAGAGCATAGCTATATGCGATAAAAACTGATCGATCGAAACTAAGTTGCCATTCTCAAAAAAAAAATTTGATAATATATTTTCGCGTTATTTGACAAAGAGTATTACCCAAAACAACGGTATAAGTAGTCCATAAATAAATTGCTCATATAGCTGGAAATAAAAACTGTTTGATCAGAATCAAGTTCTTGCGCGGAAAGTTTCTTATTTGTGTTAACGTTTTTTTTTATTTTTTTTTTTATTTACATTTTTTTAACTTATTTTGTTTTATTATAATTTATTTCAATATTATAAATCATTATTTTTTTTATTTTATATTATCTTAATTTAAATTATTTTTTATTACTTTTATTTTTTTCATCTTTCAGATTGGAAGATTTGTATTATTTTTATTAACTTTATTTATAATAATATATTTACTTTTGTTATTTTATTTTATTTTACCGAAGTTAACGTTTTTGTTTTCCTTAATTAACGTTTTTTAACTTATTTTATTTTATATTTTATTAAAATTATTTTATTTTTTTATTTAAATTAATTTTTATTAATTTTATTTTATTCCATTATATTTTATTTTGCTTATATTTGTTTTGCATTATTTTTTTGTCATTACATTTTATTTTTTTATTTTATTTTATTATATTTCGTTTGTATTTATTTTATACCAAATTTTACTAATTGTATTTTATTTTTTTTTTTACTTCACTTAATTTTTTAATTTAATTCTTTTTTTTAATTTTATTCAATTTTTTTGTTATTTTATTTTTTTTATTTCACTTTTTTTTAAATCTTTTTAAATTTATTTTTTTTTTATTTTACTTAATTTTTTTATTTTATTTTTTTTTTATTTCACTCAATTCTTTTTTTTTATTTTACTTTATTTTTTTTATTTCACTTAATTTTTTAATTAAATTTTTTTTAATTTTATTCAATTTTTTTTTTTGTTAGTTTATTATAACACAAAAAAATAAATTTAATTTGCTTTTTTTATGTTATTCTATATTATTCTATTTTGTTATTTATTTTATATTACACTTTGTATTATTTTATTATATTTTTACCAAAAAGTTTCATCACTCTCAACTTTCTCCTCAATAATTTAATTTCGCTTATTTTTTCTTATTTACACCAAAAACATTTCACTGCGCTTTTTATTTCTCCATTCGCTATAAACTTTTTAATGAGTTATGTCAACTTGCAACTGTCCTAACAAAGCTACGCTTACGCCAGACTATTCACTGTCGAAAATTGTCACATTTCTGTTCGGGACAGTCACCAAATTTTCACCATTCTTTTACATAGAATTTCTTTTCGAAAACACCACGCCAACAGAGGCAACGGCGCGCGCAGGTGGGCAGTGGTAGCTCAGCTGTTGCTGCTTCTTGCAAGGCCAAGGTAACAAGCAACAACACAAAACACACACACTCGCTTGTGTTTCTGAATAAGAATTTGATTTCTCGCTATTTTCAAGCACTGAAAACAACAACAGCAAATAGTACTATGTAAATGGGAATGGGAACCACTGTTATAACGGGTTTGCGCGCCTCGGTCCTACACTTGGCTTGAATATTTGTTGTTTGCAAGCATTCAGTCACGCAGCAGCAGCAACAACACCAACAGCAATCACACGCACTTTCTGCCATCTACCGTATGTTGTTGTGGAATTAATTTATTTTTGTTTTTTGTTGTTTTCTTTTTTGTTATTGTTGTTGTGTTTTCTTACGTTCTTTCTTTCTTTTTTTGAGCTGTCGATGGCACGTCAGACGCAGAAATTAAATTTTTTGGCTTTCGATTGGGGAGAGCAGCAGCAAACATATAGCCTTTGGCTAATTTAGATGAAATTCACTTATTTCACTTTCTCTGCGCACTTTCACTGGTGCTCCATTGACTTTTCACTTTCATGAAATATTTGATTTTCGATTAAGAATTCTATCAACAAACGCTTTAAACGCTTTTTGCACAGGAATATTTAAAATTACTACGACACATCAACATATGTATGTATGTGTGTATGTAAGCACACACATACCCATGTACACATAAATTTGTACGCACTTACGTATGTATGTGTGTGTTGAAAAACGTTGTCGTTGGAAGTGAGCGCCTCCCAGCTGGGTTGCACTGCGCTTTCCCTTCTCTGTGTATGTGTGTGTGTGCGTGCGGATGTACACTTCCGGCTGAGTTTCACTTTGGGCCGCTTTGCGATTTAGTCCGTTAACCACGTCCGTTCTTGAAAGCAACACGTCTGCTACTGTTGCACAGCGTACGAGATGGCAACTTGTGGCTGCCGAGATGCCGAAAACGGGACCGATGTGGATGCTGCTGCCAACACGTCGAACAACCACTCTGACTCCGTTGATGCTGTTGCTTCTAAACCCTGATAATATTGTTGCTGTTATTGTTGTAGCGTGATTATTCGTTTATATGCGCAACAACAACAGCAGCAATCAGCTGTTGTGATGCTGCGTCGCCTCGCCAGTGAAGTCTCCAATAATAAACAGATGAAAGCTCTTGAGAGGAGAGCGCGAACATAGAGTGAAAGTGAGAGCAAGTAAGCTCGCGAATGCTGTGCAGCACTGATACCTCTTATCAGTGGGCCTCCGTTTTTGACCTCTCACAACTTCAATAACCCTGGCATATTGCATGTATCAGTTTGCTGTTGTTGTTGTTAGTTGTTGTGCTGCTATCATTCTTGTCTGCAAAAAAATGATAAAGATGAACCGAAGCAACAGCCTGTTGAAAGGCGATAATATCTGCGAGTATCTTTGCCCGTGTATGTGTGTGTGTTGCAGTGACAGTTGGTCACATGGTTGTTATATGGAATCATACAAAAATATTTGTTTTGTGCAATATGGAATGTGAAAACAAAAAAAAGTCGGAAGGCCTCTCCAGAAAGGCCTTGAAACACTGTGATGACATAGGTATTGTCAACAGATGTGTCTCTGTGGTGATATTGGGTCTTAACTACATTAATAGTGTCAAATTGACCATAAATTTTTGAATTAAAAGTTTAGTGAGGTTATGTTGAGGTTGAGCTTGAGGTAAAGTTCTTATGACAAAAAACATTAGTTAGACGTTAGTTAGACCAAGTTAAAAAATTCTTACAAATGGGATCATATCTATGAAAATATAGAGCCATAATTAATAGCCTTTTGTTGTCTAAATTGGAGAATGTTGATATGAATGACCTGTGGTTCCGATGCTATATGCCATAGAGCCAATGAGACAATCAATTTATTGAAGAAAACTTTTGATGAGCGCAATATGCCATATACATATGATTCCAAAATCGTGCCTGGCCTATCTAAATCTTTTTCGCTGAATGCAAACCGTTGGCCAGTAATATTTTCGGATTTAGTTCAGTTCTGTTCGACTCCACCTAATTGTACTCTACTACGTCTGTAATATTCTTAGTATTATTTTTTGTTGCAGTTCGTATATAATTACCAAATATTCTCAGTGGGTAGAGTGGTTGTCTTACGACGCACCTAGGCCTTGAGGAAGCCCATTGTGATACCACCAAGACTAAAGTCACCCCACTTTATTGGCACTTCTCTGAATCACCCCGTGCTTCGAATGAATTCCGGCAGTACGAAAAGTTTTATCTGTACCACCTCCGAGGCGTCGACAAGAAACCTTCGACTGATAGTAGCGATTAACTGCACTTATAGAGTTATATAATCGCATAGAAGATCTTTGATAGACATGGCATGTCTCTGACTCTGATCTTTTAATACTCCTATCAGAGTTCTTATATCATTCCTTTTAAATTGTGCGGCTCACATTTCATTCACGCCACTTTTGCCCTCTTGTTGAGCAAGCTAGACTGTTAAGGTAAATAGAGAGAGAGCGAGAGAGAGAGAGAAGAGGAAATTAGTTTATAGATACGCATGAACGAGGTGCGAGGTACCCGGGGGCACCGCGACTGTACTTCGGAGCGTGCGGGCACCGACTGGATTCGGTAGAGCTGGCAAGTTGTCTCCGAGCACCTAGAGAGTCAGGACAAACAATTTCGCGCGACGTATTTCTGATCAAGCAGGCTTACCCAGATGTTGCTTTAGCAAGAAGTGGTGTATTTCGGTGGCACCAGGTCGTTTTGGGGGGCCGGGTAGAGGTCGCTGATGAAGACCGTGTGACCAACGGTCTTTTTTTGTTTCCTTGCCTGATAAGGCCGATAAAAGGCAAGCAGACGACATAGGGTATCCAAGCAGTATGCACCTTGACACTGAAGGCTATTCCAAAGAATGCCTTCTGTGACACCTTTAATGCTTGGAAATCGCGCTGGCAGCGCTGCATCCACGCAGAAGGAGCTTATTTCGAAATTTTTAAAAAATTGTAACGATTGATTCAAACCTTGTATATCTGTAGCAGCCGCTAAGCTTAGACGTGTTTTTATAAGCTTGTTGGTTTCCGTTTGTGGAAAAATATCATTATTATCATGTTTCTGAATTCTTAGCAAAAAATAATATCGCAATGAAGCTGAACATTCACAGAGAAAGTGTAGATCCTTCTCTTCGTGTTTGCAGCTACAACAAGTGTTGTGGGTATACCCAATTTTAACGCATGTTCTCCAAAAGGTCAGCTATAAATCTGTTTAAACTTCTCCTAGACCTACGTACTGAATCCTTATTTTTTTCTTGTCATAATTTGGCATTACTATTTCGTAGTCCTGTATTTGGTTGAAGATTTCCATCTATTTAAGCTATTTAGCTATGTATATAAAGATCCTCGGAGTATACCCCCGTAAGCACTTATAAACTACTAATTAATAACAATGATCCCAAGGCTTCTTTCTTAGCCAGCTTGTCAACAACAGCAAATCTTGATACTTAAATCGGTCTATAAGTATAATAAACAACGACTGTTTAAAGAAATTATTATTTATTTTTAATTTGTTTGTACTTCTTTTTTTTGTGCATTTCGTTACGTTTCAAAAATAACGTACATATATCATTTTCCTTATTTTCTTTAAAAATTTTGCTATATTGTTATGTATAACACTGTATTAATACAGTGCATAATAAACTGTCGAGATAAAAGCTCATACTCGCTGTGCTTTATGCTCACTCTCTCCACACTCTCTGTAAAATCTCTACGAATACTTAATATTCACTCGCTGATAAGCACAGCGTTATACTGCGATTATATTCCTCATGCAAACCACAACAATAAATGCCACAAAAAAACTCAAAACTAAAAACAAAAGTTTACGGAAAAGTTGGTGCGACAATTTGTACCAATGTCCGAGCAACAGCTTAGCTGCCCACCGATGGCTAACCGACAAGGCCGCTGCAATCAGTAACTCCAAACTGAATTTGCTCTAACGATGCCAGCAAAAACAATAGCAACTGCAGCAAAGTGGAAACTCAAATGACAACCGGTTAGTTGGAGTAGAACAATTATGGTCAAATGAAGGCTGTGAATGCAACAGATGCAAAATTTATGACTATTTTCAGCTTGAAACGCAGAGGCGAAGGCAAAAGTAAGCCTAAAGTATGCCACGCACAATGTTTTCATTTAGTTGCCAGTTGTTGAAACCAAAGCGACAGATTGGTAATGAATTACTGCAAGAGGCTCCGACCAATGGTCGTACCGCAGCATATTGCGGAGCACAGAAATATACATACAACAAAAACAAGTTCGTTGTGAGTGTGGCGGAGGAAATGGCGACACCTATAGCGAGTGTTTGCCGAGGGTGTAGCGCGTGTTTACAGCTATGCGTATGAAGTGGCTTCGAATTACCGTCTCAAGTGTGGCACTGCTGAAGTGTGGGTGCCGCAGCGGCGGTTGTAGACATAGTGACGGTGCTGAAAGTCCAGCGAAAGCCAGTTGGCAGGGTTGTAGGAGTTAGTAGGTAAAATAGAAGTCAGCAAAGCCGCAAGCTGTTGGATACTGTGATCCAAGGATACATATTTGTAGGAGGGTTGGTAGTTGCGTTTATAAGCATCACAGCGTGGTTTCACAAATTTAAAGGACGCTGTAAAGAGGAAAGTTATAGGAGGTTATAGAATAAGAAATTATTAGTTAGCTATATGAACTCAAATTGTAGGCATTTATTAATAAACCTCAATCGTTTTATAACTTCAATATTCACATAGCGAAAGCGGAGACATCTGACCAGTCACTTGTTCGTTAGCTAGGAACGTCCTCTACCGAATCCACTACTACTCTGAAGTACAGCCACGGCAGAAGAAAACCAGTCCTATTACTCTCCAGGCAACCCCTGTAAGGTCCTCTCTCTACGAACAAAGACCAAACTCTAAAAATTCCTCATCATTCCCGTCCTGCACCAGCAGAGGCATGGACGGTGACAACATCTCATGAGTCAACGCGTGGAACATTTTACTTTTTGTTGATTTAAGTTCTCAAATGTCACATACAAAAAGAAAAGTAGTAAAGCAACTACTTTTAATGTTTATTTTTTTATAATTGTATGGAGTGCCACCATAAGGCTTTGTTAAAGGCCTAAACTGATCCGCCATCACGTAAATGCCTTTTATGCGCTTCGGAGACACTAAAAAGTATTCGAAGTAATATTAAGTCAAATGATTTTCGAATTTACATTGTTTCTGTTTTTTAGCCGAGACACACACCACTGAACCCTTCATTTGCTGTCGAACGTGTTTTCAAAAACTCAGAACAATTTTAATGGTGTTAAGAATCGTATACGCACTCACGGACGTGTGTCGCCACTAGACAGTGCTCAGTTAGTATTCCGATCATGTTCCTACACAGTCACTTTTATCGAGTGCCAATAGAAATTTTCTGTACTTCCAATCTACCGTTTTGCACATCACTTTTGCAGTTTTGCACACAGGTAGTTCATTCCATCGAGTCTAGATTTTTTTACCATACTTCTGTCCAGATCGTCGTATAGACATGCACACGTTGCCTGGTGTTAGCCGTACACCATTCTCGTCTCTTCATCGCAATTCCTGCCGATATGCGATACGAGGTTACTGCATTGTTTGCTGCTTTCACAGAAGCAAAGATCTCAGCTAGAAATATACTGCAGTGGTCCGGAAACCTAAGTTGTGCCCAACTCTGGACAGTATATTCCCGTACCAACTCCATCGTCTTTTTTCGAGCCATCCGTATAAATGTTTGGAATGTTGCGCGTAGCTAACATACCTTTACGTTAGCCGAATTTTCTGTGGTTACTTTGAACATTTTTCCTAAGTTGAAAGGTGGGATCATGCAGTCCAAAAGTTCTATTTGTAAATTTTCCTGCAGCCAGTAGTCGTCTCACCCCTTTTGCTGCGCAGTTTCAGCGTAGAGGTCTATTGGTGGCAGATTTAGTACCAGCTCAAGAGCCTCCGTTGAAGTTGTTCTTAAAGCTCAGCGCAGCGAGCCTCTGAACCCCTTTGCCATTGGCTTCCATTAGGTTGATTTTCGTAGGCCTGTCTATCAACCTATTGCGCCGTAGAGCAGAATTGGTGTAGCAATAGCAGATCCCTCAGCTTGTGTCGTGCATTTGTCTACACGCATATGAAGTATTGCTAGCTTTTCTCACTCTTTCTTCCACGTTGTGCTTCCACAGCAGTTTGCTATCAAAGACTATCCCGAGGTCTTTAATACGGTCCTTTAGAGAGAATCGTGTTCCATTTATAGAAAGGAACCACTAAAGAGGAATTTTGTGCTTTCTTGTGAACAGAAGCAGATCCGTTTTCTTCGCCTTGAACTCCAGACCCGTTTGCTATGCCCAATTTTGGACTGTACTGAGAGTGGTGGTCATAAAACTGGTAATGGTCTGTAGACACCTACCCGCTATTAAGATGGAAATGTCGTCCGCATATACCACTATCTTAGTTCCTTAGCAGTTTATTTAGTACCAATATCCATAGAAACGGAGATAGCACTCCACCTTGCGGAATACCTCTAGCGACTTTCTTAGTCAGTTTAGCGACGTTCCATTCTGCTCTTATCCGTCTAGATGTGAACTGGCTTCTGATCGAGCGTTGTACAGCAAGATCTACTCCTATTGTATGGATACTATTTAGAATATGCTCCGTAGAGCCTTTAACGCTCCAAAAATATTCAGGAGTGTTCTAAGGGCCTATTCTTTATAATTTAATTAATTTTTGATACATTTTTTGCTCGGTTCGAATAACAGTGATGACAATTGATTACATTAATGGTGCCTTATTTTGAACCCATAAAATGTGGAAGATATTCCACAGTTGTAAAAAGCATTCAATGTAAATAGTGAAGTCATCGAAAATATGCCCCATGCTAAAAGATCGACACGTTGGCAGCTGTTAGTTAAAAAATTCTTCTTTTATGGATCGGCTCAACCATTTTGATTAATGTTTTGGGTATGAAGCCTGTCATGTTAGTATCTTGTCAGAATACCAGAATTTTTTGCAAAAACCACGTCGAGCAAAAAAAGAGAGCTTCACAAATTAGCAGAGGACCGTAAATTCAATGTTATTTATCTGTGCCGAGATGTGGCTTTATGAGTATGTCGTCGAAACTGTTCAATAATCTAGCTACTGGGGCTCAAAAAATTAGCCGGAACCGAAGAGACCAAAATTCGCTGAAGGCATTGAAGGCCATCGTTACTGGCTTTTGTTGACTCAGGAGCCTATTTTGAAGGCGATAATAAAGATTTGAATCAATATGCGAACATAAGTAGTATTTTGTTAGTGCGGGTCAGTTTTGATCTTATTTAAATAAGTTAAAGTATATAAACTTTTAAATTTATATTTGCTAAGATTTCTCGAACTATTGACTAGCAGATTTTACAGTAAACGCTTCACTTTCCTACATTTTTTATTCATATTTATTTATTTATTTTAGCTAAAGTGTATTCTATTGTTTTTGCTATTATTTTATTTTATATTTTTCTACTTTTTGCTTTGCTGCCGTGTGCGAAAATCAAAGAACAATACCGTTTAATGGCACATTTGCTTTGTGGCGCCGAAGTGTGTGCCTTTTTGTTGACACACCGCCAGAAACCAAACTTAAGCACACGCACACTAATATACACGAATCTCTCTCTGTGTATGTGCGTGTGTGTAATACTAATTTCAATTGCGTTTTGTTTACCCAAAAGTTTTTTGCTCTTCTGTTTTCTAAATTGGCTTTGTTTTCGCTGGGTATTTACCTTTTAAATGTTTACCCTGTACAGTTATTGCCCTTGTTGGCACTTTTTGCCTCAGAAATGCTGGAGAGAGTTGATGTGGGTTAAATAAAATATTTAAGTATGAATAGTTGTTTGGTTTTTAGCTTTGTTTTTTCACACTTCTTTATTTATTTTTTACTCGCTTTTGTTTTGCTCCGACTGTCGACGGCGGGCACTGACTTGTCTGTCTGCCTGTCAGTGTCACTTAGCGTAAATGTCCATCACGATGGCGAAAAGGCGCAAATTGTTTTTAAGTACAGACATTTTAATTGAAATGTTTCAACTTTTTGCTGCAAAGTTTAGTCCATAATTTATCATAATTTTTTGGAAATTCCTTTGTCCAGAAAAATATTAAATTTAGCTCTGCTGTTTGCCTTTTATTACCCTCACAGTACACGCCAAACATATTCTCACTCACAGACCGGATTCAAATCGTTTAAAATGGAGCTTACACATCTATTAGATTTCGCTAAGCCCAATTCCTTTGCACCTCCAACTTGAGCCGTTAGGCTTCTAACTCGCAACTATTATAATATTTACCTATTTGCTTAAGCAAATGGGCGTGTGTGTGTGTGGAAACCCCCATTTGTGTACACACCCACTTTCTTGTTTGCTCGCTGTTAATATCACCGTTATATCTGCCGCTTTGCGTGTGTGTTGTTGTGTTGGTGTCTGTCAAATATTTGCTTTCCGCTCTATTTCAACCTATTTTGGAAATTAAACTTTTCATGCTTCCGCAGCGCGCAACTTGTGGGATTTGATTGCGATGCTTTTGCCACTCCTTTAACTTCCGTTCTCTGCTCATACAATGATTGCTACCCCCATCATAAATTTCTACTTATCCGTCTTAGACATGCCTAAGCACTTTTCTTATCTTCTTTGCTCACTTTCGTCAGTTATTTATTGTATATTTTTAGTTCGTAAGCAAAAACTCAAAGTGGCGGAGGGAAAATTTCCTTTCAAATTTCTACCCTAAAAAGTGAACGAAATCGGCTTAAAGCAAAGTAATGGAGAGAAATTTGTGGGTACCTAATTTTTGAGAAGTAGACGATAAGAAAATGCAAATTATATTTGATATGATTTATACCTTATTTCGTATTATTGGCGATAATACTGTAAATATGTTGTAAAATCCGATTTTCTACAAAAAAATTCTAGTAAAGAAATTCACGTGTGAACGATTAAAAAAAAATATTTTAAAAATAACGGGTGATCCAAGTGGTGGTACATTTTCAATAGTCTTTTTTTGACAGATCACGCGTGAGTCGTGTCAAGCTGTCATGTTATTTTTATTCAGCATTGTTTGGCATTTCTTTATGGAAAGAGGTACGCGTGGACAACGTTTACAAATCATTCAACTTTATTACAAAAATTCGCGTTCTGTAAAGAATTTCTTTTGCTTCGCTCAACTTATGGGTGTCAACACAACCAGCCTACTGAGCGTGCTATTCACAACAACATTACCCATCTTGGGACCCAGCATTCATTATCGAAAAATATTCGACCGAATAGACCACGTTCAGCATGCAGTGAAGAAAATATACTCGTAGTAGCCATAGCTGAGAGTGTATAGGAAGACCGTGAACAGTCGGCGTCGTTCGCAGTAACCTGGACTGACATATGGAACGACTTGACACATTTTATGTCGAGATCAAAAATTGAAGGCATACAAAGTAAAGCTTATGCTAGCAATGAAGCCGCTCGATCTTCCCAGGCGACCAAAAGATCCGACGTTTTCGGAATTGCCACGCTTAAGACGAAGAGCAACCTGAAGAGATTTAGGAGCTGCAATTTCATCCAGAAAAACAACCATTTGATGTGGTTCGTGGGCCAGTTGAATCATATATATTTCCTCCAAAATTATGGGGATGAGAACGTAACCATTATCGCGTCATTATAACCGACTATTTGATGCCTGAAATTGAAGCTCGTTGGGCCGGTCGATTGGCCACCAAGATTGTGTGATATCACACCGCTAGACTTCTTCCTTTGAGGTTATGTAAAGTGTAAAGTCTATGCGGACAATCCCGCTTCCATTCGGGCCATGAAGCAAAACGTAACGTCACACGTGTCATCCGCCAGTAAGGCGAAATGGTCGGTCGAGTCATCGATAATTAGACTTAACGGATGCACCATTTGAGACGTAGCGCGGCCAACATTTGAAAGTGGTTATCTTCAAAAACTAAATGCCGAAGAATGTTCTTTCGAATGATAATAAACATTCCCCATTAAATTTGAATTTTCTGTGTTTTTTCTTAAAAAAAAAAGTACGGAATCTCGAAATGGATCACCTTTTAAAGTAAAAATGTTGTTCATAAATAAAAAGGTTTGTCTTACTGGTCCACTTATGACTTCCTAAGGCTCATGTTGAAGCCCCGTTTTCAGAGTCAATAATTTTAGCTGGGATTATATTAAAGTTGGGGGCATTTGGTTTTGATTGGTCAGTTCGTTTGACAGCTACATGCTATAGTAGCCCGATTTAGTGAATTTCTTCGGATATTGCAGCACTAGCCTGAGTGAGAATAATCTATGTCGAATTCTGAAAAGATATCTTTTAAAATAATAAAAGCACCAGATCTTGTTCTAATCCTCTTAACCTAAATAGAATTTTCGTACAGTTTTTTTTAAACCTCAACACATCCATAAATAACCTATATCAGTGTCAAAAATTCTAATGTTGAAGCTGCTAAGGCCTTTTGATCAAGCTAAATATAAATAAACAGCTAACTGACCTCAACAAAGCTAATTGATTTCAAATAGGATTGTTGTCCGCGCCAAGTTTACAACAAATTTCATTGATCTCAACAAATGTCATTGAGCTCAGGAAGAGTTGTGGTCATCGCTAAAATTAAACAAATGGTTCATCGATCTAAAGGTAAAAAAAGGGTTTTTGATCCGATCGAAGATCAATGATCTCAAGAAAGGTCAATGACTCCAGGGAAAGTTGTTTTCTTTGCTAAAAGTAAATGAAAAATCACATGACATTTAACTCTCGTTAGAAGGGTTGAGGTCCTTGCTAAAGATAAACGAAATGATCATTGACCTAACCAAAAGTCATTGATCTTAGGAAGGGTAGTTCTTTTCGTCAAAGATAATAGCTAAAATATACTTGAACTTACATTGAAAATAATCCTTTTCAAGCCTCTAGACACTGATTTTATGACCATGGTATGTATAGATGAATTCGTAAAGAAAGTATTGATTAACTACTTATAAAATAACTCAGTAAATTCACCTAAATCTTTTTCTGGTCACAATGCATTCTGAGGCTAAGTGCCAATGATGCTAAATATGTTTTCCTAGCCGCCATTTGTCTCATTTATTTTCAAGCGCCGTTAGAGATGTACTGCTTCTTCTTTATTGGCCTTCACAAGCTTTAGAGATGAACAGGTCTGTTATATTATCAAAATGTTTAACTTTATTTCTACTATTATATTATTTCGTGAACTTTAAGGATTTATCGGCAGATTATGTAAACAAAGTGGGAAAGGACACTCGTATATATGTACATATGTGCCAAAAATCGGTTGGAAATTGATAATTGATAAACCGTTGATCTGATGGCTCAAAATACCGTTTATTGCTTAGTGTTTAGTAGACTTGTAAGGTTCCTCTATTTGTGAGCTTTGACTGCCAGACTAAATGCTATTTATAGCTCCCACCGCTGCTGTAATTTTTAATGACCCTATAAATTGCTGGTATTGCTATAGCGTCGTAAAACCTTAAGCAGCACAATTACAGTACCAATATTAACATAAAAATCTTATTGTTTCAAAATGTGATAATATAGCTTAATCACAAATATTTCTTCTTCACATTAATTCATTTCCGATCAGAATTTCGGTTTCATCTAAATATATGTTTATCATCTTTAATTCAACTATCATATTACTTAACTAAAGTGTATAAATGTTAAACTTCAGAATAGACTTTTGTCCTTACCTTGAAATATTAAACCCACCAAACTGATTAGAACCAAAAAAAAATCACATTATTCCCAATTTTGGTTACTTATGGTCCTTTAGTTATATCCCGTTAATCTTCCGATTGTAATTTTCCATGCTTCATTTTTTGTCACTATAAAATAACTAGCTAACAGTAAGCCTGAAGGCACTTACATACACACAATGCTGAAAATATCACTCATACGCCATGCTGCCCCACTTTCTCTAGTACGAAACCATATCAATGTAGACGCATACTAAAATTTTACTTGGACCATCATAATAAGTTTCATTAATTTAATGAAATTGTCAATTTCATGTTGTAATTTGCCCATTTTGCTTTTTATAGATTAATATAGATTATTATTACTTTACTTGGGTATGCAGTGATGACAATTTGAATTTATGCAGGCGACAATATAAGCGTGTTTTTTGGAATCCTTAGCTAGCGAATTGTGATATAATTTTTATAATTTACGATTGTAAAAAACCGGCTAAATGAATTTAATATCATATACAATTCAACACTAATTTTTTGAGATATCTTTGAGACTTTCCAAAATCAAGTAAAACCAAATTGAGAAAAAATGAAATTTATTCGTTAGTTAGTCACTTTAGTAGAAAATTTCGCATTATATTTGACTTTCCTAATTGATATAACCTAAAATTAGTTTCTTCTAAATTATAAATTGATTATTACCATAATTTTTGAAATCAAGTAAAAGTTACGCAGAAAGCAGTAATCAAGAAATTATCAGATTTAAAGTAAATAAATAAGAAATTATCAGAAATTTCAAAGCAATAAGGAAAAATTTCTTATATTTGGCGTATTTCGTTTCAATTAAGGCTTAAATACCCAAAATATTATTGAAAGGTTCCTAAGCTATTTATTTAAACGCATCTACTTTGAAGCTCCCTCTACTTTCTGACTGCAATAAAATTTCCTTCCGGCATATTTCCGTCCTTCCATTTATAAATAAGATATTTTTATTTAATTATATGGTGGTTCATTTTTCCCTTCCAGTAGATTTCCTTGCATTTAGCGCTCAATATAAATAAGAATTTAAATGCCATAAATTTGAGCGAAACAGCCAACACATATCCTTGCTGCCGCGCTACCTTCTATACCAATCATACTTAGAACTTCAATGTGTATTTATACTTTGTCCACGTGTACTTATAATTATGAGTATAGCACTATAGATATGTTATATTATATATTATCCGAGAGACCCTGTAAGGAAAGTGACAGCTGAAGAATGTAGATTAGATTCGGAGCCACATGTAAAGAAGTGACGACTCTACTTCAGGGAAACTATAATGTTATAAAAGAACCTCTTGCTGAAGTAAATTTAAGTCTCCAAGGTCTGCGAATTTTCTCATTTTGTATGAATAATCAATAATAATTTGTCATGCCTGTAATCGACCTAAACTTTCTAAATAGGAACATAGGCACCTTTTTGGGAACCAATCTGTTTGAGTGTTAAGTTCAAACACGATTTCTTTTAGACCACTGAGGTATGAATTTGTTTCAGAATCTGTGAATCGATTCAACACGTTTCTGTTATTATTTGGTTAATGTATAATGTCAATATTTTGGTTAATGTATTGGTTATGTTTTGTGTATGAAACAATGCTAGACACTTACCAAAAGACCTGAACATTTTGCGAAACAGACGTCGATGTGGCAAAAGAGATGCTTGATAAGGACCCTACATTCATCAAATCCATCGTATTTTTATGAATATGACATTGAAAGCGTTGAACTATCCAACGAATGGCGCTCAAAAAATTTGCCGAATAAAATTATAGTTTTTTGCCAGTACGGATCAAATTTGATTCAGCTGGTATTTGCATCAAAATATTAAAAATTTTATTTTGTAAAATTATGGTATAAATATACATATATGGTATTTTAAATTTTTTCCTACAGGTTACTCACACCAACTAGCCACCACTGCATATAAGCTACAACAACACAACACACATAGAATGTGTGCTGGCAAATAAATGCTTCGTTGACTTTTAATATCCCTAAAGTCCATGAAGGTGGATAGCAACAAGCGGTTTTGATGACTTTGCGATAGCGTGCACGCGGACGTCCTCGACTCTCAGGGTCGGTTATGGCCAAAGGGAATTTCAACTGTCATGGCGAGGCAAAGAATGACACAAACTGCTGGCAAAATGAAGGTGGGCAAGGAAGCAAACAAACGAACGATATGCCATATGCATGTACACACATCCACTCACACATGCGAAGCAGCACAGACAATCAGACAGAAGCTTAGACAAAGAACGCGCAGACAAATAGACAGACAGACAGACAATGCGATTGGCGCTGAACAAAAGAAAGGCGCATTACTTAGTTTATGCTTGTGGAGAATACACATGTGGAACTCTGTTAATTAGACATACATGTGTATGCATGTATGTGTGTGTGTGTCTCTTGCTGTGTATATATGTGCTTAAGCGGCTAAAGAAGAAAATTGCATGGAATATTAAATGCTAAAAACGGATGATTTGTACTGTCGCTGGTTGCTGTAGTAACGGACATAAGGATAGTGGAGAATATGAAGTAGCTTTAATAGTATTAGTATAAGACTAGGTTCTAATAATCTTGCATGGTATGAAGAAGCTTAAACTTGTATAAGCCTAACTCCACTCCATGAACTGGAATAGCGATTTTGGTAAATTTTCTTTCACAAAAAGGCGACTTCACTTATGTGAGGTTAGGTTAGATTCGGTTTGGCGGTTAACATATATCAATAATCCGTTAATCGGCACTCTATAAGAAGTTGTTTACTATCTCTGTACTCTTAAGGTATATATGCTTACGAGGTTATAGCCAATTGGAGATTCGAAGTGAAGCCAGGTCCTTCTCCACCTGGTCTTTCCAAAGGAGTGGAGGTCTTTCACTTCCTCTACTGCCCCCGGCGGATACTGCGTCGAATATTTTTAGAGCTAGAGTGCTTTCGTTTATTCGGACGACACGACCTAACCAACGTAGCCGCTTTCTTTTAATTCGCTGCATTATGTCTGTGTTGTCATATATCTTATACAGCTCATCATTCCATCTACTGCCGCATCCGTCGTTGCCAATGTGCAAACCTTTCTCTCGAAAACTCCAACACAGACTCATCAGATGTTGTCTTCGCCCATGCCTCTGCATGGGAATAATGAGTGACTTGTAGAGTTTGATCTTTGTTCGTCGGGAGAGAACTTTACTTCTCAATTGCCTACTTAGTCTGAAGTGGAAACTGTTCTCAAGAGGATTTCTACATTGAATTTCGATTCTGACATTGTTTGTTGGTTGTAATGCTATTCCCAAGATACGACGAAATTATCTATGACTTCGAAGCCGGCTAACCAGCGGCCCCCGCAACTTTGTTGTTCTTCAGACGGGTAATTTTATTCGAACTTCTTCATTGTCGGGCAATGGAACGTCCGCTTCATAGTCATCGATTGCGAAATCGGGTTCACAATTTCCTGATGTTATGCTTTTACCGCCATTCAGAAGATTGGAGAAGTGTTCACTCCATAATTTCAGTATGCTCTGGGCATACTCCTTTTGGGGGGTTTTACAAGAGTAGTCCGCTGTCACAAAACCGAAGTCCTTAAGTGTCACCATGTTGAATAAGTGTCGAATTAAATCGATAAATTAGTAGAGTATCGCCATTTTTGGTGCCATGTAAATAATCCCCTGAAACAAGAGATGGAGTCTCAAATACCGGTCATAAGAACATATGGACATGGGTCTAAGCCTTAAGCAAATCCAAAGTGTAAAACAATTAACTTCGGTTGTACTTTCTGGGTGTTAAAAAATTCGAGGCTTCAGGGTATAACTATTAATTGAATTAGTCCTCCCAAAATTTTCTCCACAGCTCTACCAATTCCATTCTTTCAAGTGTCATGTTCATCAAATATCTATCAACAACTTACAATGCACACACACACACTTGCAAAAACACTCAGTTGTTGACTCAGTAATTTTCTGCATGTGCCAGCTGTTAAGTCAGCATAAAAGCTGACTGCACTTAAGGTTACCTGTTGGCATATAAAACACAACAGCAACAAAAACGATTGGCAGGTGGTTTTATGCGAGAAATTTTCAGTTGGCTTCTGATTGTAGAAATTTCTTTTGTCTCCAGACGTACATACTACGAGGTATATTCTTCTAGTATACGTGCATATATGTGAGTAGACAAGTTGATTGTTCAACCGCCTTAGTCTGACCATTTGTGCGTATTATTTATGGCTTTGTTCCATGAAAAGTCTTAAGGGTTATTAAATCATTTCTTTGTTGTCTTTTTGCGAAATTTTCTGTTTATGTGGAAGTGCAAAGGCATGTAAGAGCGCAAGAAGTATTGTCTAGCATTCGATTAATTACAGAAACACTTCAAGTTAATGAAGACATGAAGTATAATTTAATTGAAGAAATTATGGGGAATTAAAATAAATCTTATTTTAAAGCAAAGTACTTTTGTAATTGAAGTCGAAGTTTGGACAAAAGAGCACTTAATTTACAAATAAAAACTGAGTTGGGAACTATTAATGTAGTACAGTGTCTTTCAAACTTTTTTACTCTTTCCAAATATTGAATACCTCGACCATTTTAGCAAGGAATGACTTTTACCGGAATAGAAGCAAGGCTGTGATATCTGTGATATAGGAAAGCATATATTGGATGAAAATTTGCGAGAATGATATTGAAACTGGAATCATTGCGAAATATTTTTGATCGAAGATCAATTACCTCACATCCAAATACGCAATTTTGCGTCCACGGTCGAGTTATATGGATAAAGGCTAAGTTTCTGATCTCATGTTTTGTTCATTCACAGTTATTTAGCTGACTATTCTTCTTCTTCAATATTGGCAGTTACAGTTATAGTTACAGTCATTCTTCTTCTGCGCTAATTGACGCCAATTGAAGCTTCTAAGTGTAGCAGGTTCTTCTCCACCTCATCTTTGCAACGTAATTGTGGTCTTCCTCTTCCTCTGCTTCCCTCGACAGCTACTGCGTCGGACCTTTTCAGAGCTATAATGTTTTCATCCATTCGGACGACATGACCCAGTCAGCGTAGCCACTGTCTCTTAACTCGCTGAACTATGTGAATGTCGTCGTTTGCAGCGACTGTGGTACTATTCGCCCTTGCCATAAATCCTCCGCAGAACCTTTCTCTAGACAACTTCTAAAGACGACTCATCAAATGTCATCGTCTATGCCTCTACATCATATAGCTGAACAGGGATGATGAGTGACTTATAGAGTTTGTTTTTTTTCCTCGAGAGAGGCATTTACTTCTTAATTCCTTACTCAGTCCGAAGTAGAACCTGTTGGCAAGAGTTATTCTGCGTTCGATTTCGAGGCTGACATTGTTGTTGGTTCTAAGATAGACAAAATTATCTGCAGCGGCGAAGTTATGACTGTAAATTGTGATGTGGGAGCCAAGTCAGATGTTGAAGCCAATGATAACAATATCATCGGCGTACGCCAGCAGCTATATACTCTTATAGAAGATTGTATCTGTTCGATTAAGCTGTGCAGATCGAATTATTTTCTCCAGCAGTAGATTGAAGAAGTTGCACAATAGGGAGTCGCCTTGTCTGAAACCTCGTTTGGTATCGAACGGCTCGGAGAGGTTCTTTCCGATCCTGACGGGGAGATTACGCCAAGTTTTTATCGTTACTTCTTCGGTTTCAGCTGACACGGTTGACAGGCGTGTCCAAGAATAACAGAAACAAAATTGCGCCGGTGACGTCGTAGGTCATAGAAGTGTTTAAGCTACTGTTTACAATTTACAGGCAATTCACAATTCTTTTATGTCGCCTCTTCTCATTTTACAACCTATGACGTCACCGGTATTTGAATGAAAGAATCTCGAATTCTATCATTCTAGGCACAGAACGAAGCCTCTTTGTTGCCAAGAACTGCCAACTCAGATACCTAACTTAATTTATAAGAAATTTGCCTTGATTTCACTTACACTCTCTGAAATTATTTTACGTTAATGACAGCCAAATCTCAATTAACCTTGAAATTTGTGCTGATATTGTGTTCCTTACACCCTCAATTATTATTTTCGCTAACCAATGTTCTTTAGATGATTACTTATTGTAGACACAGGTGCAACTTGATTAAAGAAAACGGTAAATATACACCCATGTCAGCATTACTATTCCCAATTCACACTTAAAGGCACCGCCAAGCGGCAATTGGCAAGTCAATACGCCAGTCAGGCAGTCCGCCAGTCGTGTATAAGCCTCAATTAGTCAATTAAAAAGCCATTGCCCTGGCGCAACACGTACAAGACACATTTGCGAATGGTTTTTCTACAACAAACAATACCGCAAGAGTGTTGCGAGCACACAAACCTCACCACAATAATGTTCTACAAACTCATAAGCACATTTAAACAGCCATACACATACATATGTATATAGTATAATATTTGTAAATGGTTTGTTCTTAAACTTTCCTTTGTTGGTCTGTGCCACACACAAACACACAGGCAAACATATCCTCAACCGTGTCTATGAAAAACTTTGTCTGTACAAATTTCCATGTTCTCCTTCATTGTTTTGTTGGGTGCGAGTGTTGCGCCTTGCCACAGTGTTGTTACACTCATACATATGTATGTATTAGTATTTCAATGCCATTGGGCTTTGTCCTTCCTTCGTGACACCTAGTCAATGGCATTCGATTGCGTTTTGTTGCACATATATGTGGTTATGTGTGCAGGTGTTGTCTTGTCTATGTTTGTATGTATGTGTGTTTGCTTACTTGTTCTGGTTCTGACCCTTGCTTCCTTTATAGCACTCGCTTTCTCTCCATTATAAGACCATTAATCGTTTATTATTTTATTATTGAGCGAGTGGCTTTCGCTCTCTTGGGATATGTTCTCCCATTTTTTTCTTCACCAAGGTCATTGTTGTTCATTATTTTGAGGTTGCTACTTTGAAATAACGAACTTGACTTGATAACTGTTTTCGGTTTTTTAGTCATTATTGGCATGCTTAAAGGTCTCACGGGAGTACATCGAAGTATACAGATCAAAGACTCGCTGTCCCTTAGAAGCAAGTAAATATTCCTTTCAACCTTTTACATAACTATATTCGGAGAACTATATGGATTGAGCTCAATACTAACTAGTCCTTGTCCACCCTCAAATATTTGAAATTTCATTCGTTCCTTGATCCACTTCGCAATTAGAGGTACAATGAGGTCACCTGCATTTTGTAATATTAGATTCATGAAGCAATTCGAACAATCATTGACTTCGTTCACACAACGGTCAGGCCCAAATAACCGAAATAAACCCAGAAGCATTCTTTCAAAGTACTTAAGGGATGTTCAACAACTACTGGGGCTTAGAAATCATTCCACCAAAGTATGTAAATATCGGCAACTACGGATACTAGCAAGCATCTTTCGAAAACATAACTTAAACGCCATACAGTTAAGTTAAGTTTGGTCAGTTCTAACGTCATCCATCTTCCATGAGTGGCCAGTAAGTTGTGATCTGTCATTAGGCCAACAACCGTCTTGAAGTTTTTTCGAAACCGTGTAAGTAGAAGCATGCGCCTGATATTGGCGATCCTGCAAAGCCTTAAGGCATTCAGTCATACAATGATCTGTCTGTCAATGCTTTCAGATATTTCTTTATTTATAGTTTTTAGTGTATTTCGTGCACGGCTTCGGTAATCGAACTCATGGAACCTCATCGTCAACTTTTCGTTTACCGAAACGCCCTTTTGAGCTGGAACCCTGTACCCCCGCTTTTTAGCAGCCGCTACATCTACTGTCTACCTGCTTCTTAAGACATTCTCCGACACATTGTTATTCTTTATGTTGTTCTCTGCATTGTTAACTATCTCAGCGGCTTTTCTTACCGAGACTTCCGCCTTCAAACTGCTTGTAGCCGTACAGTTTAACAAACCATAATTTCCTAGCTTTCTTATTATTTAGATTTTTTTTCTTCAAAGAACTTCATTATATTTTATAAAAAGGTCAGATCGAAGGGCAGATCCTCGTAGCCCTATGCAGGATCTTTCTTAAACAGCCAATACTCCAAGCTATAGATGACTAGACAATTATCGATCGACGAAGATCTTTGTGCCTTACAAAAATTTGTTGAAGCGGCTCATATAATACTTATCGACCCTAGCCATTTTGCCAGGTTCGCCGAAAAAGTAACTACCGAGAAGCTGCAATTTCAGTCTAACAAAAGCTGGACAGTTGAGAAAAATTATCTAGATGATGCTACGGTGACTTCTTCCAATTTTCTTCCGTTCTAATTTTGCTAAGAGCAAATAGCTCACTGGAGGTCCATAGATCCAACGCATTTGAGCAAGAGGATGACGGAGTACCGACTAAAACTAATAAAATTGGGATAAGGGTTCATTCCCTAGTAAGCCTATTAGCTTTGCAGCACCCACATTTTAAAATAAAATTTTATTTCATTTTGTACCGGAATACGTTTTATGTAAACGCAGCATAATGTCCGGATATATTAACCATAAAACAGTGTAGCATACACTTTCTTTTTTCCAACAAAATCTTTTTTTTTCATTTTTTTATATAAACGCAATTAAAAGTTACAAATGCATTCCGATGCAAAAATTAGTTTTAGTTTTAAATATTTACCTAACTTTTTATAGCATAATTTTTCACGTAAATGTAAAACAACACATATGGCATGATAAGCAATTTTCTTATCTTTACCCAACAGAGGCACAAAAAATTCCCTATACTGTAATAGAAGCAACACTTGGGCGAGCAATTCGCTCAAGTGCTTCTGACATTTACTTCGCCGCTTTTCGCTCAGTTGTCTTTTCTCGTCATTGCTCATTTGTTGTGTTTTTGCGTGTGGATTGTCAAGTGGTTTTCGCCGTTTCGTGTTCGTTGCAGTCAAGTATTATTTTGGTGTTCGACATTCGCGCATATGGTGTTCACTAAAAAGCAATGAATTTCTTAAGAAAATAACAAAGTCACAGTATAGTTTTGCGTTTTCGCTAATTTAACTAATTAAAAGATAAAATTGTGTTCCTTTATTGCCTAGTGGCTGTGCTAACGTAACTACATACAAATATATACATATATATCACATATTATCGGCTATTGTGCACTTCTACTTGGCTATACTTGTGCTGTTGTGTGGCAGTCTGCCAGTCTGCCAGTCAGCTACGCGGACAAGATTGTATCTATCGATTGCTAAAACAAAAAAAAAATAATAAAAATAACAAAAAATTTTGAGATGTGGCTTGTGATTCGGTTGGTGGCCGGAGAAGCGCAACAAGTAATAATTCGTCGTCGTGTAGAAGTGCGATAAAAACAGCAAAAATTTGATCTTATGAACCAATAAATTGACAAAGTGTCAAGTTTTTTGTCTTTCGCATTCGCATTAATTGCAAAATTCAAGCGCAAAGAGGCTAACCAACAAATAAAGCCAGTTTCATATACATATCTACAAATGCGTGTGCTTGTATATTTTTGAATACGACAAGATTAAAACAAATTGCAAAAGTTAATTGAATAAAATACTAAACGTGTGTTCGCATTTATTGCCATTATTCTTATTGTTATTATTATTTTTGCTGTAGCTTCTATGAGCATACATACATATGTATCTCTGATTGTTAATATGTGCCCGGTGGCAATCAGAGTGTGATCGTTGGTGTTTGTTGTGCGTGATGTTGGCATGATTGTCATATGCAAACAATTGAAATATTCGCGCATTTAAAAGGTTGCACTAGCAACAACAACAATAAAACCACACTGTAATAGCAAAAATTAAAGTGTACTACTAACGAGAACGACCAAAAACATATCATATCACAGTGGTGGAGGCAACAGTTGGGGAGCAAAACAAAAACTTGTGGAGCCGTGTCGTCGTACTTAGTTGTCGTGGCCGCAACACCCGCGCCGCACCCGCACTACAGAGTGTATGCGTCAGTTTTACGCATACGACGTACGCCTTGGACGCACTGAGGCAATCGCACTCGCGGCTGACAAATAGAAAGACACAGACGGAGACGCAGACTGCTCGAAGGTGAACACAATTCACATTTAGCTATATTTTGTTTGTTTTATTTTTACTTTTTTTTACTTTTTTTTTGTATTTTCATTTAACAACATTCATTCTTTCACCGAGCGACAATAACAATCGCAACAACAACAGCAATAGCAGTCGCCGTTTATTGTATATATTCTGCTGTTATGTTATGCTTACTCCGCATCGTTCTATATAAACTTGCACTTGGGTGTATATAGGCATGCATATTTAGTGTATTGCTTTATATTCTATATAGTTACCTATATATTTTGTTAATTGAAAATAATTTACACAACTAGATGTGTATTTGATGTAGTTTCTATTATTGCGGTTACTGCTGCTGCATACATAAATATGTATGTTCGTACGTAAATGCATAGATTTTCGCGCATTTGCAAAAAACGTTAACTTCGGTTGCACCAAAACTGTGATACCCCTCACAGGTGCATCACTTATAACATAAAGGGTATAACCATAATTTTTTATTGATTTTGATCGATCAGTTTGAATGTTAGCTACATACATACATATATGTTCTAGTAGTCCAATCTGAACAATTTGTTCTGAGAGTTTAGAATTCATATCGACATCTCAAACTCTGAGTGACAAGTTCGCGTATATACAGACGGTCAGCCGGGAATGGCCAAATCAAATCAGCTCGTCATAATGATAATTTTTAAATGTTAACATCTATATTTTAAAGGGTCTCCGAAATTTTCCTCTGGGTATTATAAACTTCTTGAAAAACACAATATATGTATATATCCTGTTTAGTTTATAAAAAGTGTATATATGTACATATGTATATATATGTACTTATGTGTTTATTTTTTCGAGTAATTTATCGCACTGTGAGTTATCATAATAGCAACAGCTCCACCATGCATCAGTTAGGCAATCTAAATGCAAGTGTTTGATGACTGGAACGCCAGCAATTTCTTTTATGTATTACAGCATTTGACAAGTAATTCTACATATCTATATACATACATATGTACATACATACAGTCATGTGAAAAATAATTGGGACACATGGCGGTATTTCGTAAAAATGCAAAGAAAATGAATATTTTCATAAAGTTTGAAGTTGTGTTTTTATTTTCAAATAGGTTAATGTTTTTACCATAAGAATATTAGAGAAAATAACTCGAATTCAATTCAAAGAAGAAAAAAATTAATTATTTTAATAGCTTTACCCAAATTATGTTGTGAAAAAAAATAGGAACAACTGCAGTTTAAACAAAAAAAAATGTTCAGTTAATTTTTTTTACAAAATTCTTTTGACGCTTAGAATTTGATTCTTCAATACTTCGTTGCAAATCCTTTATTTTGAATGACAGCCAGACATCGGCGAGGTAATGAGTCAATTAATTTTTGGCACCCGGCCCGGGGAATAGCTTTCCACGCTTCCTGTATCAGTAGCCAAAGTGCATCTTTGTTTGTTGCTTTTTTACCCTTCAAAGCTACTTTCACTTGTTGCCATAAGTTCTCGATGGGATTTTAGTCCGGTGATTGAGCAGGCCAGCTTAACACGTTTATATTGTTATCCGAGAACCATTTTTTTGCTAGCTTCGATGTGTGTTTTGGGTCGTTGTCTTGCTGGAACACCCATCGAAGGGGCATGTTTTCCTCAGCATATGGCAGCATAACCTCATTTAATATATTGCAATAAGTCACCGCTGTCATTGTGTCCTCAATTCGATATATTGGACCAACCCCTTGGTAAGAGAAGCATCCCCACACCATAATTGATCCTCCTCCATGTTTTACAGTTTTAACTGTATATTGCGGGTTAAAAGCTGTGTTCACTGGCCTGCGCACATGCTGAGTACCGCAGTCAGGGTGAAAAAGATTGCATTTGGTCTCATCTGACCACAGGATATTGCGCCACTTCTCCACTGGCCACTTGACGTGCTCATTAGCAAAATGTAACCTTTTAATCACATTTGGTTTGGACAGAAAAGGTACTTTTCTGGGTCTCTTTGCTTTTAAATTTTTATTAATTAGCCATTTACGAATGGTAGAAGTGTCGACGTCCAAAGAAAATTCCTTTTTAAGTTCACTAGAGGATGCGAAGGGGTCCTTTTTTAAAAATCGCATTATATTCCTTTCAAGAGTTGGAGATATTTTTGATTTTCGTCCACGCGTTTCTTTCTGAGGCTTATATTTTATTGCATTCTCTACCATTCTCTTGGAGTAATTCAACGTTTCTGCTATTTTTCCGGTATGAAAATCCCTGTTTGTGGAGGTGTTTTATTTCCTTACGCAGCTCAGGGCTGCAGTGTTGTCCTCTGCCCATTTTAAATTACTAAATTAAATTATATGTTAACTTTCTCAATTTATGATTATATAAAATCTCATATACAATACCTTTATTGCTTAAAAAATTTTAAGAATCCCAATATTTCAAAACTAATACCAATTTAATATTCCCGTCCCTATTATTTCGCACACTCAAAAACGACCTTACTTCACAAAATGATCAACAGCTGCAAAACGACGCCAAATATTTTTTCTTTGATAACGGTTCTTTACTTCACTGACATCCCAGGAAACAGTTGCATGTTACATTTTTGATAATTTTTTTTTAAATGAATCAGATTTTATTTTTTACCTATTTTCAAGCAAGTGTCCCTATTATTTTTCACAGTACTGTATATAGTTCCCCACACGACTTACTGTATATTGTGCTCCCCCATTTTATATATGTATTTGTATGTATGTATGTATATAAATTCTCACTCTACCCTAATGGTTTGAAATTATCGCGCTTGTCGCCTAATTACTTAGACCTACAGTTTTCCAGCCCCTTAGCACCGGGATTGATAATTAGCTTGTGGCAAAAATTATTTCAATTACTCACTTAAACCGCAAAAGCCTTTCATAAGTATGTAGATATAATACTTATATATGCAAATATTTGTATATATTATATAGCGGAAAAATAATATATACATATGTATATGTACATATAATATGTAGAGTGAGCACAATTAAAAACGTAATAAATGTAATATAAAAGCGACAACTGATAAACACAGCTGCAGACACATATATGTAAATACAAAAGTGCAAACTTGTCAGCCTAAAGCAATTAAATTTACACCCAACTGAAAGCAAAATATTTAAATTTTTACAAATATATAAGTGTGTGTATGTATGTTTGTGCAACGAAAGAAATTCGAAAAATATTGTTATTTACATCGAAAACAATGCTGAAACTATTTGCTAAAATAGCGACTGTGAAAGAGTAAATATCATTATTTTATAATAAGCAAACAGCTGCCTTTGTTGTGGACACCTACGAGAAAGAAGAAATGGCACTTTCTTGTTATTGTTTATCTAAAAGGTTATATCGGCTTTCGAATTAAAAAAAATCGGTTTTTGTTTTTGGATATATGTACATACATATGTGACCTGGTCTACGAAAAGGGAGCTAACGTGCGAAAACTAGTTTTCTGGGAAAAGCTGTTAAAAATAATCGTCAGTTTCTCGTTATCTCATTAATTGTTCTCCTTTTTTTTGACACCTAAGCCCGCTTTCCGTAGACCAGGTCACATATATCGAATGTACATAAATTTCAGAATATTTTTCAAAATTTTGAAATTGAAACGGCAAATAATTTCGGAGATATGAGTGTATTTCTAAAACATTTTAAATTCGTGCATTCAACTCCAAAAGCTTTAAACGCGTTAAATTCATCTCAGTTTTAACTTAGTTTCAATACCGTTGCCATTGTAATACCATTTTGCCAATAAATTATTTCGGCGTGTTGGAAATCATTTTTCATGAACTTCTAAAAAATGTGGTTAGGGACTTACAAGCATACATACCATACGCGGTACTCGTGCAATTCAAATGTATATACATATGTATTTCGGCAAATAGAACTCGGTAATGGACACGAAACCTAACAATTTTCTCTTTTACGAAAGATATCCAAAGCTGCCCTATTCCTTCAAAACACAAAAACAATTAAATACTTAAAACAAACCTTAAAACAGGTGGGTGTTGATATTTTTCGCTATCCAGAACACTTTAGAATATCGAGATTATTCCGAAAAGTTAAAAAACTCATATCTCTACAAAGTAAATGATTGCAGTTAACGAAGTTAAAAAATCACTCTATCCACTTACAGCACCAACAAAGCTTAATCAGATCGTGCAAACACTCCACTTTTGCTGAAACACAATTGCTACTTTCCACTTTCTGCACGTCTGCATTCTTTGGCCGTACGCCAATTGGGAGAGGCGACCATGTGACTGTCATAAACCTATAAATTAATTTAAAAAAATTAGTACGAGTTCAGGCGCTTTCCCATTGGAAACATTTGTCGGCACAAGGTCGCATGTACATAGCTTCGGCCATTTCGACGGAACAACGAACCAAGCAACCAACCGACAGACTGCCTGTCGATAAGTGCTTATTCACGGCATGTGTGAATTGTTTTTGTTCATTTATTGTTATTTTTTTTTATGATTTATATGTATGCCTGTATATATTTGCCAATTAGCGCACAAGTGGCACGACATGCTATGCCATTCACTTTGATAGACGCTTTTAGCGATAGGAACACCTCATTTGTCTCCAGTTGGCCCATTGCTAGCTGTGATATTATAAAATGCGTATACAAATAGTCAGCTCAGCTTATCAAGCGATTTTTTTTCATTCTGTTTTCGTGAAAGAAACACTTTTTTAGAGATTACAAAATCTGATGAAATTTCTTTCTTTCTTTTGGTAAGAGTCTAAACAAGTTAGGGAAATTAAGATAATTGAAAAAATGTAATTTTAGATTTATCATGCGTTTTGTAGTTTGATGACTTGTCAAGATTTGTTCAATTCAAAGTATAGAATGTCTCACAAGCCTTACTCATTGACGTTCTATTCCTGGTAATAAGTTTTTTGATAATTTTTTTTATTAATAAATCGAAACGTCAGAGTCTCCAAATTTTCCATCGTTAATTTGTCTAAAATTGTCTTGAAATCTCCATTGTTCCCTCAGAAGTGCTAATGAAAATAGATAGAAAATAATTGAGGTTTTGCACTGCAACCTATGGTCTATTGCGCCCTCTCCTTTATCACATCGGTGTAGTTCCTTTATGGTGTGGGACCGCAATGCATGGATCGGGCCGCATCATCCTCGAAGCCGACACAGAGCGTACTAGTTCGTCGAGTAGTTCATTGCCGGCTACCCCTTTATGTCGAAGCACCTAGATCACGAGTAAATGGTTGCAAGCTGATAGGCGGTTCAGTCTTCTGTCGAGTTCACAATTCTTGGCTGAATAGAGAATCCGTATGCGACTGTCGTGGGAACGTTCGGGCAAAAACAGCTCGTCGACTCTGCTCGTCACGCTGGTTATTTTATACACCATATATTGTATAGGGTCTCCGACGTTCTATTTTGGCCGTTACAAACTTCGTCGCTAGCTTAATATACACTTTTCAGGGTATTAAAATTATCTATTATAAATGTACCCAACCTTTTGGTTAGTTTCCTACACAAAAGTATCATCAAAAATTTATATAAACACTAAATGTTTTAAATTTTTATAATAAATCTTTAAAATTACATTTAAATTTTATTCAAAACGCCGGATCTAAGAGTGTGGCCGACCTTGTTACTCTGCTGATCCATCAGACATACGCGCTTATATTCTACACAGAAGAATAACTCAAAAGCCGTGCAATCTTTTAGCGAATTTGTCTCTTATTTATGACTGCTTATCTTGTTTAGATCTTAAAGCTCAAACATACTCGCAGACAAACACACTCATCCACAAACACAAACACATACAGCTGTAAGTATGCTTGTATGTACTCCATTATATATTCGAGCATTTATTTCTAACTCCGAACCTACTGAAGCTTGAAAAAACCGAGTAACTCGTTTTTTTTGTCATTGCTTTAACTGATCTTTCGTGCAAGTTACGGTTTATTTTCTAGACAAAATTTTATAGTTTTTAGTTTAGTAAATTAGCATTTTTAATTTGTATTGCTTTTATTAGCGCTGCTATGTAAGTTTGTGGGCAGGTATATACATATGTAGATATAGCTGTATATTACGAATTTTATCGAGTTTTCCTCTCGCGCTTTTTTATTCATTTCTTTTTTATTGAACCTGTGTGTGCGAGTAGTGTCTGGCTAGAGATTTATTGCTGTTTGGAATTCAACATACACGTTTCTGACATTAACCTATCGATGATGGGAAGCAAAAAAAAATTAAAAAAAATTGTATTAATTAAAACTGAAAAAAATTATGCACAAAAACAGTTAATTAATGCGTATAAAAAATTTGTTAAAAGCCTTCAGTTTCCACAGGTGCTGCGAGTGAGTTCGGTTTCGCTTTTAAGCATTTTTTATTCGCAGTTCTTGTTGAGATCAAGAAAATTTCTTAAGTTCGGCTGAAACCGAGACTATAATACCCCTCACAGTTGCATTTTTTATTGCATAAATGCAGTTAAAAAATATATTTTGTTTTTCTTGAGTTTGATCGAACAGTTTGTATGACAGCTATATGTTATAGTCATCCGATCTGAACAATTTGTTCGGAGATTGTAGCGCAGTCTTAAATAACAAGCTATGCCAAATTTCGTGAAGATAACTTGTCAAATAAAAAAGTTTTCCTGCAAGGACTTGAGTTTGTTCGCCTTTTTGTATGACAGCTATATGTTGTAGTCATCCGATCTGAACAAATTTTTCGGAGGTTGTAGAGTAGCTTTGGAAAGTAATCTGGTCCAAATTTCGTGAGGATACTCCAAAAAGTAAGAAAGTTTTCCATCCAATGACTTCATTTTGATCGATCAGCTTGTATGACAGCTATTTGTTATAGTCGTCCGAGTTGAATAATTTGTTTGGAGATTATAGCATAGGATTGGACAATAATCTGGCCCAAATTTTGTGAGGATAACCCACCAAATAAGAAAGTTTTTCATACAAGGACTTAATTTTGTTCGCCATTTTGTATGACTGCTATATGTTATAGTCGTACGATCTGAACAATTTGTTCGGAGAATGTAGCAGAGCTTTGGAAAGTAATCTGGTGCAAATTTCGTGAGGATACTCCAACAAATAAGAAAGTTTTCGATACAATGACTTCATTTTGATCGATCAGTTTGTATGACAGCTATATCCTATCCGATATAAGCGGGTTTGAAAAATGAGCAGCTTATTGAGGGGAAAAGAACATTTGCAAAATTTCAGATCGATATCTCAAAATCTAGGGGACTAGTTCGCGTATATACAAACGGAGAGACGGACGCCATGTCTAAATAGTCTCAGCTCATCACGCTAGTTCTTTTTATATACACTTCATAGTGTATCCGCCGTTTTCTTCTGAAGTTTGCAAAAATCGTATCAAACTTACTATATGTATGTACACTGTTCAGGGTATAAAAACACTTGGAAATCAAATTAATATACATTAGTAATACTAATAAAGAAAGAGAACTTCAAAACAAGTGCGTTTCAGGTCTTCAAATATACTCGGCAAACATTATAAAGTTATAAATATAAAATGATATGTGTATGAATACGCAGACTGATAAAAGCGGCTGATTAGTAGATCTCAACCTGGACATACATACATACAAACATTTGTACACCGAAATTTATTTACCCATTATATATTTAGCATATCAGCGCACGTTTGTTTGCCGAAATATTTATTTATAAATCTATCGAGTTTCTAAAAATTAGCAATAAAATAAAGTGGAGTGTTCGCTATAATTCTTTTGTTCGCTCCGAATTGTGCTAAAAATAAATGGTTAATGCAAAACAGAGCTATCAGTCTTCCTTTCTAATTATAGCCAGCAAATTAATTAAAAAAATAAAGTCGAAAAAAAAAACTTTGCTGATTAGTGTACATTGGCTTTCTAGCTCGCACAATAAGTGAAAGGATCGGAGAGTTCTTTCATTTTTTATTAATTAATATTTAAAAGCATTTAATAGATAATATATTGATTTAGCCTGCTATCAAGCACTTGAACCTCTTACAATGAATGGAATAAAAGCCTTGAAGCTAACTCGCATAATTAATGCATTTTATTTGATTGGCTTCCTTACACCTGCCAAACCGGAAGTTAAAGAATCTCACATTTGTTTTGTAATTTGTTTACATAATCATTGGGAACACAGCTAATGGTTGCGCACTTGGAACACTACAATTCACCTGCACCAACTTGATTGTAAAGAAGGTGATTAGCCAAAGAACCTTGGTTTGTTTTCAATAATGTTGCTATGGTGAGTTCTGACGTTTCTGATAGAACGCTGGAAAAATATTCTATCGAATTAGTGAAGTATATTTTATAATAATATGTATACTGTTCACATAGGCTTCTATTTGAAGGTTAAGGAAAATCTCGTAAATTTAATCTAAATTCTCCTCAATTTGACCCTCAATGTGCTACAGAGTTACTGATCTTTGCCTACTTGAGTACATTTGAAAAGCAATGATTAAATCGGCAGTTTAATTGTCTCATCTAATTTGCCTGCTAACTGAGCTGTTTACTAATAATTGCCTTAAATAATTATACTAGCTTCGTTCTCAAGAAACTGAGAATATAAGCTTGAATCGATTATTTCGCAGCGAGTTTCTCTATAATTAAACAACTAACTGCTTCGACCTAACCCTAGTCTTAGAAGCATAACATACGATTCTGAAAACAATGTACTTATGCTCTCTTAGTTTATGTATTTCATTACATATTACCTGTCATTAAACAGTATGGTATTTCTAGTAAAAAGAAAGTCTCAAATTAAAAAGGTCAATTATATTCAAAAGATTTTCTTCGAAGTATTAAAGTTTGTTATTTGATATTGCTGTTTTAGGATTGATTGAACTGTTGGAATTTCGTTTTATGGTAATTTTAATTTCTTGTTGTTGTTTCGGCATAAAACAGCTAATATTATTTGTGGGAAGCTACTTGGTCGTTAAAGCACAATTTGAAATATTCAAAGAAATTAATAGAATCTTAGGCTCCAATCTAACACATTCATTAGCTCATTAAAGTAAAAAATGTCTCGCTTTTCACAATTAAAAGTAAAAATTAGAAAAATATACCCTGTTCAGGTTATAAATATGATGAGTATGTTTGTACTTGACCACAAAACAACTAACCACAAGCGCCAGGCTACAAAAATGTAAAATATAAAACCACTAAACTTGTTCCAATGCCAGAAAAAACAAAAGCAATTATTTGAATGAATTTCGTGTTTGCTTTTGAATTATAAAAAGAAAAAAAGAAACAAAAAATTAAAAATAATAAATAAAAATAAATTGAATACTTAAAAAAAAAAAAAAAAATTAAAAAAGTTCAGAAATTAAAAAAACAATTAAAAAAAAAAACCGTGACACCGTTTCAGCCTTTAAAGTGCGGTATAGATCGATGATAACCAATAATTTTCGACCGCAATTGGAAGAAATTAATCATGACAACATCTGGTTCCCAGAAGACGGTGTTCGTGCCACGTAACACATGTAACAACCGATTTATTGCGGGAAAAGTTATGAGATTTGATTGTTTAAAAAAATTGTGACATTGATTGGCCCCCAAGAAGTTGTGATCTAACACCATTGAACTACTTCTTGTGAGGTTATTTGAAGTAATTGGTCTTTAGCAATAAACCAGATGCTTTAGAAGTCAATATTGAACGTGCTATACTCGAAAATTAGGTTCAACGAATTCGTTCCTGCAAAAGAAGTCGTGTGGGCCATTTTAATGATGTATTCAGAACTTATTTGTATCGATTGTGCTTCACATTAAATAAAGAAAAACATATGAATTTTCTTAACAATTAGTGCGTTTTTTTTTAAGAAATCATATCACCCTTATTGGAAAACCCTGTATATGTACAGTGGGTATATGCGTATACTTGTGTATCTACATAGATTTGATTATCTATACACTTCACTTACACATGTACATAGTTACCTAGATAATTTTATATTATCTATCTGCATATACATACATACATATGTAGTATATTTATTAAAGTAAGTTTCCACTGATTTACGAGAAATAAATTATTTCAAACTAATTCTATCACTTGTAAATTAATTACAATTGGGCACGAAACAGCAAAGCTCATAATTAGCTATTAACAGACTCAAACCACAAATTTCGACTTAAGCCATTTTAATTGTATTTTACAAATATCATATATCACGTTATTTGCTTAATATATTTTTGTAGATTATGACATAAACTAAATACAAATAAAGTTATATTTTTAAAGTAAAAAGTAATATGGCGTTATATTAAGGGGCTACATAGTTCTACATAAATATTTGAATTGTCCTTAATGGACCAGAACTGTTATGGTCACAGCTCAATGTCTGCTTAAGATTTAGGTCAGATTGGCTATGTTCGCACCGAAAAAGAAGAGGATTGAAAAAAATGTACCTAAAACGAAGGTATGGTAGTAGCTATCTATGATGGATCCGCAACTGAATCATTAAAAAACAATTTCTACATAGCTTCGAAGTCATCAGACCGAAATTCTGTCGTTAGGCGACAACTGAACCTCTGTTTAAACTAACATGCTTTCTAGTAGATAATTAAGCGTTTACCATTGCGTTTAAATATGGCTCCTTCAGGTTCTCCCCAGCACTCCTTCTCTGTACTCACTTCACGAGTCTTTAAATTAATAATTGCTTGAAAGCACCGACATTTTTGGAACACCACCAAGACACGTCTCATTACAAAACTTTCTTTATGGCGGCGTGGATGGTGGAAATATCAAAAACTACTAATTTTAGGTTACACCCAGGACCTCACCTTTACGTTTAGAACCTAGTAAAAAAAGTAGAAACAGCTAAATATAGAGCACGCATCGATAATGGGAAAAATTGGATTCGGCTTCTACGACAGTTGGGTCTACATAGCCGGATTTTAAAGCCCCAAGGTCTGTCATCTCGATAACGGTTCTTAAAATTATTTGAGGAATGTTTTCTGCAATACAAGAACAAATTCTAAAACATTAAATCTGCGAATATTTAAGCCGATTGAGGTAATATATCTTTCAGTGTCTGCAATGTTCTAATCTTAGAGAGATTGAGTTGTAGTTGGGCCTCTAAATTACTATATTAATTCAGCTGAGTTCTTACTTTTCGGCTCTCACGATAGTCGGAGTCAAATAAACGAAATGACTCAGTTTTGTAATGGCACAAGATCTATTAATTTCACAACATTTCTCAGAACTTTTTTGTGAATATTAGGTAGTCGAAAAAGTCTTTTTGTATTTTGTCAAAAATCACATAATGTCATACCATATAGTGTTGGAAAGGTGAGATTTTAAGCTTCATTTAACCAAAAAAAATTAAATTCGGGAAGTTGAAAAAAAGTTACAGCAAAAGTTACGAAATGAGTGAAAATAATAAAGAACTCACTATATTTTAAAATTTTTGCATAAAAAGGGAAAGAATGCCACGCAAGCCACGAATGAAATTTGTGAAGTTTACGGATCAGTTCGGGTAGCACAACAATGGTTCTCTCGCTTCCATTCTGGAAATTTTCGATTTCCAATATTTAACATACATTGCAACAATAATAATAGCGTTCGCGCTTGATACCGTTTAAGCGAGCTTCCAATGTATTAAGAAACGTTAGTCATGAGAAAATTGTTAAACTTTTATCAGCGTCAGTTCAAGTTCCATGTTTTCTTAATTGTAAATAATTATATTTTGCACTACTTTTCTCATTTGCTATACTCTGTGCTCACTTGTGTCCTATGAAAAAAATATTTTCACTCGTTTTTCCGCGAACGCTTAAAACTGCTAAACGCGTTTCGCGAATATATAATTTTTTACTAAGTGGGAAATTACAACAAAAACGGATAATTAGATAAAGTGAAGCTTCCTTGCCTACTCTGTGGACTTAACCGGCTTTTTCTAGTTCAACAGTCAAGCCGGGCCCCATTTTAATTACCGTAATTGTATACAAAAAACATTTTAAGATTATTACTAATGTGGCAGTCAATTAAAATGCTTCCAATACGAACACACATGCACACATCTTTAAAGCCATAAATATGCTTACAGCCCTTTCCGACGCTCCCATTAGACTATATAAGTATGCGAGTGGCGTATAAAACAGACGCGCGAAGCTAAGTTGATATTTCTAGCACGTTTTTTTCTAACATTATAGACAATTTTCTCTGAATAAAAAATTCTGTAATGATTTTTTATTTATTTTGTTTAAACACTTTTTTATTAATTTTTATATATTATTATTATTTTTATTATTTACTTTTTTGAATTTTTCATATAATTATATTTCTAATTTACTTTTTTTTATTATTTATATATTTTTTTACTTTTGTTTTAAATTATTATTTTTACTTTGCTTTTATGTAGTTTCTATTTCTTTATTTTTAAATTTCCTTTATTTTTTAATTTTTACTTTTTTAATTTGTTTTTGTTTTTATTTATATTTTTTAATTAATTTTAGTTTTATTATTTTGTTTGTATTTTTACATTTTTTATTTTAATTTAAATTTTTCAGTATTATTTTATATTTATTCGTTGAGTATATTGATTATTTATTTTGTTTTGATTTTTTTTTTTAATTTTTAGTTTATTTATTTTTTGTTTCTAATTATTAATTAATTTTAATATTTTTATTTATTTTATATTTTTTTAGTTTTTTTATTTTTTTATTATTAATGTTATTATTTTTTTAATTTAAAATTAGTTTTTAATAATATTTTTATTTTTTATTTTATTATTTTTCTTATTTTTTTATTTTTTTATTTTTATTTTTATTTTTTATTTTTATTTTTATTTTTATTTTTTTATTCTTCTTTTCTCCTTTATATTTATTTATTGAGTATATTGATTTCGTTCGTTATTTTCTCTCTTGTAACGGATGGGCGGGCACACTTATACCCACATTTGCATATAGTACATATATATGTATGTACATATGTCTGTCTGTATATACATATGTACAGTGCAAAATACCACGTACATATGTATGGATAAGTGTCTATATGCAAAATAATTCAGCGATGGGTAATGAGGCTATCACTCATATTTTATTGTTGTTGTTTTTGTTTTTTTTTTTAATTTTTTTTCAAACCAGTTATTGCGGTTTTACCAAAATGTATGTAGCTGTGAATGTTTTTATTTAATTTTGCCCGCGAAGGGAAATGCGTCTAAATATTTACATATGTATGAGTGTCGTATTTGTTTTGGCTTACATCAGCTTAGATAGCGCACTTGGGAGTCAAACGCTTCGCTGCCTGTAAATATGACTAGATTGTTATTTAACAAGCCAACTTTAATTGGTATGAACACCGCTCTATACTAGTTCTTAGTCATCAGCAGTTTAATTGCACGCACACATACATACATATGTACATATATATTGTATTGATGAGTTTGCCAATTTGTGCGCGCTTATTAGGGTAGTCGTAATTATTTAAATTTAAACGTTCATTTAAGAAAAATATGTTGAATAATATTTTTCAAAGTATTGCCCTTCTGAAGCTGAAAATTTTTCGAATTTTTCTGGCAATTTGTGGATTCCACCTCAAAAGAACTGCGTCGGCTTGGCGGCCAAGCGTGAATCAAGTCAATTTTCGATGCTCTGTTCTGATGTGAACCGTATTCCAGTGAGAGCGTTTGTCAACGACCAGAAAAAATGGTAGTCGGATGGGTGGGCTATTGGACAGATGAGACAAAACTTCTCAGGCTCTGTTTTCCAAATAGTTTTTAGCCGAGCGTTGACATGATGAAAAATATTTCCAAATTTCCTAGCTTTTGAATCTATCGGGCTGCTTTTAAACTCTTTGAAATGACTGCTTGAGTGATTCCCAACTATTCTGCTAACTCTTCTTGTGTTTAGCAATCAGCTTTATCCAGCAATGATTGCAGTTCATCAATTTCATCTTCAGGCACAAAGATCTACGCATTCGAGAGAACAAAACTATTGTATTTTACGTTTCAAAAGAATAATATATTCTGAAAACAGGCGCAAAGACTTGATCCTCCAAAACATATTCGGAAAATTGGACCAATGAGATAATAATCAAGTTACGCCATTTCTTGGCCAACCGCACAAGAGCCAAAGATTCAATAGTTCATACTTTTTTATAGTGTTTATGCAGAATTTCAGGTATTCTTGGTCACAAAGACCCTAGTAGGTTTATACCTCTAAAAATTGCATAAGCACTGCAACAATAACTTAACTGCTCGTTCCGTCGTTTTGGCGGTCACAAAGTCAATCACCCTAATGTAGTAATGTACATTAATATGGGTATCAAATATTTATGCACATATGTCTATATAAATTTAGCATTATTTAATTAACGATTAGAAGAATACATATGTCTCAGTAGTGTTCAAATATATGTGTGTGTGTATTTAATTTACGACGTGTATCGTCAGCTGTCAGCACTACACGAGTATACCAGACATGTAGATATGTATATAAATATATAATATAAATTATTATAAATTTTATGATCCGCATAAGTACACTTGTATTAATATTATATTAAATAAAAGCGATAAAGCTTTCAAGTGCCTCTTATGAAAGTCGTGAATTAAATTCCGCATTTGAAAGAAAACCACAAACTTTTTGTGTCGCTTGTCAACCATCATAAATTAAATAGAATTAGATATTATTCTGATTGAATATATTTATTTAAATTGCATTTATCTCCAAAAGCCTTTATTGACATTTAATACATGATTTTAATATAAATTTAATATTCAGATAAAGAAAATCTAAAAAGTTGGATTAAATAACAAAAAAGTGGCAACACTTAAATTTTGATTTTTTTTTGTTAGAAAAAAATTTATAAAAATATTTGGCAACCCTTTTAAAAAATATTAAATAAAATTATGTGGCAACCTTTCTAAAAATATTTTTAAACAATGATATTTTCTTTTGTCCTAGTTCTCCTAAAATCTTTGTATTTAACATCACTTTACGAGCTTGATTACCCTAAATGTATGCAACGTTCATGCAGCAATAAAATATTTACGGAGATCGTTGCCTACATTTGGGGTGCTTGTTTTAACTCACAACACTGTTTACCGATAATGTAAATTGCTTATTTTTTCTGAATTTAAAAAGAGGATTTATTTGAATAAAGTAACATCCGGATGAAACATATTTTTTAACTCTTATAGAAAATATGTAACGAAAATCAAAATTTTTAATTTCAAACCTAATTTTTTTTTATTATTTTCTCACTTTGCTTTTAACAATATTAAATACAAAAATATTTTTAATAATTTTTAAAATCAACAAACTTAAAGTAGAAACATCATCATCAACTGCCAATTGTGCCCAAAACTACCGAATTTTCTCTTAATTATACCGTTCTAACGTCCATTAAATTCGAGCACGTACTTATGACACAAAAATTTAAAAAAAATAACAACATCATTTGACTTTAGTTCATAGTCCAAAGCTAAAGTTGATCAGATAAGCCCACAAATTAATATTATTTCAACAAATCACCATTAGGCGAACAAAAGCGATGAGTGTTTGTATTTGAAAGTCAGTGTAATACAAATTGAGTCACAGAGTGCTAGGATGGTTCAATAAACAATTTTTATGAAAAAAAAGTGAAATAAATCGTCTCTTGATAGTTACAGTCCAGTGATTATTTTTCTTAATATGGTTATACTACTATGAGCAAAAAATATTTAGACTGTTCATAATTTTAAAACTTTATTCTTCAAAATCTATGTATGTCGCCTTCTTGGCCCCCATACTCTTGTGCTAACGTTTTTTCCAATCCACGAAATAGTTGTTAAAGTTGATTTCCGGAATAGCCTTCAATGCGCTGACTCAAAACGGTTTCCCGTAGCGCTCATTTGAGTTTGCTGAATAGCCATAAGTCATACGGCGCTAAATCAGGCGAATATGGTGGTTGCGGCACGATATTAGTTGAAAAGTGATCCTTGTTGATTGCTTAGCCGTCCGGTTCTTGTTGAATAATTTCACTCTTTTGTAAAAATCGCCGATGCACTTAATGTACTTCAGAAAAACAAGCGTATACTAAACACTAATGCTTATTTTGACATGACATTTGGTACAGTTGTCACCAAAAGTCATATATGTAAATCTAAAAAATATATTTTCGTTTAATTATCCAGCAATTCTCGTAAAATTAGTGTGATGTCACCGTTTTTAAGATTATCTGATCGAGTCATTTATGATGACAGTAAATTATTTTATAATTTTCGCGAAATAATGAGCATTAGGCCTACTCAGATTAGCAGGGACGTCAGTTGTGAATCATATGACTCTTTTCGACTGTCGATCTGTTTTATCGCGAATTCATTATCATTTTACGTTTTATCGAATTCGAATAAATCGGAATGACAAAACCTACAGCTGTCGTATAACCGATTAGATCTAAGAGCAACCTAGACCGACTAAGATAAAGAGCGTTTTTTCTAACAGTGATCAGCAGACAGCAAACGAAGGTAAAAACCTCCGAACATATGTATGTATGTAGGCTTTAGAAGGAGACGTCAAGCTTATATTAGGTTGTCAAAAAAGTCTTGCGGTATTTTCGCTAGTTGGCGCTGAAAGCGCGTAGTTCTAGTTTTATTCGTCGCATCGGGTCATGCTATACTATCTGGAAAGCTCATTTCACGCGCTAACACGTGTTTGATTGATTGTCGTTTCTTTTAAGACGTTCGTGAGTTATAGCGTCGCAAACATGGAGCAAAATAAAGAGAAAATACGGCATATTTTACAGTACTACTACGATAAAGGCAAAAATGCATCTCAAGCCGCCAATAAAATTTGTGCAGTTTATGGACCCGATACAGTTTCATTTGCACCGCACAACGATGGTTTCAACGTTTTCGTTGTGGTGTAGAGGTGGTCGAAGATGCGCCACGCTCCGGAAGGCCTGTCGTCGAAAATTGCGATAAAATCGCTGAATTGGTCGAAAGAGACCGGCATAGTAGCAGCCGTAGCGTCAGTCAAGAACTGGGCATGAGTCATCAAAAATTCATTTCAATTTCAATAAAAAAAAAAAATTCAATAAAAATACCGCAAGACTTTTTTGACAACCCATTATATAGGCTCCGAAAAATTTCGAACATTTGAAATTTCAATTATTAAAAACCAAGTTAACAAATGTTCCGTCTTAAAATGTTTTTTTTTTCATAAGCACTCCAGTAGCCGAAGAAGCTTGTAAAGCATCTGGCCTCCAAAAGTAGTCGACCTAGTTTAAAGTTAAGTACTTATTACAATACTTTTAATCAACGATGTAAAATCTAAGGGCAATCTAATAATAACCCAAAATGTACGTGAGCCTGATATGTCGTTAAACGAATCAGTTCTAAGATAATATAAATCGTTTAATCGTATTTTGCTAAGTATTTAACTACTTATGAATCTACATATATGTGTATGTCTGTCGGCGTTAATCTTTGACGCTGTCGTCTGATCAGCGAATAAATCATGTCACTTTAACGCTTGGAAATTAGATTAGCGCTTATCAGTGCCATAAATTTATTTCTCTGGTTGTGATTGTTGTTGTTATTGTTAGTTTTATTTATTCAGATTATGCAGCCTAAATAATAATTTGATTGATTGGCATATTCCCCCTCTCTTTTACTTGCAGTCATACGTGTCACCGCCGCAGTCACTTTGCTGACGCAGCGCTGCCGCCGTCCACGACGCCGATGCCAAAGTTGTATGTGTGCGTATGTATGTACGTCGTCAGCGTTCGTTGAACGCTTCGAGGCAATAAACTCGCGTGCAGTATTCTACACCACCAACAACCGCCACCTCAACGATAACCGTACACCCGGCCAGCGACAACAACAACGATAAATGTACATCGGGTCAACGACAACAATAACAATTTTTGACAGAAACCAAAGCAAAAATATCAGATTAACAACCAAAATTTTAAACCAAAAACAAAAACAAAATATTTTTTTTAACAAAAACAGCTAAAATATGGTGCAACAACAGCGCTTGGCCATTTCAATACCAAATATTAACAATCGCATGCCGTCCATGCCCTCCGTCGGCATCAGCACACCCGGTTCGGTGTCGTCAACCACCTCCTCCACCTACAATGCCAGCCTGTCGACGTCAATGGACTCGCCGGCTGCGGAAGTGAACAGCGCTGACATCGGCCTGTTCGTGGAGACGCCACTGCAGGAGCTGAGCACCAATACACGCCTACAATTGTCGCAGCTGCTGAATTGCCGCAAGATCTTGCGCTCCGAAGATGGCTACGAGCGCGATTGGCGCGGCGTGGCGGAGCTGGCAGAGGTGCGCAGCTTCTGCAGCAGCAACAATGATGACCCGATGCGCGCCGTGCTGCGTGAGTGGTGTTCACATCGGCCGCAGACAGCGACATTTGCACGGTTGCAACAGTACCTCGGCATCATCGATCGCTGGGATGTCAGCGATGACATTTACGAGAATATGGGTGAGTCACAAGCCAGCACATACTCCTCCACCTACCTACATTTCCCCGAAAGCTAGCATTTAAGAGTTGCGTAGTGCATTGGGCGAGGCGCTTAAGTTTGCCCGGCGCAGGCATCCCCTGGGCACGTGTTCTATATTTAAAACCCGCTAATTATATTTCCTTCTTTCTGTTTGCCCGTTGTCAGGCATATTATGTGTGCACAAACACTTTGCAAGGTTGTTGTAATGAAAAACGTCAAGTAAATAATTCTCGCATTCTTGTAGAACAACAACAAAAACGAGTGCGGTGAAAGCGTCGCGCCACATAACCTTTATTACGCGCCTCATGTGGTTAATGACCATGTGTTGGCGTGGTGAATTATGCGAACGGCTCCTATGACAGTCAGCCGGTCATGATGACATAATGCGCTGTGCAGTTGCCACCTTGCGCATCGATTGCGTTCTCCACCCTGGCAATCGATGCTATAATGTTGCCCCTAGGGGGGTTAGGTGTAGTAAAAGTACGGAAGTGTCACGATTTTCAGTGAGGTGACTAAATTTGTAGAAAAAACTTTTTATCGCATTTGATATAAAATCGTTTGGAACACTTTTGCGAGTTAACAGTTTATTTTTATGTTCGTTTTTAACTTTGTTAGAATATCTCATAATCGAAAAATTGCTTATATATTTACTCTCTGAAACCCTTAAAAAATATTTACGATAAAACCTTGCCTACATTTAGGCAAATTTTATCAGAGAAACACACCTTTTGCAAAAAAAATTTCGTTGCTACCATTTTGAAGTTCTCTCCCTAAAAAAAAATTCCTCCTATACCTCAAGTTAGCCACAGCTAAAGAAACACTGGACCTTTGTGAGTTTCTTTTCCCAGGTCATAAGTTCACCAAACAGATCAAAACTCCAAAAACTAAAATAAAGCAAAAAATCAATTTCCTACACATTGAAACCCATCCGACAACAAGTACTCTTCAATCTAATTATGAATTTCACTTTTCAAATTCGCTGGCGACCACTCTCATTCACCGTAAAATTAGTCACCGGCTCTCCATGCGAGATGACGCAATGTGAATGTGCTGCATTATAATTTTACATTCACTGCGACACAAGATTTCGGAGACCATTGAATTAATTAACCATTTAATTTTTGCGAAATCAATAAACGGCTCACTTTTATTCGCTGCAATCGCAAATTGTTGGTAAATGCTTTTTACGCCCAAAATTGGCTGGGGATTCTTTTTTTTATTATAAAGTAAAAAAAACAGCAAAAGTGATTGATATTTTGTATACAATATTGTAGGGGGAATGCGTGCCTTAACCCTTAAATGACTGCTGGTATATGTGTGAAAAATTAAGATTTTTTTAAGAGTTTTTTTTTATAGAATTATAGAGGCTTAAAATTTATATTTAATATTAAATTTATTTGCTAAATATTCAAGTATTGCTTTTAATATTTGAGGATCTGCATATATAAAAAAGAGGGTGTTTCAGGAATATAGAATTTTCTTGCAGGTTAGCTATCAAACCTATATATATTTGTCATTTATTTTCTGTAACTGTGGTACAGTTCTTTGTAGTAGCTTGGATTTCAACCGATTCTAAAAGTGTGAGGTAGAGTTTTGGTATTATCGGTACATAGAAAACAAGATTTGCCGATTTTGTGGTACGAACAATATTGAAGACAGTATTCATGCTAAAATTACTGCTTTTTATGGTTTGCTGGTCCAGGAGTAGGATGGATATTGGCACTGTATTGATTATTGAAAGTCGGATATTCTGGAAAGTGAAATGACAGGATTTTTTTTTAATAAAATGAAATCGTTGTCGGTTTGAAATTCTATTCAAACTGGAATTTACTGTATTTGATATCTCTTAAACTCAAAATATCGTCAATGTTATGGATTTTTCTGCAATTTATCGAAGAAAGAGTTTGTAAAAAACACCGTAAATAAGAATATTTTTGAAATTGGGAATTAAAGGCTTACCAAAACCATTTTTCACAGACACGTCAAGAGTTGAAACAATATCTCAATAATAGAAAAACTCTTTACTTCTTGGATAAAATTAAGATAACCAGCTCAAATATGAGAGAAAGCTCGCCTAAACCGCTGGAAATATAAAATGAAAAAATTGAAAATGAAGTGTAGAGAGTAAAAATGAAGGTATCATAGGATGATACTAAATCCAAAATAGAGATAATCGGGTCATAAAGTCCTTGTAACCCTTGTTGGGTTAAAAAATGTCGTCTAATTTGACCTCCAATGAATATAAATAAAAATTGTTGGTGTTTATGATCGACAATAAACTTGTTGTTGTTGATGTTGTTGACTCTTTGCGCTACCCTAAAGCACAAGCAGTACCGATTATCGCAGAATTTATTAGTATATTATTAGTGTGGATGTGATTAATCATAATAAACCATATATGTTGCAATTTGAGGCACGTGACTTTCAAAAAAAAAAATAATAATAATAAGAAACAAATAAAAATTAAAAAAAACGTTATGGCGTAATTAAAAAAAAAAACTATGCATCTTGTTTGCGCGGTCTTTTAGCAGTCTAATATTGTTTGTGTAAATAAAGTTATTGTTTTTTGTGCAATAAAATAATATTTACTAAAAAATAAAGAAATCACCTACAGTGTTGATAATAAAATACTAACGCAGAAATTGTTTTTGTTTTTCAACAAAGTAAACAAGCTCAAATACTTATTTATATACGGCTGCATTTTACTTAGAATTTTAAATATAAACATAGATACATGCATTCATACATACATATGTATGTATATACCTGCTTATAGAGACTGGAAAGCCATACATACTAATTTGAACCACTAAAACTCTAAAACACTTGCACACACACACACACATACAAAAACGTACTTCACTTAACTAAGAAAAAATAATATATCTAATTATACCCAGAACCGGGTGACGAGGCGAAACAACCTGAGTCGATTTAGGCCATATTCGTCTCTCTATCCGTAGGTATAAACGTGAAATAGCCCTTAGTTTTTGAGATATCGGTCTGAAACTTTACACATCTCCATTTCAAACCAAGAAACTGCTCATTCATCGGAGTCGTCGATATCGAACCATTATACCATATAGCTGCCATACAAACTGATCGATCAAATTCAAGTCCATGTATGGAAGTCTTTTTTATTTGACATGATATCTTCAGGAAATTCGGCATAGGTTATTGCACAAGACAACGCTAGAACATCAGAAGATATTGTTCAAATCGGACCACTATAGTATATAGCTGCCATGCAAACTACTTGATCAAAAGTAAGTCCTTGTATAGAAAACGTTTTTAGTTGACAAAATATCTTTACGAAATTTGGCATAGATCATTGTTCAAGCCAACGCTAGAACATCCGAACATATTGTTCAGATCGGACCACTATAACATATAGCTGCCATACAAACTGATCGTTTAAAATAATGATAAAACTCTTTGTATAACCTTTAATGCCAAAAGAAATACACCTGTGAAAGGTATTATAGAGTCAGTGCAGCCGCAGTTAGCAATTCTTTTTGCTGTTTTTTTTTTGTTTGTTCCCTCTACTTCTTTGTTAATCCGCCACTGCTGCGCGTTCGTCTGTTTATCTCATGGTTGTCGTTTTTTGTCGAAAATCACTTGACGTTCTACATTTATCTGCTAACATACAAACATACACACATGCTCAAACAAATACAGACATGTATACAAACTTGTATATGCGATTTATCACGAAACAAAAGCGAAAAGAGCAATCACTTTAAGCCAAATTTAGCTGCGCCGCCGCCCGTAAGATTAAACACACAGCCAACAAAAGCCCGAAATGAGCAGCAAACAAACAAAAATTAAATAAAACAGAATGACAGACGCAGCAGCCGTGCAAATTTACATACGGCGCAGTCTCGTTGTCAGCATTCTTCAACGCACACGCGCACAAACATACATACATATGTATGTATAATCACACACTCTCTCCACACATTTCACCGCTTCGACTTTAGCTGGTGTCAATTTGGTTGCGGTGACGCTGGTGACGCGCTTTTATTTGCACGCCTCATTAAGGTACATACACTCACACATATGCATGTGCATGTGTCTGCTCATGGCACAGCGCTCGGCCGAGTTTTCGGGCCGTGCGGCAATGATTAGCGACTCCAACTCCATCTGTTGTGGGGCTTAACGAATTTTGCATGGCTCAATGACTTTCGAATAACACGGCTCCACGCAGCGTCGCCGGATTAATATGTCAACAGGCACACACGCATAAAATGCATGCTTAGGCGAGTGCGCTTGCACTGTCAGAAGGACAGTATAATTGTCACAGCGTAATTCGAGAATACATATGAGCGAAAATCTAAAAATAATATAAATCATTGCTAAGCAATAATCAAATATGCAGGAAAAAGTAGAAATAATGCCAACGTATTTGCTTGCAGGCAAAATGCAGAGCCTATAGGAAATGTATGAAAACGAGTTTAAAGAAATTCCATGGAATTTCGAAAATTTGATTTTTACCTCGTAAGGTATATATTATAAGGTGGAATCACTACAATGGAAGCACTTGAAATATATTTTTTTTATTTGTTATAAAAGTATACATATATACCACATGATCCAATTTGATCCGGACTGACAAAAAAACTACACTCACCCACAATCTTTTGATCTTCGCCTTCAAATTAGCTCCTGAGTCAATACAAGTATACCGACGCTTAAACCAATTTTCCATACCAGTTATATAAACCTCGGCTGGGGTAGCCTTCAGTGCCTTCTATGAATTTTTGTTTTTTCGGTTTCGGTTAATTTTTGGAAGTATCGCTTTTGTGGCCCCTACGCGATGTCGGAGCTGGAAAATATTTTTGGTACATTTTTGACATTTACACACTTCATATCCGAAATATTAACCAAAATGAAGTCGATTCGTGAACTATGTTGAGATCTTCTAATACGAGTCTAGCATTGACAAACTTTATTTCCGAAACATTAACCAAAATAAAGTTGCATCTTGAACTACAAGTACAATGTTGAAATCCTCTGCTTTTTCGCGAATGTCAATTTCAAGTATTATTTCTTTAACCTGTTCGATGTTATCGTCATTAAGAAATATGGATGGATATCTAAGTTGAGCCAAATTTTGGATGACGCCCTTTACTGAATACTTTCCTCTCAAAAGTTCTACATTATCGAAAGGAATTTATCGCTTCTGTTTGCGCCCGCAGTTTTATTGGTACAGTCCGGCTCAAATTTGATCAGATGGTATATCTATGGTTTGCTCGTGACGAGTAGCTTTACAGCTTAACATTCTCCGGGATCATAAAGCCGCCGATCACCCCTCAAGCTTGCTCCTATTTACTTGGACTTTCTTCCGGTCGAACAATTCCATAACACACGAATGTATCACAAATGCTTAATATCACATAAATATATATACTATGTGCCTAACCTATGACTAATGCATGTTTTCCAGTGGGATTTATCTATTTAAATACAATTACGAATGGGTGTACTTAAAAACAGTTGTGTGTAAATTAATGGCAGTGAACTATAAAATACTGCTTAAAAGAGATGCGATAAACATAGGTTTTTTTATCAGGTTATAGGCGAAGCTATTAAAAATTTTTTTTGTTTTCGAAAATAGGATACAGTGTTACCGTATTGACCTAATTACAATTTTTGTTTGTTAATAGACATTTATATGAGTAAATTTCTGAGATATCGATCTGAAATTGTACGCACATCCTTATCTTTCAATGAAGGTGATCATCAATATCAGACTGTTATATCATATAGCTGTCATACAAACTTATCGGTACAAATGTAGTTCTTGTATCGAACATTTTTTTATTTGACGAGATGTCTTCACGAAATTTGGCACGAATGATTGTCCAAGATAAAGGTACAATGTCCATATAAATTGTTCAGTTCGGACCACTATAGCATATTGTTGTCATACAAACTGAGCAACCAAAATGAAATTCTTGTAGGAAACTTTTTATTTGTGAAAGGTATTTTTTTTGTTTTTTTCATCTGAAACTTCCTGAAATTTTTAATGAAAACACTGGCAAGCTTTGAGACGCAAGCTGCTGAAAAATTTTTATTATTCCATTGTTAATTCATATTAAAAACAGCACTGCTAATATTTTGCACATGATTGTTCGCATGATTACATGTATGTATGTAATACTCATGTGCATATGTTTGCAATATTATTCAATATTGCTTTGTGTGATAAATTAAAATTTTGTACAGGCACACATACATACATGCATACATACATAAATGTAAACAAATTTACGGATGAATGTGTTTTTTATGCCCTAAAGTTTATAAGCGAAGCACATACAAACATAAATCGCCTTGCGTCAGCCACTTTCTCCGAACTTTTCGCAATAAAGTAATTCCATCAAACGAATTTTGCGCGCCATTAACACACGTTTACACGTGTGTACATGTGTGCTTATGTATGTATGTATGTATGTATTTTGTAGCTTTTTGTATTTTGCATACGCAAGTACAAATGTACAATACCGCACATAACTTTTGTTAATGCCCACATAGACACACACACATCTACAAAGTACCTACATTTCAGTATTTTAAATGTTTTTCGTTATTGTTATTGGCGATATTTGGTTGCTGTCAGTGTTGTTGTTGTCCGCCTGTGACATTGAATGATTTGTAATTGTTTACACTGAGCCAAATTGACCAGCCGATGGCAACAAATTTAATGCACACACATGCACATACATATGTATATGTGTATATGTATTTATGTATGTTTGTGTGTGTACACTTGTTTTGCTGTCCGCCGACAAATCATGTTGATAGTGCGAATTATGTGGAACAACCGAGATTTGCTCAACTCGAGCTATTAAATTGAGGCAGGCAGTCAATAAAATATCAAAATCAAATCACCCGAAGCCAAAACAAAGCCAAAGTGTTAAAATATGTGCACAGGCAATTTATTTTACAAAAACACTAACACATATACGTTTATATTTGTATATAGTATATGCTCTAATCTATTTATATACAACAACAGATGTACCTAGAAAATGCATGCAAAAATATATTGAAGACTATAAATATGTACATTTTTATGTACATATGTAGATACATTACACATACACATACATACATATGTATGTACACCTATTTGTACACAGGAACATGAAAATAAACACATAAAAGTGACCAAAACAAAAAACAATAAAAATGTACACCAAAAAAACTACAAAATATAATAACAAAAACAATAAATCAAGAAAAAATTGAACTTCGGCTGCACCGATGCTAGAATACCCTCCGCATATAAAAAAACTCACCAAACTTGATTTTAATCGGTCAGCTTGTATGCCAGCTATGTGCTGTAGTGGTCCAAGCTGAACAATTTGTTTGGAGATTGTAGCATTGACTTTAACAATATTCTACATCAAATTTCATGAAGATATCTTGTCAAATAAAAAAGTTTTCCATACAAGCACTTGATTTTGATCGATCAATTTGTATGGCGGCTATGTGCTATAGTGGTGTAATCTAAACGATTTCTTCGAATATTGTACCGCTGCTATAGGTAATATTTCTTACCAAATTTCGTGAAGATATCTCGTAAAATAAAAAAGTTCTCCATACAAAAACTTCATTTTCAACGATAAGTTTCTATGGCAGCTATATAGTATAACGATCCGATCTGAACAAATCCTTCGGATATTGTACCGTTGACTTAGACAATAATTCGTGCCAAATTTCTTGGAGATATCTCGTCAAATAAAGAAGTTCTCCATACAAGGATTCGATTTTAAGCAATCACTTTATATGGCAGCTATATCCAATAATGGTCCGATTTAAAAACTTTATTCGGAGATTATAGCGCTGCCTTGGGCAATAAGCCATACCAAATTTCGTGAAGATATCTCTTAAAATAAAAAAGTTTTCCATACAAGAACTTTATTTTGGACGTTCAGTTTGTATGGCAGCTATATGCTATAGTCATCCGATCTGCTTTCTTTCTTTGGAAATTACATTATTCCCTTAGCCAATTACCCATGCCAAATTTTGTTCAATTCGTGTAGCAGCTATATGCTATAGTGAACCGATATCGGCGCTTCCGACAAATGACCAGCTTGTTGAGAAGCAATTGATGTGTGCAAAAGCTCTCATCGCTATCTGAAAAACTAACTTCTAGGTATAACAAACTTCGTGGCGAACACAATGTACCCTGTTGATGGTATAAAAACCAAATTGGCATGACAATAACAATAAAGACAAGACAAAACAAATTGGCGGCAGCAATGGACACTAGGCAGCAGCGAATGCGCGTGAAAATAACATAAAATTTCTGCTGAAAACGCGCAACATCCGTGCAATTTTGATTTGCAGCTCGCTTTTTTCAGTCACACGCACACATATGTATATATTCACACATCTACTAGAAACATATTATATATGTATGTATGTATGCAGATATATTTAGCGCACTTGAAAGCGCTATGCTCCCAACTAAAATAGCAACAACAAAGCCAATAGCAAGTGCTAAAGCGCAGACACTAAAAATGCACACACACGCACTCACAACCACATACATATACATACACATATAAATATTTACTGCAGATCCATTAATTAAACATGTTTTGTTCACGCTTTGTTCTAGCAACGGATTACGCTAATCGCTCGCATCGTCGTGAGTCAATAATTCGTTTTATTGTTTATTTGCACAAACTAAATTACCCTAGATCCCTACACCTGTTCCGCACTTTCCCTCAGCACGCTTGTCGGTCGCTTGCTAGGCTGGCTGGGTTGTGCGCAAAGTCCATCAACCCTACGCTACGCTCCCTCACACATGCACACACACATTCGAACGCATAAACATCCGAAGTTGTTTTTATTTTTATACGCAATTTTTTCTTTTTTGTATTTTTAATTTATTTTTAATTTTAATTTTTTTTTTTTTGTTCTACGGCCATTTGTATTCTAGCAAGGTGCGCAGCAGTTTCTCGAACCTGTCAAAATATTTAATTATCGACAATGTGCAGCAAGTGTTTCTCGCTTACACTGCACGGAATTTATTTTGTTTACGTTCCGTCTTCGCCATTTTTTCGTAATTGACGCTGTCTGACAGTCTGAGGTTCACAAACTTCAACTCTCAACCCTGAGGCGTGAACAGGGCAACCAGCTCCGTTGTCTGTGAAATATGACAAATAAAATATGTCAGTTACCGTTATTTGCACGCCTGAGTTTTACAGAATGAATACATACTTAGTTCTCTTATCGGGTTGATTTTATTTTAGAAACAAATAGGAAACTAAAGAGACCATTGCATGTTTGGTATCTTTGTTACAAACGAAGACTCCATTGGTCTCTCTATTATACAAGTACAACATCTCAATGGAAGGTACGAATACTTTCGCTGAAACTAATAAAACTGAGGCAATATACCTTCTGATCAAATTTGAGAGAGACTGCCAAAGAACACTAGATTTTCACGGATGTTAATTAATGCCTTCAAATTAGGTCCCTGAGCTTATACAAGCCTACCTACTCGTAATCCAATTTTTCATACACTTGTTATAAGCCTCGGCTGGGATAGCCTTCAGTGCATTTCGAGACTTTTTGTTTTTTTTTCGTTTTGGCTCATTTTTGGTGCGCCATTCGCTAGATTGTTAGACAGCCTCGATTGATATTCATAAAGCCATGTCTCGTCATCAGTAATAATGCATTTGTTGAATATAGGGTCCATAGCTATTTTAGTGAGCATCTTTTTTGCGACCTCTAATATTCTACTATAGCTTCAAGTCTATTGGTATGAGTCATTGACACGCTTCATACCCAAAACTTTAACTAAAATCTGTTGAGTTTAACCCTAAGAGATCTTGACATCCTCTGCTGTGCCAAAGTGACGATTTCCAAGTACAGTTTTTTCACCATTTTCCATGTTATCATAATTAACAGCGGTGGAAGGACGTCTTGATTGACATATGGAAATCAAACTTCACATGAGCATGAGGAAGATTGAAGCGATTTAAAAAAAAAATAATCGATTCAGTCTAGTTCAACTTTAATCTAACGGTAAAGCCAACTCAATAAAACTTTCGAGAATTGTAATCAACGTAATTCAGGAAAGATTTCTGAAAGTAGTGGGTGTATTATGTGAGGACTTTCCAACTCACTTTTTGTGTTATGAAAAAAAAATCGCCATATCGCGTTTCACTAATGTCTAATGGTTGTAGTTGTATTGGGATCTTTAATAGCGTCACTTTTAAAGTAGCTCCGAGACATTTCGAAACCTATACTAATTTTGCAAATAAAGGCGTTCCCCTCATTGTTCCAGTATAGGTTTCGAAACTTACTATGACTGCAATTAAAGTCGGTTTCTTCATTGCTCTTTTCCAGTGTTGGACTGACCCTGTTGAGTAAGCCTTTAACTACTTCTTCAATGTTAGGAAACCCACCATCTTGTAAAGCAATATTTTCAATGTTACTACACAGGGCGATTCATATCTTCTATATGGAGGTATAGTCATGCTTCTGTTTAAGCAGTAAAAATCGTAGGGCTATATCCAATTTCTACTCTTGCCTCCTCGCCGCGCACTCTTGAAACGTGAGTAACCCTTGTGTAAGATGCGGTAGTCAACCCGTTTGAAGCCTAGAGTCACGGAAAAGAGAGAGGGAAGCCATACCGGGGCCACTCCCACATATTCGGTTTAAGCGTTCGCTGAAGGCTAATTAGATTGTCTGTTCACCAAAGGTGCAGCTGCGAGTGGGCGTCGGTCTTGAAACAAGTGGCCCGCTATATGAATGTGTATACAACTTTATACTACTCGCCTAGAAGTTGTGCGCTGGATTTGGACCCGCCACTAGAAACCACCTCCAATTAAAAAATAGGCAAGAGCCTCAGGTAGCTCATATACTGATTTTATTTTAAGCTTATCTCCTTGTGAAATTATATTCCTACATATAAACAAATTGGATGATTTTTTGTAAAAATTCATGCTTACGAATGGCACTTTCAAAACTCTTGTAAAGATCAGTTGACCTTTTTTGGACCAGATTAGTTGCTTCTTAGAGGTTCTCTGAAATTTATGATATCAATTCATTACTAGAACGGCATTCGTCAGACAAGAAGCTTTGAGCTCTGCAAACTTTGAGAAACTTTTATAAGCATTGTAAAGTTTTATGATTTTTTGAAAATGTTTTTGCTGTTTGTGCAACTCTCTTACTTTGATGAGGCCTTAATGGCCCTTTACGACCCTCCATGTAATAAATAATAAGGCATTTCAATTTCCGAATCCCCTCACCACTACATACCCAATGTTGTTCTGATGTTAATCAGTTGATTTATAATTCTGTCACAACTGCTCGTTGCAATGACACAATATGATAAATATTCTCATTACAGCAGCATGTAGCTGCCATTAAAAATTACGCAAAAAGGTAATATTATATATTTAATTGCATATTTTATTGCTATAATTATAGACACCCTCACACAGATAAAACCTGCGATTGGCTATAAAATTTAATTTCTACGTACTTTGTCATCACGTTTACTAGTTCCACGCAAACGAATGCAATAAAGATAGATCTTATCACTCACTGATTTTCATAACAATCATAAATGAGTGAATACTTGCTTGATAATCATTTATGAAATTCAATTACGTGCGGTCATAATAAACAATGCAAATATTCTAGGCTGCGAAAGTGCCGCTGACGGGTACGCGATCGAATACGGGCCCCATATTTAGCTTAGATCAACACATAGAAGTAGTGGGGCGCCCAAAATTCTAAACTGATATGCACGAATTCTTATTTACTGTTGAAAATATATACATACTATATACATATGTATGTATCTAAATCTGTCTCAGTGGCATCACACGGCACAAGTTTGGCTTTTTCATTGGCATCGCTTAAACAAGCGCCGGCAAGCTCAGCTTCTTACGTCGGTCATGGTCTAATCACAATCGAGTCAACAATAACATGACCAAATTGTTAAAATTTGCGACTAATTTATTTTGTGTGCCAACACGAGTCGGGCTGATTGTTTGTTCAACCTTTATTGTTATATAATAAAAAAAAATAAAAATAAACGTGAAGCTCAGCTGTGAGGCCTGCAATTCGATACAATGAAGCGTGATTTGACAGAATGTTGAATTAGAAGTTATCACATGTACATACATACAAACATACATACTTGTACAGACCGCCCATAGTTTAGCTAAAAATAACAGTTAAAGAAATCAGCAATGTTAGCCTTCAAGACTATATTTAGTATCTCAAATTTGATTCGAATTTTTTTCATATTAGCGTAAATTTTACACATATTTTTTGGCTATTATTTGTGTTAGAGTTGATTTAGCAGCAAAAACTATGCGAGGCAAAAATACTTAGACTGTGTTCGCACAGATTAAGTTTTGTTAGTAATTTTTTGGCAATCGCTTTTACAATTTTTTACAATGTGTCTGCGAGAGCAACAGAAACGTGAAAATTTTATCAGGGAACTCGGAAAAACAAACATATAAAAGCAGTTAAAACATTTTCTAAACTTTTCGGTTTCCATTCGACAAACTTCAAGTTGCCGCAGAAAGGTAACTCTGTGTTATTAGGGACTTATCGAACACAAGAAAAAAAGCTGATTTTTCAAATGTCAATGCCTTATTAAACAAATAAATAGAATGCCATAGTTCCAGCACATATAATTTAGTCTCGATGAAGTTTCATTATCTGCTATTTGTGACGTCACTTTAACAAGAGTGATTATTATTAAGATGATGGAGTCATGTGTAGAAGTTCAAGCAAGTGAAGAAAGTTTTCTGAGCGCCATTCACTTGGGGAAACGATTATTTTCAATAAGGCTCAAGTAGCTCACGGCTTCCAGTCTTAGACCAAGTATCCTCTGGGTAGCCATCCGTTTGAAGGCGAGTTAAAGGAAGAAGTCGAAACATCTTTCCTCGGGTTGTGCTCTGGGTTTGGAACCCGCCACGTCAAAAACATCACCAATCAAAAAAAAGAAAACAGCCTCAGATGAGAGACCCCCTTGTGATACCGCAGTCGGTGAAACGATAAGCTGTACGAGAAAGAACAGTGGCTACGACTGACGCGTTGTAAACTAGACTATAACCGCGTAAGTGGTGTCTACGCTAATAAACAAGAAGAAGAGTGTAAATTCTATGAGCCATATATTGGCTGAATTATAGACGCTTGCGAACAGATATTTTTCTGATCTCCGCTTTCAGCGAACAAAAAACACAAACCCGATGGCCATAAACAAGCAATAATCTGTAATAACAGGAACCACACAGATTATTTTTAAACACCCTGACCATCAAGAAATGAAACTTGTGGTAATCTAATTAAGTTTTAGCCAGCAACTCAGTGGATTTGGTAAAAAAACCCTGACTACTTTCCATCCCAGCCGCCCAATGTTTCTTAAGTTGCAGCATAGAGAGCCTTGAAATACGTCCGTCTCATCCAGCTGAAAGCTGGGCATTCGCATAATTAATATTCCGGCATTTCATCATCCTCCGCGCATACTCTATATTCCGCCGAATCCACTTTTCCCATTTTCTGAAGCTAGGATGTGAAGGCCCTGTGGTGATCCTTAAGAAGCTACTAAACTCCCTTTTCCCTGGAAGTAGGCGCTTTTTGGTTTGTCCACCATCAAAACTATCCCAAAGTAACTTTATGGTATGTCCTGTGTTGCTTTTGTTCCCAAACCTGAAGTGTTCCTCTAGTTCCATTGCTTCAAACAACCCTTGAAGCAGCTGAATGGATTGGATCTGCTTAGAGGAATTTTGTCTCAATTATAAGTATATTTTTATTCTTCTATGGTTTTATTTACAGTTTTATACCCTGTACAAGGTAATATTAAGTTTGCGTCGAAGTTGGGTAACCCTATATAGTATATACATATGTATGTATATATAAATGATCAGCATGACGAGTTTAGTCGAGCAGTGCGCCTGCTGTACGCGAACTAGTCTCTCGATTTTTAAAATATCAACATGAAATTTTTAAGACGTCCCTTTTCTCGTCAATAAACTGCTTTTTTGTCGGAACTAACGGAATCCAATATGGAGCAAATAAAGGATATATGTGCCATGCTAACTGAGCGATCCAAATCAAGTTCGTGTATGGATTACTTTCTTATTTGACGATATATCTTCACGGCGTGGACTATTTTTCAACAAATTTTTCGAATCAGACTACTATATCATATATCGGCCATATAAATTTACTGATCAAAGTCAATATTAAGATCATTTTATAACTTCTATGCCATAATAAATGGATTTGTGACGGGTATTATAGCTTCGGTACAATCGAAGTTAACATTTTTTCTTATTTCATATTCGTAAGACAAAATCACTTTAGCAACTCTGTTAATGACGAATCTACAAACAATGCTTCGAACACATTATTATGTAGTTCACTAGCACTATTTTAATAGGAAGGAAGTAAGACGCGAATAACTTTGAAACAGAAAAATAAAAACCGGAACATAATTCATAATTTTGTCATTCGTAATTTATTATCGATGAATTTATAATTTACTCTAATTGGAAAGAGAAAAAAATGTCAAAAAAACTAGCTAATTTTATGTATGTAAATCTAAAAATATTCGACGACTATGTCATTAAACTACCGGGGGTTTTTCGGCTTAAGCTATCATTTCTTTGTTTTTGTTTTGATTGTGCTGTTTTGCTACATTCAAGTGTTTTTTTTTTGTTGTTAGCAAACAAATGCTCACGTGAATTTAAATAACTAGAAATTTTAAGCGCTACGGAAATCAGTATTCCGAAAACATACAGACAGACATACCCACACACACACAAATATGTAGATATGCAAAGGTGTGTAGACCTAAGTAAGCAGGTACAAGTTTGACATACTTACATAAATATACCGAAATGCACTTAAATAAGGCTTAACAGTGTTTGTTGGCTTGTTTGTTGGCTTTCATGCACTTTTGTTTTCGTTTTGTTTTTGTTTCTCTCTTTGTCTTGTCACTTTTTTATATAAAGCGATTAGCGAAAAAATGAGTTTGTTCGAAGAAATTCCCGCCTAAGGTCATGCTCGGATTTGAATACGAAAAGCAATCGGAGGCGAAAATGCATTCGAAATCTGAAATTAAATGCAGACATATGTATATTTGTATGTGTGTTTTTTTAATATACCCTCAACAGTGTAAATGAAGTTGGTGTTAGTGGTTGGTGAAAACGTTTGGACACCTTATGAAGCATATATGTACCATATTTAACGGTGTTTTCAATAAGAGCGCAACAAACGTTTTTTTTTTATTAAAACAAAAACGGTTTGAGATACCAATGAAACTCTTTCCTCCTGTGAAACGACTTTGGACGCCATTATGTATGGAGCTCGATTTCTTTGGCATAGCCATCACGGTCATGCTTGCAGAAGTCCAGACGCTGAACCCAATTTTCGACGGTTTTCAAGCATAAATCGGCCGATACTGCTGCAATTTCACGTTCGATAATCGTTCGAAGTTCACCAATAGACTTGACGTAGCGTCAAATCTCACGACCGAGGCGGTCAATTGACTGGGACATTTCGGGAGATAACGCGTTCACCAAACTTGGTTTTCAATAAATCGATTGTGACATTCGCAGTGTGGCTTGTGGAGTCCTGTTGGAACCACATATTGTCCAAGTTTATACCATCCATATGCCATTCATAGTAACGTGCCGATCTTGATCATTACGGAATAAATACGGCCTAATGACGCCGCCGGCTCATAAACCGCACCCAACCGTAATTTTTTCGGGATTCAATAGTGACTCGTGGAGTACGTGGGGACTGCTGCCTGACCAATAACGTATATTTTGCTTATTGACGAAGCTATTCAGCCAGAAATGAGCTACAACGCTGAAGATGATGAAAATACGGATCATTTTCAAGTTGTTGCTCAGCCCAATTCACGAACATACGACGATTGAAGTAGTCAAGCGGCTTTAGTTCATGCGTCAATTTGATCTTGTAAGGATGTAGGCCAAAATCTTTTCGCAAAATTCGCCACAACGACGTCACAGAGATGTCCAACACTTGAGAACGACGTGTGAGAGACTGAATTGGGCCTTCCTCGATTGATGCGCTAGCAGCAGCAATATTCTAGACACTACGAGCACTTCTTTGTTCCACTAGCACGAGAACATTTCGTATATAACCGAACACCTCCTTTTTTCCGCAATAAAATGTTTATTTGATGGAACCACCGATATTGAACTACTATAACATATAGCTGCCATTCAAACTGACCAATCAAAATCAAGATAAATATCTTTTAAAACCCTTTTATGCGTAAAGAAATACATGTGTGAAGGGTATTATAGCTTTGGTGCAGCCGAAGTGAACGTTTTATCTTGCTTCTGTTTTTTTTTTATTTTTGTTTTTGTATATTAAAAATCTACTTAACGCTCCGCATCGACGCGTAGAAGGTTTCGGCAAAACTTGTTCAATAAAAATTATTTGATTTCTTTATTTCCTTTTTATGCACATTCGTCTTTATTGTCTGTCGTTGTTAAATAATACAATATTAAATTTCTTTTTAATTTTTTTCTTTTGCTGTTTGCTTTTTGTGTTTTATTTTTTTCTTTATAAGGAAATTTTATTTGGTAATCCTCCTTAAAAAAATTAGCAATGTGCAACTAATTGCGCAAAAATTTATTTATTAAAAAGGAAAAAGAAACAAATATTTATATATTCATATTTCCATGTGTGAAATTAATTATATAATAATATTTTTGTGTAAATTTGATTCCCACAAATTGTTGCACATACCACTGTTTAATGGGATTGCACAGCTAGCATCGGCATTAACTGTTTCTTTTACGTTTTATTTCATTTAAATATTTTTATTTCTTTGATTTGCCCAGCAGGAGGTCCAATTTATTGCTAAACATATATTCATACATATATACAATAAAGTATCATATATTTGTTTACTTTGAAAGCTAAAGTTTTCTTTGATTCTGCTGAGTAGGATCAATTTTATAAGTAAACAGTGTCCGGGTTTTTCAAGAACAACTTTTTATTGAGTAGTTTGAATTAAAACTGACCTTCAATTGTCACACACTCGGACTTACTTCAAGCTTAAGCTTTAATCAATAATACTTTATTTTAAATTATTTTATTTTAAAGGTTATAAAATTGAAATCGTTCCAACTAAAATTTACTTTACTTATTTATGTTTAAAAAATTATTCCATTACTTATGGTATAGTTATAGCGTCCCAATGGTTCGCCAGTTGGTATTCAATATGTATCATGCAATCCTAGATTAAGTATTACTTAGTGGGAATGACAAGGCATTTAAGTCTCCTCTATGACACGTACTAACGGACGGCCACTCTGTTCTATAAGTCTGAGTTTTGTCATGATTGAGGTTGCCGCCGCTTCGCTGGCAACTTTCCAGTTCTGAGTGAACTGTGTCGTCAAATGTTTCACATGTTGCAATTAAGTGTCCCTACTTAGAGACCCCAAGCAAAAAAAACTATATTTTTTGGCCCACCTTAATATATGAGCCATTCCATCAATTGGGAACATGGTTTTGTACCCGTATTCCGATCAAACAAAAAAATTACTATTTCTTGTATTCTTTAACGACCTGAAAATTGAGTGCAAAAAATTTTGAAGTTATACAGTTTTATGTAAAAAACTCTCAGCTTTCTGATAAAAATATTTTGAAAATCCAAAAAAATTTTCAAAATTCCACCAACTTTTTTTTTCAAAAAATTTACTTTTCCATACGATTCCTCGTTCATTTTACATAAGAATCAATGTTCAAAAATATGGGACACTGACCCCATGAACAGCAAACTTTTAGTAATAGTCAGAGTATTAGGGACCTTGGAAATTTTAGAAGAGTTGTCCTTCAGTTTGCTACGGTGTACAAGATATTTTTACAATGGCCTTTGCGGGTCCGTCATTTCTGCGCTTCAAAGGCTAAAACACGAAGTTGTGGTACACATTTAAAAAAAAAATTAAATAAACATATAAAATTTTGCACTCAAATAAGTACTTTAATGAAGGGTTGTGACAAAAATAGCATGTTCTAAAGTTGCCACCTGTTATTAAAAATAATTTTATAAAATGAAATAATGTTCTGAGGTCATAAGAATTTATATATTTCTTAAAACTTAAGTTTTAATAAAAAAAAATAAAACAAGGTTGCCACATTTATTACATTTCGAAATGCACAAAATTTATAATAAAAAAATGCAAAGTGACAATTGGCGTTGTTTACGAAATTGTTCTTATTGGCGTTGCCACCTGATTTAAAAATAAAAAGTAAAATAAAATATTTGTGAATTAAAACTAATGGTAAGATGTTGTTTAAGAAAATATAATATAAAAACTAAAATTTGATTCTCAGAACAAGTATTTTAATAATAGTTTATAACGAAAATAAGTATTGTATGTTATAAACGTGCCATCTGATGTTTAAAATATATGTTTTGAAAATAAATAATGTAGTGAGGTCACAAAACTCATCTAAAGCTTTGAGTTTTAGTACAAAAAAGTGGAAACAGAGTTGCCAACATTATTAAATGTCGAAATGCGTAAATATTATAAATATATATATAAATATTTGATTGTCATTTGAGAAAGAAATGTCTGTTTAAAACATTTGCCTAAATAATGTTGCCACCTGCTTTAAAAAATAAAAATTTAAGATAAATATTTGGGAATTAAAAATAACCACTCAAAAGGTGTTATTTTTATTGTTTAAGTAAATAAATGAAAACGAAATTTCTTTCTCAAAACAAGTACTTTAATGAAGGTTTTTAACGAAAATACTTAAACTCGTAGTATGTTATAAATGTGTCACCTGATGCTTAAAATATATGTATGTACATATATTGAGAAATAAAAAATTTAGAAAAATATTTTAATTCTAACAGTTATGATTCAGTGTCGTTGCCACCTGATTTGTAAAATAAAATTTAAATACAAATATTTGAAAATTAACAATTACGATGCAGCGACGTTGCCACCTGATTTGTAAAATAAGATTTAAATACAAATATTTGAAAATTAATAATTATGAGTCAGTGACGTTGCCAGCTGATTTGTAAAATAAAATTTAAATACAAATATTTGAAAATTAATAATTATGAGTCAGTGATGTTGCCACCTGATTTCTAAAATAAAATTTAAATACAAATATTTGAAAATTAACAATTACGATTCAGTGACGTTGCCAGCTGATTTTTAAACAAATAAGTTAAAAAAACTATTTAAAAAGTATTATCGTAAGGTTTCGGGTAAAAGTTGCATTGTGTTTGAAAAATATATAAAATATTTTTTTTTTATGCAAACTATGAAAAATATTTTCTTTTTTTGGTAAATTTCAACAGTTTCTTTGATTTATGAAAACTAAACATAATAAATTTGCACTTCTGTAAAACCCACGTCTACAATGTACTAGTTTACAATGAAACTTCTAAGGTTCTAAAATGCAAATAAAATAAAAGAGTTTTTCAAAACAGAACGTAGACTTCCTGGAATTCGTTGCTCATAAATTAGCAACAGTTTTCGCTAATTAATTATCACAACGTTCTGCTCGCCTGTTTTCGCAACTCATTTGCGTGCGTTGCATATTATCTAAATTAAAAGAACATGCTGCCACTCGGCTAATACCTTTTGTTATCTGTGAAATCTTATTAAGCGCGAAATTGTATATCAACTAATTAGGCGCTAATTAATTTGTGTACAAAATGTCATGGAATTTTCCTTTGCTCGCAATTTTTTATTTTACTTTAATTTGTTTTTTTTTTTTTATAATTTTTTTGTTGTTTTTGCATTTTTTTTTGTTGCTGTGCGCACACACGCTGCCTTTGCCGGCGTTAAACAGCTTTTTATGGTCATTTATTAGCTGGCATTGCGGCTCATTGACGACTCGTCAAAATAATGCGCGAAAAAAGCGACTGCACAAGAGCTTTATTGCATATTGGAACTGCACAATCGGCGATTAATTAGCGCAAATTGTCGGGAAAAATCACAATGAATTGCAATTTCAAAGGCGCGTGTGTGATATAACACAACATCGCTCGACTGTTTACACACTCAAATACACATGCGCCTGCAACAACAACAACGCACACAATACTTATTCATATATACATCGGTTTGCGGTTATTTATGCGCGTGTATGCGTGTGTGTGTGCGAATTTATAATAGCTACCTTAGTTAAATATTGATCTTAGCCGATAGTTAGAAATTTACGAGGAAACACTAACTTAAATAATGAAATGGCAAACACGCAAATCCAAATTCACTGTGCCACTAAATTTTCAAAACAATTCATTTATGTATTTTTTTTTGTTTTTTTTTTTCTAAACTTTAGCTGTTACTAAGTATTTGCACAGCAGTTTTTCCTTAACTGCGCATAAACACACTTGCGCATACGCTCGGCGCAGGGTGCGCGGGCTGGTTGGGCATCATTAGAGCTGGAACGTCGTTAGCGTGTTGCCAATCTTTTTAAGTTTTACATATGCAGGTGTGTGTGTATGCATTTGCAAGTGTTGGTGCTTTATGGTTATCGTTTGGGTGAAAATGTGTTGCTCGTCTTTTTTACTTTCGCAAGCTTTTGTTTTTCGCAAATGAATTTCTTCTCTCTAATTGTGCAAAAAACCCACTTTTGCATTCCGCATAGAATACTTAACGTTTTTTTAATAGCGAAAAAGTGTTTATTTTGTGCAAAAACAAAACAATCAATCTGCGTTAGTTTATAGTAGAAAATGCATACAGTGACTGCAATTAATAAACGCACAAGTAGGAGTTTTTTGAAGAGAAAAGAACGTGCGCAAAATTTCATATCGATATCTCGATATCTGGAGGGACTATTCGCGTGTATACAGGCAGACAGACCGACACGGCTTAATCGACTCTGATCGTCACGCTGATCATTAATATATACGTACACGTAGGTTGCCTTTTATATATCGGGATTTGGCTACCTAAATACTGCAATCTGGCAACTCGAGTGGATTGCCTCAGCAACTTATTCAATTTTTGGCGATGAGACTCCATCAACGACCAGTGTTTATCGATGATATGGTGAATTCAATCGAAGATCATAGATTACTCCAAAACGAATTTCGTTAAGGTCCTTCAAAATCAGATACTATTGATCCTATACGTAAACTAATATCGCAAGATCGTTTTGTGACCTATCCTGAGATAGCAGGAACTATAGGCATTAGTGGAACCAGCACACATTCAATATTGTATGAATATTTTACTGTAAAAAAATGTTTCTCGTTGGATCCCACATAATTTGTCAATCGCTCAAAAACTGGCTCGTGAGAAATCGTCGAGAAAAATGTAAAAAAAAACGATAGCGGGCATCGAAACTCGTCCATGACATCGTGATAGATGATGAATCGTGAATTTACTCGGACGTGCCCGAAAGTTAACAGCAGTCGACTGTATGGGGATTGGATGAGCCGAATCCAACAAAAACTTTTTGCACACGAAACACTTCCGAGCAAATGGTTGCCTTTTTTTTTAAAGAAACTGAACATGTCTCAACTATAACAACGCTGAGCAGTAAATTCTGAGTGATACACAACCATCTTTGTACCAGTTTTATTTCAAGAACTCAGGAAAACCAACCGCCGAAGACGAATACCTCTTCACACGATAATGCGAACTCTTCCACCTCGACTGAAAGAACTGCATTTTTGAGCACTTAACACATCAATTTGATGAGTCATTCTCCGCATAGTCCTGACTTGGCACCGAATGACTTCTTTTTATTCCCGTACGTATAAAGTAACCACGAAGTCAACATTTTTCGACAGCTGAAGACACGGTTGATGCGTTCAGAACACATGTTTTGTACATACCTCATTCAGAGTGGCAAAAGTGCTTCGATAGTTGGTTCAAACGCATGCAAAAGTGTAAAGATTTTAATGGAAAATATTTTGAAAAAACAATATAGCTATATTCGACCCTCGTATTTTCTAGGAACTCCAACGTTTCCTTTTGGATGTGACAAAATTTGCTGCCAACTTAATATACTCTGTTCAGGATATTAAAACCAAAATATATCTTACGCAGAATATCCAACTGCTGTTGAGGAAATTCTTCAAATATTATAATACCTCAAAACTCCTATGTAGTAGTAATACTGCTGCTTAGATCTTGGGTTAACTTAAACTGATTCCACCGTAGTGTGGTGTACATTAATGGAACGGTTCCGGATTTTTGTTGGACCAAGAACTGTCAAGTCGGCAGTATTCTTTGAAATTATTTGAGAAATTGTTATATGTGACCTGGTCTACGAAAAGGGAGCTAACGTGCGAAAACTAGTTTTCTGGGAAAAGCTGTTAAAAATAATCGTCAGTTTCTCGTTATCTCATTAATTGTTCTCCTTTTTTTTTGACACCTAAGCCCCCTTTCCGTAGACTGACCTGGTCTGTGTGTGATGTTTTCTATGGCATAATAAAAACCAAATATTAATTAGTTCTTATGAAATTTAAGAGCTGATTTTTTCTCGATTTTTTGCATAGATATCTCAACGAAAATTATAATAACAGGATAAACATTTTACGACTTAGTATTAGTCAAAATATTTAATTGGATAGGAACTACTACTCCGGGAGTTTCTCTCAAAAACGACGTTTTGCCACTATATCTCTGAATTGAATCCTCTAAAATAGTAAAAAAAAAAACAAATTTCGTTAAAGTAATGTTAATTCTAGAAATTAATTGAAGGGATAAGCAAAATAAATATTTTTGACAAAATGGCGGTTTCTAAAAAGATTTTTCACTAAAATTGCCGACATAAATGAAATATATATATATTTTTTCAAATACTAACTTTATATAACCCCTTAAATACAAAAAATATCATAAACCATAAACGTTTGGCCGTTTACTTATCACAACCACTGTAGGCGCGCACTCAGTACAACGTGTGAATGATTGCGAGTGTAAACATATGTATGCATTGCCTCCAAGCGCAAAAGTTGATATCGTCAGATAAGTGTAAACGAATTCACAAGCAGCATATATATCTCGATCTGTATACAAAATACATATATGTATATATAAATATTTTTTTTTTTGGACTGACACTCATCGATTATGAATGCCAAATTAGAAGTGGTAAATATCGAAAAGGTTTGTAAACGCGCTTTAAAAGTGTTATTGCCACTCTGATAGTCTTATATGTTTGTATATATGTACATACTTAAGTATAGGTATGAAATTCGCGCATTAGAATGCTAATCAAAGTGCTTACTGCCACACACATGGCAATTGAAGAATGCTCATCAGCGTCATGTGCTCCTCACAAGGCCAAACAGTATGTGCCGATAAGCGGCGTAATATTTTTTTAAGTGCCTGTTGCGGGCTGACTACGCACATGTGCCAAATGAGCACACCGGCAGCTGACTAAAAATATTCTAAAACAATTTATATATATATATATATATATATATATAATTAAACTACCATCATTTTACTACATATTTACATGAAATTAATTTTATATGTATATACATACTTAAGTATATGATGCAATGTGTTTGGCCATTGGCCTATAATGAGTTTGGCAAAACATACAAACATTTATAATCGGATGTCACGTGTGATAGTCCATCATATTTTCAAGCACTAAGCACAATTTGATTGCCTTATGAGGAAGTATAATTGTCTACGATTATAATATTTATTGCACTCTTTGTTCAGTAAAAACAATTTCTGCAATTTTTTGCTATTTTATATGTCATAAGTATGTAGAATTGAACAACTCAGGTTCACAGGTGGCTCTTTAGCTCCTAAATATATGTTGTCAATGTCGTAAAATTTTAATTTTTTGATAGAGACCAAATTCTGCCTGTCAGCGAATTTCCAGAATTTTTTCTGAAAAAAACTTTCAAATTTGTTGATCTAAAAATGTGTAATATGTCTACATCTGGCATCTTTTAACTATATTTTAAGACTTAGTATTAATAAAAATATTTACTTGAAAAGGAACTACAGCAGATCGCCGGGAGCTCCTCTCAAAAAAGACGTTTTGCGGTGATCACTATATCTCTGAAGTGGATCCTCTGAAATTAATTTAATTATAATTTCGCCTGACCTATAGAATAAAAAATAAAATTGGGGACTCTAATTCACCTTAATAGTTTCTATTGAACAAGAAGAGTGTTATTACATCAGTGCGATTAAGTTTCAGAGGTCCTTTATAACATCTTGGGATTGGATGTGGTTATTAAAATGGCAAAGGTTTAAACTTGAGCGCGTAAATAGGGTATATATTACCTCTTCGCTTACGCTAAAGGGCTGACAATAAACGTCATAGGTTCGTTTGAAAGTTTTATTGTTTTAACTTACAGTAAACAAGTATCTTAAAACGAGCTGCCAAACCAGATCGTATGAAAATAAAGTTATTATGCCATTCAAGTAGACGGGGATTCCCACGTGCCGCCTGTAACACTTTATTTGTGATAAATTCTACGAACTGGTTAACACCTATCATAAAAACACTTCGTTTGCAGAAATTATTGATAATTAACGCTTGGCTAATATATTTTATTTCACCTGTTTTACTTGTAGTTGAGGATGCTAAAAGGTATGCCATAAAATTGCGACAAAAATCATTAATCGCCAGCGATACAACAGACGCGACATCGTCAACGGCAGTGGCGGCCACCTTTTGGTCGAGCCCAACGTCACCGTTCATACCGGCGAGCAGCAACGGTATTAATGGCAACGATGTCAACATCATTGAAAGCGATCCGAATATGACCATATTGACACGTGACGATGTGATACTCGCCCAAAAAGGACTGCCGCCACAACAGTATGACGCATTCGTGCTATTCGCCGATGCGGATATTGAACAAGCCGCCGAAATACAAACCAAATTCGAAGAAAATGAGAAATACAATTTCAAGGTATGTGCTAAATGAAATAAATATTTACACTAATTATATATAATTAATACATATTAATTTGTTGTTGCATTGCAGTTATGCTTCAAGAATCGTGATCTACTCGGTGGCGTACCGTTCACGCACGTTGCATTGACGCAACTGATCGAGGAGCGTTGCCGCTACTTACTTGTGATCTTAACAAAAGAATTTCTGGATAGTCCAGAGAATCAATTTTTGATGAATTACACACACGCGCTGCAAATACGTGAGTGCATTTGCCGCTAATAATCGAGTTGAACGGCATGGAAAATTTTATTTAATTCAATTACATTTTCCTTTTTTTTCATTTGCTTTTCAGAGAATAATTCGCGCAAGATCATACCGCTTATTTATGAGGATTCGGTTATTATACCACGTGCCTTGAAAATATACACACACCTCAAGTACACACCAGTGCCTACTACGCTATTTGACTTTTGGGCGCGTCTTGGTGACTCAATACGACGCTCTTACAATGCCACGGACCCGTCGCCATTCGGCCTGAATGAAGTTGACAAGTAAGCCAAGAATTTTTAAGCCATAAGTTACAAATGCAGCTGTTTCAAATGTATTCACTCTAACCTATAAAATTTATATGTGAAAGAAAGTACTGTTTATACTCGTTTTCCAAAAATAGTTGTTTTTGTTGTTATAACAACATAGACTATTGTCGAAATATTTTTTGCGAACGCTGCTGAGATGACAGTTCTTCCTCACATATAAATCCGCGTAAGTTTCGGTTACGAAAGCTTTACTTTACTGAAAGCCATAACCGAAATATCATTTAAATCCATTTCTCCTGCTTATATAACCCAATTAGAAGTCAGTTATTTGGCGTTAAGGGTGTCATCGACATTCGCGCTCAAATTTCGGGCTTATTTTTTGACGAGGGTTTGCAAAAAGTACTTATGATATTTGCAAAAAACTTTTTTTTTTTTTGCTTTTTTGTATTATAAAATCATATTTCTTACACTGGTATACAGAAAAAACGAACATAGCGAAAGGTTTTGTGAGTCAATAACAATTTACAGATTTAGAATATCTTTTATAGTAAAAGTTAAAACAAACTAAAAATTTTTGGGGAAACGCGTTTAAAACAGGACGTGAATAGTGAGCGCTTGGTCGGGTTTGACCTTAAACACCTCTTTGCATGTTCCACCTAATGTTCCTTTCTTCTCCAATCTTCATTGGAGATAACCTCTAGTTTTTTAACTAGAAATAAAGCAATAAAAATATAAAAGGCGCCACAACAACAACTCGTAACTGTATTACTCTACCAAAAACAATACAGAGCTCTCAACATTTTTTGTATTTTTCGTAAACAGTTATATTTAATAATAACAATAAAGTAAATTATTATCTCACGATCAGATAAACCTCGCAAGCACTCACAAGTCAAGCATTCAGCACTATATAATACCTATTTACTTAGCACCTAATCACACCTCTTAAATGCACACACTCAAAATATATATATGTGTGTTTGTATTTAGATGTACTTATATGTTGTATGTACTTACTTTATCTCTAAAAATTATATATAATTTTTTTTTACACCCACAGCGTGCTCGCCGTTAGGCAACTACCAAATGACACGAGCTATACAAGCTTACCAACCCCCCACACAACGAGCGTAACCACACCCACCTCACCCATACCGAGCATCAATATTAACGGACATGCCTACACACCCGAAGAGGAGGAGGCGGATGATGTATTTCAACAGAAGGAGCAACGTTATCATTTCAACAAACGTTCATCCCTGCGTCATCACAACAGTGTATACAGTCACAATCACAACAACAATCGCATTAGTCAAGTCGTCAATGGTTTGCGAAATGCACACTCTACTAGTCAGCTAAATGCTGGCGTTAATGTTGACAACGCCGTCAGCATGAGTGATCTCAGCATAAGTACGGAGGTGAAGAAGAAGAAGAAGAAACCTATTAAAGCTGTGCTCAAGCGGGTGTTTAGCCGCAGTAGTCCGAAACTACAACAAACAGCAGAATAATAGTATTGTATTTTAATTAATTGTTTTTTTGTTTTTATTTTTTGCTTAATTGTAAATTGACTTTAAGATTGTATTTATAAATATCAGCTATACGAGTTTATATATATATAATATTATTTAGCAAAACCAATGAATACGTAACAAAATGCAAGCGAAAAGAGGAAAATGTTATGTTCTAGTGTATTGTATGTTATTTATGTATTAATTTAATTATACGAATCTGGTTTTATCTTCGCAACTGTGACATAACAAGCAGCCAACACTCACAAAACATAAACAATATAAATTTCGTGCGCTTTACACGCTTTCTGCTCTATACACCCGCTCAATCAGTTAAAACTCGTATTTTATAAAAAAAAAATTTTTTAAATGTAATTGTGCGTTATTAATTGTTTTAATGTACAATATATGTATATTTGATGATAATTTTTAAGTCAATTCTGACTGGCCACCACCTTCTTTAACGCTTTTAAAATGTTTCAAATATACATTTAAACTTTCCAGTGCTCACTACATAATTCCTTAGCAACTTGTTGCATTTCTTACTTCGCTCACAAATGCTCATATATACACAAACATCAAGCGATCAATTTGGCACGCGCACTCATGTACATATCTGATGATTGAATTTATAAGATTCTTCAAACATAGCTGCACAATTCAGTGTCATTTTAATGATTATTTTAACTGTTAAATTAACTGTTTCAATATTGCAAACATATTAGCAAGCCATAAAGTGCTTTAAAAACCATTATTAAGAGTTGTATTTATATATATATGTATACATATTCATAAAGAATGTACTATTTTAAGACAACGAATAAAGACAATATGCAATCTTATAAAAAAAAACCCCACGCTATCATTACCATATTCAATTATGATTCACTTAAAATTTGGTTTGCAATGCACACAATGCAGTCGTCTATTATAGCATTGGAAACGCAGCGGAATAATTAAACTGCTTTAATTATAAAGTTTTCATGAATGAAACTGTATAATCTAAAAGGTTTAATTCGTGTATCTCCAATAAAAAATGGTTTTACATACAATTGAATTTGTTTTGCACAATTTTCTATTGAATTGGCTGAAGCAAAATGAATACATAAATAAATTGATGTAGGTCCACCGAGAAAGTTATTGCATTAATATTTTTTTTTTTGTTTTAATGACGGGGAGGAAATGACAATGCGCCACATACAACAATGTCATATTTGGTTTGAATTCCATCAGCATAAACACCATATAAGTATACTAAAGTTTCTTTCAAAATATTGAACAATTGTCATTATAAACAGTTGCTTAGTTAAGACTTTTAAAGAAATCCTCCAAAAAATGTAGGTGAGATGATTAGAGCCACATAGTGCTAAAGAACAAGAGACGTGATGAAGTGGTAGTTTAGTACTGCCCTCAACGGCTTACAAATGCTTAAGATTGGATAAGATCTTATTGCATTTTGTATAACGAATTGTTATGTACTCACCAGACTCACACTTCTGCGACATCCGCTAAATAATAGCATTTTGAACCGGTTTTCAAGATGAGTGTATATCTAATTAAAAGAAGGTGCACTTTGTAGATATGTATATTGAGTAAATCAGGTAGGATTTTAACTTGCTAAACCCGATTTATGTACATGCATAACAAATTATCACTATTCACTAACACAAAAATATTTAGGTTGACAAAATGCCTCAATATAATTAAATTATTTCCTTTGTAAACCACTCACATAAATACTTTACTTTTATAAAGCGATCCATCTAATTTATAACCACTTTTGTGCAATAACAATTTTTTTATTAAATTCACTTCAAATATTTTTGTCGTGAAAGACGGATACGCGCAATGAACTAATGTACCGTTTTGTTTTTGACAAATGCCGGAAATGCACAGGATGTATCCGTACACACAAACAAATTTATGTAAGCCATATTACGACTCATCCTAAATTGAAAAAGTATTCAACTATAAAATATGATTTCAAAAATATAATAATAAAAAAAAATAAAAAATCTCTTTTACATATAATAATTTAGCTGAAATTATATTTGTTTTTAGCAGTTCAGAATCTAGGCATCGTAGTCACCCTATACGAAATTGGACGGGCTGCCATATTTTGTTTTCCAACGCCTCTGTGCATATAACATGAATAACTTATTATGAAATATATTACTAAAACTTTTACTTCTATAAGTTCTTATTTTATTTAAAATTATAATAAATTTTAAATTAAGCAAATCAGTACTCTTTCACACATTTTTTTTCCAAGTCAACAAAAATCCCTTTTTAAGTGGGTTAACAACACTCATGCCGGTAAATTGTTGTAATCTTTTCCACTCGCTAACTTATCATTTATTATTGTGTCGACCGCAGCAATTGTTTAAATCGGATTTCGGTTCAAATTTACCCTCAATGTACTGAATTTGTATAATACAACTTTTTTGAGTGTGTCAATTAAGAAAATGTATATGGAATAAAGACTTGAATAGTTTCAACAGGTAGCGGACTATTTGGCGGGACTCGAAAAAAAGGTAATTAATTCTTATAAACGAGTGTTTTCTCCAAGTTAGTAAAACTTTTCAATTATTGATTAATTCCAGTCGTTATAAAAACAGTACCTGTGCATTGTTATTAGCAAACCTCACGAAATTAATGAATGTGCTACTCTGTTTAAGCAGGCATATGCTGATAATTGGTTAATATGATGTTGGATACAAACACCGTAAACGCCATACCTTTCTCTATGAAAGTGCCTGCCTTTAATTATTGTGAAGAAGCACGTCTCCTAGCTGAAACGCCGCTTTCAGAGTTGAGTCCGGAAACATGCATTAAACTTTCGGAAATGTTGAATGGTCGTAAAATCTTGAGACATGCGGGACATGATCGTGACTGGCGCGGCATAGCCGAATTGGCAAAAGTGCGAAACTTCTGCAGTAACAACTCTGACGATCCAATGCAGACTGTGTTAAACCAGTGGACACAACGAAATGCTGCGGAGGCTACATGTTTTCATTTACTGCATTTTCTTTCTCAAATCGATCGGTGGGATGTGAGTGACGATATTTTTACGTTTCTACGTAAGTGGGGAATAAATATAATTCACATTATCTAGTATTTAATATACCTTCTCATTTTAGTGAAAGACGCTCGGCAATTTGAAAGCAGTAGGTCACATGCAAATGTAACAGGTGGTGCACATACAGAGGGTGTTTCAATTACTCCAATTGAAAGTAATGAACAAGATTTAGTTAGCAACAATATAAATAGGGAGAATAATAGCGAAAGCGAAGAAGGCAGTGACACGGATAATGAAGAAAATGACGATGGCGGTTCAAGTTCCTCAGCAAGTGCACCGCCATGTCCGCCACTTAGCCCACCACCGAGCCCGCCACCAAATCTGGAATCTCTAATTGAACGTGTTGAGGAATTAACAAATGCAGCAGTGCAGGCGAGAGTAAGCGCTCCAACAACTGCACTGGCCGTGACCGAGACAATGCCAATAGCAGTACAAACTCCCAAAACGGTGATAGAAAAATATGAAAGCAAAAATTATACGAACGAAGTAAATCCGCTAACACGCCAAGATGCCGCGCGTTTACGCAGGGGTTTGCCGTTAACAAAATACGATGCATTTGTACTGTACGCCGAACCCGATCAGCATTACGCCAACGAAATGCAGCAAAAGTTAGAAAAATACACCGAATATAATTTCCAGGCAAGTCACCTGTGACTATTTTACTTAACGAGATTTAACGTTTAATATGTTTGTTCCAGCTTGTGTTTAAAAACCGTGACTTGCTCGGTGGCACTTTTTTTCACGATGCGGTGACGGAGCTCATGGAGGATCGCTGTAACTACGTACTGCTAATTGTAACGCCAAATTTTAACCGTGACTACGAGAGTTGCTTCTTTTTCAACAACGCGCAAACATTGCAATTGCGTAAGTAGAAAGTTATTATCTGAAATTTCTCCTTAATTCTAATACATATGTAAATGGCATTCTGCAGAGGAAAATCGTCGCAAAATTATACCACTACTCTACGGCTTACAGTTACCGCGTCGTTTACGTGGTCTGCATACGCTCAAATACTATAGTGAACATTTTTGGGATCTTTTGGTCGATTCCTTAAGCATGAAAGAATTGCCGCCACTCACAAAAACCGAAGAATATAATCAGTAAGCGTGATTGTGCATTAGATTTTGTTATTGTATGCTTTATATCATTGTAATTTACTGATTATTTTGTTGTATAGCGATATGCCAGCGCTACCAAGTATGCCCAAACCACCAGGCGCACCAATAGCAGCTGCTGACGAAAATAAATGCCAAGCAAAACCAAAAACTCAAACCACTGCTGATAAAAGCGCCGGCAAAAAGAAATTTTTGAAGAAGCCCGAATGGATAAAGAAGAACAAAGTGCAGCAATAACTCAAATTGTGCCTGAATTTAGCAACAGAGAGGCCTGTGCGCATTTACTTGCCAATTTTAAAGAAACCAAAAATTATACACATACCTAAGTATGTACAATGAGCTTAACCGTTGTTTGCCATGTGTAGTGCCTTTTTCTAATAATATGTGCAGCCTATATTTTGTAGCTTAGTTTGTTTGTTGTTAAAAATCGTATCTCATAGTTTTAGTGCAAAAATATCGAATGAAATATACCTAAATATGTACTTAAAAAGTCTGTCATTACATGTTTACAATTTAAGTGAAGCGTGAAAAATTGTATTAATATGTATATGTATGTGTGGGCCCTAACGTCTACTAACAAAACATTTTGGCAATTGTTAAGCAAATGCTGCTTGGGGAGGTCATTTTGGGCTATGGCGACAATCAAAATTCGAATACATACATATGCTAGCAAGATTAACTGCGCAGTTTCTCGCAATGCTTCAACAACGTGTGGTAAGTAAACGCAAATAACTACATGCATACATATGTACATATATTTTTATGCACGTGTTGGCATACTATATTCAGGGTTACGAATTTTGGAAAAAATTTCTAATAAGAATTATTTTCAATTTTTAACCCTTATCTGGGATTAAAATAAAATATCGGAAAATTTTAATATTGAGGTTAAAAATGTTTTTTTTTTTTTGTAAATTTTCTTTAATAGAATAGTATATTTTTAATTTACTGGCATAAATTGACAATTTAAATTGTAATCCCAAACAAATGGGTTAAAAATTAAATTTCAAAATAATTTTTAAATAAAAACTGTAAGGAAAAGAACAGAAAAGGACTGAAAAGGAAATATTAACATATTTCGCACTGCAACACTGTAATTATAATCAATTTAATATAAATAAGTCAAAAAATATGTTGATTTTTCCAACTTCTTCATGTTTTTTGAAAAGTTGAGCAAAATGGTAGAACACAAAGTATGCAAACGCCAAAAAGGGTTTAAAATCCATTATTTGTTAATTATTATTTGTTTTAAATGCAAGCTTGGGTTATTTTTTTTTTTTTTGATAAAAATGTATTTTTAGTTTTTTTTGTAATATTTTTGCTTTTTAAATTTAAAATCGGTTTTTGAGTTTAAAAATTAAAAAAATATTTTGCATTAAAATAACAATTTTTTTAAATCCGCTTTTTGAGTTTGAAAATAAAAAAGTAGTTTGAAATAAATGTTTGGGTTTGAAAATTAAAAAATATATTTTTTTTTACTTTAAAAAATATTTATTTGAATCATATAAATAAAAATTTAACTCAAATGTAATTTAAATTATTTTTTAGCGCAAACAAAATTAATTCAAATATTTATTAAATATTTTTTAATGTATTATTTGCAACCCTGATTATACTTATGTTATATTATACATATATCACTACACACACTTTCTGCTCCTAACAAAATTGTCGTAAAATTTAAACAATTGTTGCAATGTTTTTTTTGTAATTTTTTTGCATTTTATTATTTTTCATCATAAATAACTTTGTTGTTTGTTTGTTGTTGTTGTTCTTGTCGTTTTTTATTTGTTATTCATCGTTTGCTGCTCATCACTGTTTAAACTGTTAATTATTATAGTTATTATTATTATTTTGTCTCATCATTTATGTTATACTTGTTGTTGCGTGCATTTTGCACACATCATACATAATTTTAACCGCTTTTATAATAATTAATCTATGTATGCCTGTATGTTTGTATGTATGTAATGTCTGCTACTCAGCATCGTCATCGTCATCATCATCAACATCGCTCATCATTAACGCTCGCAACGCAACGCATTCACTATTTAATCATGTTGTCTGTATGTATGTGTGTTTGTTGTTTTGTTAATAATAATTTTTATTATTTTCTATTATTCTTCACATACATACATATAACTGCGCATAAACAATGCAATTGCTGTGTGTTTGTTTGTGTGTGTCTGTTGCACTGTCTTGCCTTACTGACTGACCGCATGACTGTGTGTTGTCCGCTGTTAAGTGCGTTGCTTGTTTAATTGTCATCCATATATGTATGTATGTATGTGTGTATGCTCGCATTTTGTTTTCTATAGTTAATTGTTTTCCTATTTATTGTTAATTAGTGGTTTTTAATTGTATTTATTTTGCTATTGTTGTTGTTATTATACTATGCAGTTGTTTACTGTGTGTGAAAGTCAGCCTGTGGTGCATTCCCTCGGAAATGTGTGCTATTTTTGTAATTTTCTTTTTTTGCCAGTGTGTTGTTTTTATTGTTGTTGTTCGTTTGCTACTGTATGCATATATGTACGAATGATGCGTTTTTTTTTCATTTATTCATAATATTTATTATTTTTTATTTACTTCAATTAATGGAAATTATTATTAATTTTAGTTGTTTTTTAATAATAATGATAATCATAGTAATAATAATCAGTATAATCATAATGCTTACAACTAAATTAATATAATTTTTATGCAATTTCTTTTTTTTTTTTGTTTTTATTTCATTAAATTACTATACTCATCATATTACTAGCGCTCGCTCGCTCTCTCTCTTGCGCCTTATCTCTTATATGCTTTACCTAACTTGTTTTTCATTTACTTTTATCATTATTTTTAATGTTTTTTTTTTGTTTTGCGGTTTTAACTTGAACTTTATCTGCTTCTATGTACTGCTGCTTGGCTACGCTTACTATTATTATTATTTATTTCATATATTTCTGCCTGCCTCTTTCATTTATTTTGTAACAAAATTAATAAAAACAATTTAATTGATCAATTTTTTTGTTTTTGTTTTTTTAATTACAATAATATGCTAGTTGTGTTTTTCTTCTGCTTTATTTTTAATTTTAATGTATTATTCACTGTTAGCAATCATTTTTATGCGCTAGCTTTATGCACTAATGCATGTTATTTTAATTAGTTTTAATATTTTTTTTTATTTTTTTGTAATAAGATTTTTTAGTTATTTTTAATATTTATTATATTTTTATATATTTTGTAATCGAGGCTCTTATTTCAAGATTTTTAATTTTTTTTATTTAGTTTTTATATTCTTTAGTATTTATTATATTTTTTGCAATATTTTTTATTTATTTTAAATATTTTTTGTTTATTTATTAATCTTTTTTTATATTTTTCTCGCTGCTTGTTTGGCTTTGCGGTTTACTAATTCTCTCTGCCTTCATGTTTTTCGCTAATAAAAATTATTTGCGTGTTTTTGTATTATTTTCAATATTTTCTTTCTTAATATTTTTCTTTGCTCTTTTTATACACTAATCAGTTTCATGCCACACTTTTAGACTTTGCTTAGTTATTTTTCCAATTCGCATTTATTTATTAGATTTTTGAATTTATTTTTTATTTCTGAATGTTTGTTTTTTCACAATTTTCAAATATTTCCGCATTATATAATTTAATTTTAATTTAAATTTCTCTTAATTTTTAACTTTCTCATCCTAGCTGATTGCACTTTTACCGCAAAAAATTAATTTACTTGGTTTTTTCTGGAAACATTTTAAGCTTTCTGAGTTTTTATTATTTTTTCTTTATTAACTTTCAATATTCATTATGTCTTCTCATAAATTTTAGTTTATGCAATATTACTTTTAATTTTTTATTACTTATTTTATATAATATACATATTTTTTCCTTCTTTTTCTATAATTTTTTTTATTTTTATTTATGTACCGGCGCTTATAAACTACAAAACAAAAAACCCTAGGAAAAAATATTCTCATGCTTACACGCATTATTTTGGAAGTGAGCTTGTGAGTGGGTTCGTAAGTGGCTAAGTGACTTGTGTGTCATGCGAAATGTGTGTTGGGTTAACTTTTTGGGCTTCGGTTTGGCTTTTGGCGAAGTGCGTTCTGTGGTTTCCTTTACACTTTTTTTTAAGTTGTTGAGATTTTTGTGATTCGACTTTTATGGAATGTTCTCATATGGGGTGTATGTGTATGTCTATATCGTCAACTAAAATGCAAAATAATGTAACTTCACTGTTCCTAAGTTTGCAAGTGAAGGAAAGACGATATAATAGAAATCACTCATGTTGAAAGAAATGTGTGTTTTGGTTAGAAAATGGTTATATATTGGATATATTGGATAAAGTAAGCTTAAAAGTTTATGATACATACATATATGTAATATGACATAGTGAATCGTAAGCAAGAAAAAACTAAATTTCGAACTTTTTGATGTTACGTTGTTTTGCATTTTAAGTGTCGATATGTTCTTGTATTACGAGTAAAACATTGATTTTTTTTCTCAAAGAGCGAGCAGCGTTTGCGGTCGTTTGTTAGTGTTGAATATTTAGGTTTGTGAAATGCTTGGAATATTGAATTAATTTTGTTCGTAGTTTCCATTCTAACACTTTAATTACTTTCCAGTTCATGATTTCTTATGAAAAAATCACGCACTTCATGTTTTATCGAAGTAAACTCGGCTATAATCGTGTAAGCGGTGTCTATAAAGAAGAACAAACGAGAATTTATGTTTTCTAATCCTTTTTCACCAGCTGCCAAGTCACGCTAAACAACGTCGAAATTTTAAATATTCCCTTTGAGTGCTGCAGTGAAACCATGGATTTTGTAAGGTTTCCATTTTTGAATACATTTTCCCAAATTGTATATAAAGTTTACAAATTTTATAAAAACTGAATTTTATAAGAAATATTTCCACATTTTTGTAAAGTTTATGAAGTTAATGAGTTATTTCTTTCTAGCTAGATTGATCATTTTCAAAGGAGATCACCGCAGTACATACATACATATGTATGTATATAGTTGTTGCTAAAATTTTCGAAATAAAATGCAAGAAATTAGTTTAAATCCTAAACACATTAGAATTTGAATTACCAACGTGGTAGAAAGTTGATTCTTGTTTAATAGAAAAAATTGCAAAAAAAAAAATTATTTTAAATAAAAAATAATTAGTAAAAAATACATTACAAAAAAATATATTTAAAAGTTTTTGTTACTAATTATTCATTTTATATTATTTTTTTACTTTTGCTTCCTCGATGAATGTCTTACAAAAGCTAAAATTAATAGTAAATAAATAATAATTAGAAAAAAAAATTCTTAAAAAATATTAAAAACATATTTTTTGCTATGAATACCTTACTAAAGCTAATAAAATAATTTAAAAAAACGATGTATTACTTTGTGGGAAGGAATTGCTAATTTTTTGTGACGACTCAAGTCAAGGGGCAACATTTGAGAAATGTTTATTTTATTTTATTTTTTTTTAACAGCGCTTGGCCGGATAAAATCCGGGTCAATTCCGGTAATGTAGAACCGGCTGTCGTGAGAATTCAGACATTTTTATCAACTTTTTCTGTCTTCATTTTGTAAAAATTTAAAGTCTCAACTGCTTTAACCTTTTTATAATTATTACTCATTTATTCAGGTTTACGATTTTTGCAATTAAAAAATTTTACATCAAAAATTGGTCTTCCAAAATTTTATAAAAAAAATTCAGAAAAAAATAATTAAAAATTCATTCAAGATGTTTGGTTTTAAAAAATAATAAAAACATTAAATTTAAAAAAACTTAAAAAGTAAAATTTTAAATTAAAATTAAAAATAATAAAAAAAATTAAACTTAAAAAGTTAAATTAAAAAATTAAAACAAAAAAATTAAAAAATTTAAATTGCATAAATAATAAATTTTTTTCATTTAAAAATTGTAGGAAAATGTGATGGAAAAGGAAAAACTTACATATTTCTTATCAGCAGCAATTAAATATAAATAAGACAAAAATTATGTTGGTATTTAATTGAAAATAAGATAACCCAAAAAGCCGAAATTAAATTCGAAAGCATTTTTTTAAATTATAAATGGTTTTAATATTTTTAATTTATTTTTTTAATACGGATTTGTGATAATTTTTTTTTCAATCCCGTTCTTGGTATTAAAAATTTGTAACTTGTGTTTAGTTAAGCTTATGGGGATTATAAAAAAATGTTTAACTCAATTTAATTAAAAAATTAAAAAATTAATTAATTAAAAAATTAATTAATTAAAAAATACCAAAAACGGGATTAAAAAAAAATTATCACAAATCCGTATTAAAAAAAAACACTCCTCATAATAAATAGATAAAATGAAATCAATAATTAAAAATAAAATTACTTATTGAAAAAAATTAATAAATTGAAATATAAAAAAATTTATATTCTTTTTAGCATTTATATTAAAATTATTAACGTTATTTTTAATATTATATAAATACATTAATATACTTAATATTTAATTAAAATGTATTTCAAAATAATAAAATAATTTTTAACATATTTTTTTTAAACGGGGTTTGGGATACTTTTTTTTCAATACCGCATTTGGTATTAAAAATTTGAAAGTTAGTTTTAGTTAAGAATTAGAGGATTACAAAAAATTTTTTTTTCTGAAATTTGAATTCATTTTCGATTGTATTATTTGCAACTATCAACATATTAAATAAAAAAAATTACATAAATAATTCAAAATTAAATTATTTATTAAAAAAAAATTGAAGAAATTCAGAAATAAAAATATGTGTGTACAATGATTATCAATTTTTTATTATTTTAAATTAAAAAAGTTATTTTTTTTTTATTGTATAAATACATTATTATACATATGTATGTGTAATCAAAATAAAAAAATAAACAAATAAATAAAAAGAAAATACAAGAACTCCTATTTTTAACAATAAAAATAGACTTTTTTCCGAAATCGTTCACTAACAAGAGTACCGCTACACTTAGCTGCGCAAGCGCCTCTTCAATGCAACCATTTATCTTTTGAGTTTGTGTGTGGTCTGCAACACTTCCGCCAAATATTTTCTTATAATGATCTTCAATTTTCTACATTTACAATTTTTTTAATTATTAACATGATAATTAAGCAATGTTATGTTAGGCATTTTCATGCCGGTGCAAGGTGTTTGTGTACTTTACTTTCTAATTACAAAAACCCGCTTTTTTCAATTTTTTCCAACACATTTCGCATATGACACAATGTTTTAGGTTTCATATGTGGTTTTGTGCTTTGAACAATGAAGAGTACAATAGTTTGACTTTGAATGGCATTTTTCATAAAAATTTTTCGAGATTGTTTGGTTATGTTCGACAAATTGTGAAATGTTTGAGATTTCCGTTTGCGCAAAGTGTGGTTTGCGCCACTGAGCGACGCTTGATGCTTGCAGTGAAGGTTTTTTTTATTGTATCATATTTTTATGAATGAATTATTTTTTGGAGTTTGCCGCTTTGTGAACAAATATTGAGCGATTTTGATCGGAAATGTGAAAATTGGCTGAGTTGGAATTTTGTTTCTTTTTTATTTTTGAAAATTTCAATTAAAATATGTTTCAACAAATTAGAAATGTACTCAATGTATGTGCGCTTGTGTATGTGTGTGTTAATGAACATTTGCATAACTAACAATTTTTTTTATTTATATTTCAGTTGTCTTGGTGTGTGTTAGTATGATTTCTTATAATTTTTTTTATTTTTTTTATTTTATTTATTTTTTATTTTATTTTAACTACTTCATCTATTTGTGCTTTGCTTCTGCGCTTACATAACTGGGCGTACTAACAACAAAAACAGTTGGTATCTTTAAATTACACATATTTCACGCAATTTATTTCACTAAATCTCCTTCTTTTGTTCGTTTGTTCACTATAATTACAAAATAGTTGAGGAAAAAACTCATAATGGCAGTGTATCTTGATCCTCAATTCATCATTTGCAAACATTATTATTATTAGTTTTTCAGTAGCTTTTTTCTTCCAATCTTTTTTTAGTATTTTATTATTTATTCATTTTTCGTTTCATTTCTTTCTCAGCTGTTCAAATACAATTATGAAATTTCTAAAAACCAATATCACTACGAGGAGAATTTTGTGTGTTTTTCTTGTGTTTACGTTTTCGTAAATATATTCGTTCATTCGTCTTTATTATTTATGCGGTTTTCTGTGTTGTTTATTTATTTTATTTTATTGTTTATTCGTATTCACCTTTTCATTCATGTTTTTAAACATTTTTATATATTTTCTTTTTACTTTTATTTTTTACTTCGTGTTTTCTTCTAATTCTGATATTTAAAAATTATGCGTGTTTTGTTGTTGTTATTGTTGTGGTAATTTCCTCATCATGTACACTATTAAATACTATGGCAGTTTTATTTATTTATTTATTATGTAATACATTAAAAAAAACAACAACAAAAACATCGAACACTTCTTTAACAATTATTGTATTGTTTTAGTATTTATAATGCGAAATTAGAAGAGTGGATGCTGAAGGTAATAACTGTAAAAACAATGATATTGCAGAGAAATTCATTAATGAAAAAAATTTCAAACTCAATCCCTTGATCTCGAAAGCGGTTTCTTTAGTCTAAAAAGGCGCAGAATGGTGAAAATTAAACTCCGATGGCGCCTAAAATTATGCTTATGTCCAATAATATTACAATGAGTAGTCACCACTTTTTGAAAAAATTTTGGCAATTTTCGATCTCAATACCGAATGTGGTTGCTTTACTCCAGAAATGTGCAAAAAAATTAAAGTAAAGCTTCGATAGGGCCTAAAAGTATACTTATGCACAATGATATTGCTGAAAGTAGTCAATACTTTTTAAAGCAGTTTTGGGAATATTCAATCTCAATACCCTGATTTGGAATGAGGTTTCTTCACTCCAGAAATGTGCAGAAAAGGGAAAATAAAGTTTTTATGGCGCTTAAAAGTATACTTGTGCACCCTATATTACAGAGATTAGTCCCTATTTTCAAAAAAAATATGGGAATTTTCAATTACATTACCCTCATCCCTAATGAGGTTTCTTCACTCAAGAAATGTGCAGAAAAGTTAAAATAAAGCACCGATGGCATGTAAAAGTATGCTTTTATGCACTATTATATAATAGAGTGTAGCCACTACTTTTTGAAAAAAATTTAGGAATTTTCAATTTCAATACCTGATCCCGAGTGAGGTTTCTTTGCACTTAAAATATGCAAAAAAGTGAAAATAAAGCTTTAATGGCGCCTAGAAGTATGCTAAGTTTGTATGGCAACTCGATTTTTTCAGTATATATCTTATGTTCTCATTATTTCTTTCATATGCTTTGAAAGACGGTTTTGCCGAGTGTGTTTTTCAATGTAAAAAAGACCAGAATAATTAAAATACGGCTCCTATGCCGCCTAAAATTATGCTTATAAACTGCACCGATTCCAATTATTTCTTCTATATACCTTAAAACATTTAAGATCTTCAGAAACATTCAAATTGCCGAAATTTTTAATCCAAACTAGGACTATGGAAATATCTACTTTATGGCTCTTAAAAGTATGCTTCGAACCGTAAAAGGTTAGAGAGATAAATCTAAGTTTAAAACCGCTGAATGAGCATCTTCAGTACTTTTTTAACCTTTATATTTTCGTTATGAAATAAATATTCCATCCTTTTTGGCATCCCATTAGTTTTGTTAGAGTTCATGAACAATTTTCCAATGAAACTTTGCGAAGCTTTCTCTGCAATATCGTTTAAAAATTAATCAACTAATTTGTTTAACTAAATGCTGTAATTGTAATAGCTTTAGTAAATATTTTCTAACTTATGTATGTATGTAAACATAAATTCCAAGTGACCTGAGTAATGTGCTAACAATAAGGTGGCTTTAGCGCAAGCTTAACGTGGATACTTAAGCTGTAAGTTTGAATTTAAAATAAGTGTACTAAAAGATATCTTAACATATGCATATATTAGATCGTAATAGCAAAACATAAATAAACAAAGTTTCATAATCATACTAAATTTAATAATATAACATTTTTCTGTGGGAGCTTTCATTGTAACTAAACAAGCTTTCATGGTAAAAACTTTATTTTTCGTGATCAGTAAATTATTAAAGCTCTGATGGTTAATAAGCTTTCATTTCAATTCAATATTTAACTTTTTTTATGGGAGCTTTCACTATAACTAAACGAGCTTTCATTTTTAACACTTGTGTATCGATGTGACCATAAGTGCTTGCAGTCTATTGCAGATTCACATATGTTTTATAAAATTTCATTAGACTTACAAAGCACATATTTCGAACAACGAAAGTTTTCGAACAACGAAAGTTTTAATTGTTTAAAGAGCTTTCATAGATGAAAAATTTAACTTATATGCTAAAATTAGAGTTTTCTTCGATCGAATTAGCTTTCATGGTAACTATCGCAACTTTTACTTTATATGCATTTAGTTAAATTAAGTATACGAATACATACACTATAGACAGATCAATAAAATATAACATTAAAAATAGTAGGTTTCATGTTTCAACTTCAATTCCTGAACTAAATACAATATAATAACTGGAAGTAGATTTTACACATATTTTTTATTGCCAACTACTTAACACATATACATATATATTATATATATATTTATAAAGAGGTATTTATGTGCGTGAAAATCACTTGCTTAAAACATTTCAAGAATCACTTTTATATATATGGATTATGTAAGTATGAGCATTTGTATGTATGTAACTATTGGAGTTTGTTAAAAACAAGGTTGCAGTTACAATGGTTATTAGTGTAGTATAGTTTTAAAAAGAGTGGTCTAAAAAGTCTGCAAAATACAGTGATTTGCTAAAGAATAGGAACAGGAAAATTAAAAAAAAAATTATAGAAATTAACATGTCTTTTATAAAAATTAGGAAAAAAATCAGCAATTAGCAATATATTTTTTAAAAAAGGTCTTTGATTTTAATAAATTTTTTTTATAAAATTAAATTTTTTTGGAAATGTTTTATAATATCTTTTCGCGTTAAATATGTGTGTCAAATGTGTAATTAAGAGCGCAATAAAAATAAATATCATAATATGTTGCGTTTTATGTAGATTTAAAAAATATATGAATTTGTAAAATTTTTTTAAATAATTTTTTTTTTTAAATTAATATTGAATATTTTTTTTATTACAAATAAGTTTAAAACCCAAATACATTTTATTTACTCTTACTAAAAAGTAAAAAAAAATTTAAAATTTTTGTTCTGCTTCAATACCCGTCACTGTACTCTGTGTAATTGAAGTAGCTAAAAAAATTAATACTAACACTTTGACTTCTATTAAAAAAAATAGTAGAAACGTTGAACATATACATACATAATAATAGTAACAATTTTTGTTTTTTTTATAATTTTTATTTTAATAAATATATAATGTTTTTAAAAAATATGTTCGAAACACTTTATTTATGCCAGTGTAATTAGCAGAACTATGTAACTAAAAACTCTATTAATTTATCTTCTATAAAAAAGAAAAATTAGAGAAACGAATTTATATTTATTTTATTTTCTAATTTTTTTTCATAAAATTTTTCGTAATAAATTTTTAACTTAACATAATTTTAAAACCCAAGCATAAATTATTGAAACGCTTTCATTTTTTTCGAGGGCTTTTATTTATAGCAGTTCTAATTCAATGCCCATCACTGTACATCGTGTAATTAGAAGCGCTATGAAACTAAATACTGTATTAATTTATTTTCTATCAAAAAGGAAAATTATAGAAATTAACTAAATGTTTTTTATAATTTTTTTCCATAACATTTTTTTGTAATAGTTTTTTATTTAATAATTTTTTAACTTAATATAATTTTAAAATTCAAACAATAATTTTTTGATAGCCTTAAGTTATTTCGAGAGTTTCTGTTCCTAGCAGTTCTATTTCAATGTATGTATGTAATTAGAAAATCTATGAAATTAAATATATTATTAATTGATTTTCTATATAAAAAAATTATAGCAACGAACTAAATATTTTTAAACTATTTTTTTTACATAACATACTTTATATTTTTTAAATTAATATAATTTTTTCCAAAAATATTTTTTTTGGCTTAATATATTTTAAAACTCAAGCAAAAATTAATTTAAAAAATCGCCATACATTTTTTATTTATATACATATGTTTGTTCTATTTCAATGCCCATCACTGTATTTTGAAATTAATTATGTAGTATTTATACATAAATATTCAATTCAAACAATTTAAACATATAAACCGTTATTTTATATGTGCCACATATGCACCGTTGCATATATAAATATACATAAATACCTAAATGAGTTATTAGATTGAATAAGATCACATTTGTTTGCATTGAGATTTGTGTGAGAGCAACGTAACTGTTGTATTTTTGATTTAAATAATTCCATTGGTTCACATAGAAGGTAAATGAGTTGCTGCTTTTATATAAATTACTTATATAAATATTTTATATAATATGAACTGTGTTTCTAAGGTTTAACGGCTAATAAAAAAATGTTTATTTTCATAAATAGTTCTGCATGCTGTAGTCTACATGTATGTGAGTGTGTGTGTTTATGTGCGTGTATGTAAAAACGATTGATTGAGTAATTTTTCTGCGATTTCTTGCAATTTTTAACTTTTTTTTAACTTTTTTGTAATTTATTATAATTTTTTTTTTTTTTATTTATTTGTTATTGTTGTTTTTTATTTCTGCGTTAATGTGTGTAATGCGTGTTTGGCGCTTTCCGGTACATACTTGGGTTGGCTATGCAAATGTCGCACTGTGTATTTGCTGCCTACTACGCGCTATCAACAGCTCTATTAACCTACAAATGTGTGAAATTATTCTTTAGTTTCTCTTTGGGTTAGGTTTAGCGCCAAGTCGGGGTTTTGCTCAATTTTGTTTAATTTATTTAACTTTTTCTTGGTTTGATTTAATTGTTGCTTACTTCTTTTACTTTTGGCTTTAACTATTACTTAAACGCTATTGAATTGCATTCTGGTATTTTTATGTTCTCATTATTAATGCATACAATTATGCTCACACGTTGCATGTGTGTGTGTGTGTGTCATGTCTGTCTGCATGCATGTGTGTTTGATGTTTTCTTGTATGTGTGTGTGCATGTGTTTTCATTTTCTGTCACCTGCCTGCTTTCGCCATGTCGCATTGTCCCTTTAACTACTATTGTTTATTACTTATTCTTCACCTGCTTCTTCTTCTTCTTAATTAATTTACTACAATTTACTAAAATTGTTTCACTATACTTTACTTAAACGTATGCTCTAGCTTATTTATTCACTTTATTTTTCTACTTTCTTTTTTTTTTTGAATTTCCTTCAACCTTTTTATGTCTTTTAATCAGTATTTCCACTCACACATTCCTTGTTATTACACATTTCCTTTTGTTAGCTGATTCTTTAGTCTATTTCTTATACTTTTTTTGCTTGTAAATGCGTTTGTGTGTGTGTGTGTGTGAGTGAGTTCCGTTTTAATGCTTAAACTGCTCATTTGGTTTTTGTTGTTTCTTTAAATTTAATTAATTGCATTTCTATATTCTATCCTCTTCATCCTCCTCCTCGACTTCTTCGCCATTCTCTTCGACCTCCTCCTTGTAGCCGGGATGTTCGGATATGGCGTAATAGTTACCATTGTAGATGACGCCCAGCTCGCGCAGCGCATCACCACGTATTGTCGCCTTTATCGTCCAATTATAGCAATCGTCCGATTCCGATTCGCGATCCAGCCGCTCCACGTCGAGTATTTTCGAGTTGAGTCGCTCCAATATGATGCCGATATCTTTGATGCTGAGATGTCGTTTCTGATCGACAGACAGCTGATCGATGAGCAGCAGGAATTTCTCAGTCGTCGTCTTATCATCCTCCATGACGGTGTTTTCTGTTTCGCTCTCGGAGCTATCACGCTCCGGCGCTATATCCAGAAAGCGTACATGGCCTTTGACGCCCGATGAGCGTCGTTGCATGCTGCCGCCCATCATAGGATCCACAACCGATGACATAGATAGCGTCGCTTGTTGTTGCTGCGGCTGGGGACTTGTGGTGCCGTCCTGTATGGGCGATGTGGCCACACTTTTATGCACCGCAATTTTGCGTCCCTCCTCGTGCAGCGCACAACAATGAAAATCGCATTCCGTGGTGCTGGGACTGCCCGCCCGACTGGGCGTATGCGCATGATGCGCACATTCCGGTGTATGCACATGCACCGCCCCCACGGCGCTATCAAATGAACTGCCCTGTTTAGATAGGCGTCTACTGGTGCCGGGTATTACAACGCCGGGTGGCAGCACCACACCGCCCGGATGGTATATGCTAGCCGGTCCCTCATCGCTGATGACGGTTATTTGTGGGCTGGCATAGCGTTGCTGTGACGATTGTGACGACACCGATTTGGTATCGAGCGAACTTTGCGCCGATAAACCTTTCTTCGATGGTGAATATTTGTCCGATGACATGAGTCCGTTACTGCCGCTGACACCACTACCGCTCGGTCCCATGCCACCAACGCCGCCGACACCGCCTCCACCTCCACCGCCGCCGCCGCCGCCTCCTCCTCCACTGCCTCCACCTCCCTGACGCTGGTCCCAATGCAGGACCACCGTGACACGACCCTTATTATCCATAATCTTCCAAGATGGCGTCTCATCGTGTAAGTCGAGCGCATGAATCGTCTCACAGACGATCTTCGGTATAGCTGATATCGCTGCAACACCGTTAATTAAATGTTTACTTCTGTGTATTTTTTTTTTTTTTTTGTGAATTCAATGACCTACCAGCTTTTATAACATCAACACCAGTTGGATACCAGCGTTCGCCCTGCCTTAACAATAGTAGCACCGTGTTGTTCGTCAATGTACGAAAATATTCGCCATCCTCAATTTGGGTTCCATCGCACTCCAGAACAAGACGCACCGGTTCTGAGGCAGGAACCCCTAATTTATCTTTTCCTGTTAACAATCGCAATTGAAATTATTGTTACGAAGATTTCTGAACACAAACAAGACTTACCTCTGACTAATAGTTCCTCGAATGTTCCAACAACTACGCCTTTGCGCACATTTCGCCAACTATCCCAAATTTTAAGGGGTCTCTTGCCACGAGACTCCTGTAAATAGAGAAATAACGAATTAGTTATAAATATTTGTACCGAAATTGAAAGTGATTTAGATTTATGAAAATTTGTCTCTCAAAGTTCTCGCCTAGGCGGAGGTAGAAAAGAACTCTTGTGAAAGCTTGTCCTTTGTGTCTGTCAGGTTTTTCGTCAAAATATTTGACTCTGAAAATCACTCCTACTTAAACTGTTATACAATTGTTTTCAGTCTATAAACTTAGTAATATTTTATTTATTTTTTCGTCCATAGTCTTTGAAAGACAGTCCCTCTTCCTAGAAGCGCCTGCATAGTTCTGCTTCACTAATTGCTGCACTAGACGCCTTGCTAAGGGTGAATTCTGCTGACAGTTCTTTATGCAGATCTCTTCGAACAATATTGTCAACGATTTCGCTGGCAGTTCTGAAGTTGGATGTGTCATATATGTTTTGAGTTACAAAAGAAGTAGATAATATGTTGACCTATGTGTGGGAAAACTTTTCAGCAAAACATTTTAGAAAAATGAATGAAACGTCGGAGTCCCTATATAACGGGTAATCCAAGTAAAGGTAATACTTTCAAAAGCATTTTTCTTGACAGATCAGATCTTCAATTAAAAGCGTACAAAATACAGCTTGACCAAGAACTGAAGCCGCTCGACCTTCCCAAGCGACATCGCTTCGCCTTCATTCAAAGAAGATCCGACGTTTTCGAGCCTAATTTCGAAGCAAGCTGCCATTTCATCCAAAAAAAAACGGTTTGGTGTGGTTTGTGGTCATTGGTCCATATTTCTTCAGAAATAATGGCGCAGAGAACGTAACGATCAATGGCGACCGTTATCGCGCCATGATAATGGACTATTTGATGCCTGAAATTGAAGCACGTGATCCAGCGGCATTTGTTTTGAACAAGATGGCGCCACTTCCCACACATCGCATCACTCAATGGATTGATTTATAGAACACTTCAGCGAGGTTTTTGGCCAATCGATTGTTCATGGAGATCGTTACGTACGTTTTCCTGTTAGGATATGTAAAGTGTAATGTCTATGCCGACAATCCCGCTTCGATTCAGACCTTAGAGCAAAACATCACGCTTGTCATTCGTCAGTTACTAGTCGAAATACTTGAACGAGTCATCGAAAGTTATACTCAGCGGATGGACCATCTGAGATGTAGCCATGGCCAACGTTTAAAAAAAGAGAGATAATTTTCAAAAAATAAATGATAAAAAATGTTTTTTCGAATAATAATAAACATTTCTCATTAAATTTGAAGTTTTTGTGTTTTTTCTTTAAAAAAGTAGGGATACTTTAAATAGATTACCCTTTATAAAATATCAGCGTGACGAGCTGAGTTGGCTTAGCCATGCATTTTTTCGATTTCTCCGTCCGCTTTTGAAAGCTGAAATTTTGGACCCAACCTTTTTTCCCTAAGAAGATGATTATTTGCCGAAACCGCTGATATCGGACCGTTATAGCATGCATCTTGCATACAAACTGAATGATCAAAGTCAAGTTCTTGTTTGCCGAGATATCTTTACGAAATTTGGCTACAATGCAATCCTCAAAAAAATTTTATATAGGATATAGCTGCCAAGCAAATTGTACAATCAAAATAAAATTCTTATGTGGAATTTTTTTTTATTTGTGAAGGGTATTACAGCTGCGGTGCAACGGTGTATTTAACATTATTTCTTGTTTTTAGCTCGTTTAGGATTTGTGACTTGGTAACTACCTGATTTTAATTATTTTACTAGTGATAGGCTATGTAATATACATATATCAAAGATTCTAATTTTAAAACAGTTAAGAAGTGCCGTTATATTTATTAAAGTGAAGCTATACTCTTCAAAGTGGACTACTGCGCAAATTTCATTCGCAAAGAATTCCACACAAGTGCTCAAGTACATTACACCGCTAAACGCCACAAATTGTGCCTTATCTGCATCCAACTACAAACACCCGCACCGTTATGGCAAATACAACAATTCACGGCGAGTGGTTTGTACATAGTTAATATTTGCAGATTTTGTGATTAAAGCAATGCAAGTGTCCAATGCAGGCGGACTGCAAGCGAAAGCGCCACAGTTAAAGGATAATTAAAGGATTGCATATACTTTGCCGCACAACACACACACAATGAAGCACTTTTGCAGTATATATATATATATATATATAATATTACACACATATGTACATATATGTATATATATAGTATATATGTATGTTAGTATGCCATAATCACATCTAACAAGATAAACACGTTGCACTGAAGTTGCTACAAAGGCGCTGCCCGAACAATGGACGCTGAAAATTGCCAGCTTAGTGTGTGTTTGACAGCGTTGAAATTGCAAAAAGCATATGTACACACACACTTACATATGGCTGTATGGATATAAGTACGTAAATACTGCGCCAGCACATAGCAAGAAGTAAAAGGATTTGAATTAAATTCCTTGCTGGGAAATGTCTATAAGGAAATACTTGCGCCTCAAAACTATTTCTGCACTTACTATGCAATGTATGCATGTGGGCATATATGTACGTGTGTGTGTGCGCGAATATATTTTGGTAGATTTTAATCAAACAAATTCGCAACATTGATGTTGCAGCGCCGCAGTGCAGGAGCGGCTAGCGCGGGTGCATCGAAGCAGTAAAGTGAAGCATTTTATGGCAGCAACAATAATAAACACATGTGTATTTAAAAGAAAAAAAAAAACAAGAAACAGCGTTAATTTCGGTTGCACCAAATCTAGTATACCCTATACTATATAATAAAGAAATTTTTTATACTAGAACCTGGTTTCGAGCTACCAGTTTGTATGGCAGCTATATGCTATAGTGGTCCGATTTGAGCAATTTTTTCTAGGATTGTAGCATTGCATTGTACAAAATTTCTTGCGAAATTTCGTGTAGATATCTTGTCAAATAAAAAAGTTTTTCATACAAGAACTTGACTTTGATTGTTCAGTTTGTATGGCAGCTATATGCTATAGTTATCTGATTTGAACTATTTATTCGGGGATTGTACTGTCGGTTTATATAATACTCTATGTCGAATTTTGTGTAGATATCTGGTAAAATAAAAAAGTTTTTCATACAAAAACTTCACTTTGATCGTTCAGTTTGCATGGCAGCTATACGCTATAGTTATCTGATTTGAACTATTTATTCGGAGATTGTACTGTCGGCTTATATAATACTCTATGTCGAATTTTGTGTAGATATCTGGTAAAATAAAAAAGTTTTTCATACAAAAACTTCATTTTGATCGTTCAGTTTGTATGGCAGCTATATGCTATATTTATCTGATTTGAACTATTTATTCGGAGATTGTACTGTCGGCTTATATAATACTCTATGCCGAATTTTGTGTAGGTATCTGGTAAAATAAAAAAGTTTTTCATACAAAAACTTCATTTTGATCGTTCAGTTTGTATGGTAGCTATATGCTATAGTTATCTGATTTGATCTCCATTTACACGGAGATTGTAGCATTGCTTTATACTATGAGTCGTGCTGAATTTCGTGAAGATACTCCAACAAATAAAAAAGTTTTTCTTACAAGAACTTCATTTTGATCGATCAGGCAGCTTACGAGCTTGACCACATGCTATAGTGGGCAGATATCGTCAGTTCTGAAAAATTAGCAGTTTCTTGGAAAGAAATTGAGGTATTCAAACTTTCAGACCGATATCTCAAAAGCTTATATAAATATACATATTTTAGAGGACCCTGACGTTTCCTTTTGAGAGTTACAAATTTCGTGAAAAATATAATATACGCTGTGTAGGGTATGCAAATACAAGAACCAACACAAATGAAATGAAATAAATGTGAAACTAAACTGAACTGAGATTACTTTTGCGCACACATACCCATACATATATATGTATATTTTAATATATGTATGTGTGTGTGACTTACAATATATACAATACAGCTAAGTATATGAGTATATACTATATATATAATTATATATGTATATAGGTGTATTCACACATAACAATGTACATAAGGCGTTACGAGCTTATACATACATACAAGTATAAATACGTATGTATATAAACATAGGCATATAGGCGCACACATACATATAAACAAACGGTCGATTGTATGTTGCAGCGTATTGCAAGGACATCGAGTGAGAGTCCTAGTGACCCAGTAAGCAGCCGTCGCAGCAGCACTGCCACCAACAACAACTTGCCACGCGAAGACCATGACAAAATAGACAACAACAACAACTGCTTACATACACTAGCAAACACAAATACATGTGCACACACACACACACATCCAGCAAATAACAACAATGGCGCAATAGAAAAATCAACAGTCCATTCCATTTCATTCCACTTCATTCCGTCGAATTTAACTGAATTCAGTTTGCCTTACCCCAACAGCATCTTGAAATATCCGCCCAATCCTCCACCTATCACCCCCTACGCTTCCTTCCCACACCAACCTTCCGCCGAGCGTTTTCGTAAGTTCGTTTGTGCTTTCGTGCCAAGCAGCGAATGTGGCTGCTGCAAATTGCGTTGGTCATGTACGTTGCAATAGCACAGCAACAGCAAAAACAACAACAGCAGTAAGGTAACATCTGTGGCACAACAACAAAACGCTGCGGTCGCAACTGACGCATCCTGCATCCGCCCAGTTCGGTTCAGTTCCGCACACAGTTCAGTTGAGTTGCGTTCGGTTCGTTGCAGCCAGCATTCTGCCACTTGCAGCATTCAAATGGCGACATCGATCAAATCTTTCGTTTGCGCACACTTTCGTACTTGGCTTTCGCTACGTTTTCCTTTTGTAATATAATTTCCTTTACTCAACATCCGCACCCAATTTGAGGCACGATTCGCACGCCCTCTGCCATTCATTCTCATTCGCGCATAAATATTACTCACACACATGTACAAACTTACTTACATACATATAAACATTGTATATGATGTTAAGTATATACTTATATATGTACATACATACATATATATATAATATAATTGTTTGTATGTGTGGGTGTGTTCATATATACGACAACGTGTAATTGGCCGATTTCACTTTTGTCATCAGCTGTGTTCCGTCACGGCATGCCACTGCTCTTGCTTCGCCTACAAAGTTGACAGAGTTGCTTTGGTTGCCTTTAGTTTTGCTTTTGCAGGGTTTCTGCTTCGAATACAAGGCTCTGCTGCGAGGTCAAATAGCTTAAAGGCTGCAATTAACTGCCTTTTAATTTATTAATCAATATTATTGATGTGATTTTCAGCAGAACCCACTACCCTTGATATAGAGCATATGCTATAATAAGGTTATTTTTTAGGTTATCAAACACTAAACGTTATAACTTTAATTTTATCTAGAACGAAAGATCTATAATGACTTTTTGAGGGATATTCTTGGAGCAACAAAATTTTTGAAGGTAGCTGTTTCTGTGTGGTTTTCGTATTGTATGGAATCACAGACTGAGTTTTTAAATTTACAGCCGAAGTACCGTATCGGTATTATAAGATCTAGAAAAAACTTATTCATTATTTTTCTTTGAATTATAGATTTTATTTAGCACCGTTAAAAAAAGCCAGCTTAAATCAAATATGTATCGATCAGTTCTAAAACTTGAATGTCTTTTTGAAGGCAGTTTTATAACCTTCATCACAGAAATCCTCGTGTTTTGAACAATAACTTTTCGCAAGCTTCTCTGGAGAAAATTTTTTATTAGCAAAATCATTCGCCAAAGACAGCAATAGGTACCAGATTAGGTCTATAAGGTGAATGATAACAACCTACCAACCAAGCTATAAGCTTCTGACAAGTCACGCTCGAAGTGATTGGCTTGATGTTGTTCAGATGGACCGCAATTCATCATAAAACTTTCTTGAACACTGATCTCATACATCTGCTGCGCCGGCTTACCCCGACCTCCCTTCTCGCTTGACGTTGTCGTGAATGATATGAAGAAATGGATCGATTTTGTAGCGATTTGCAGATATTTAAATGGTTATATACATATTTTTTTTCGGGAATGTTTATCCAAAGCCTAGGGGATAAACAGACAGAAGCGATTTAAAACATGTAGAGCTAATTTTGGTCGGATAAGAAAATACATACTACAAATATGAAGATTCCAGAGATTCTTCCAAAATCCACAATAATGTATATTACATACTTTATCCAAAAAAAAAGGAAACAAGATTCATAATTTCGAAATTCGGTAATTTGGTTGTCTGCATTCAAAGGTAAAGTTGTTTTTGTCATTTGAATATTTTTTCCCAGTTTACTATGTTTCAATAAATGTATTGTTAAATTTTCAAGGATGACAACGCTACTCAAAACTCTATCTACAGAACTCTTTTCTTTTAATATCTAAATGACAGCTGTATTTGAAAACTATCATTACAAGTGCTACAAACGCAATTAGACTTACATCTCGAGAACTGGCATACATATTCTGTGGCAAAAACGAAAGTAAGGAGCTTGTAGATGGGCGTAATCGGATCACTGCCGCCTACTTTTAGTTGAAATTACATATCTCGGAAACTGCTCGACCGATTTCAAGCCAATTTGTTTCGTGACATTCATCTAACATTCCTATGTTCCATGATTGCTAATGGCATGTGAGGTACCTAAATAAATCTCAGGGAACATTTAATTAAGTATGAAGTACTGCCATATACTACACATGTATGGTATAATGATTTTCGCTTATTATACCGATTATGTCGGTCAGTGTATGAGTTCTGGTATGTACAAAATTGCTTGGATTCCGATGCTCTGATTGACGGTTTATACTTTAAGGTATTACCCTGGCTTTGATTCTAGCAAGTTGCAATAGTATAAAATTTTCGGTTGCACCCGAACTTAGCCCTTCCTTACTTGTTTATAGTATACATATACATACATAAATGAGATCGATAAGAGTGTGATATCAAACCCTTTAAACGCGACTCTCAGCATCAAAAGAAAGAAAATATTCCCTCGATACCTTCAAAAATATTATGAAATGCGAAATATGCTGCTGGAAAGAACTCTTTATCAACGACAATAAATTATCAGAAAAGAGAAAACTTCAACGTTTCAAACACCCCAGTTAAAAGTTTGTTCTATCCCCCAAAAATTCAATCCCCAAACACAAAATCCCCAATATAAAAAATTCCCAAAATTAAAATCCGCAAACTCAAAAAGGTGTTCCAAGCGAAAACACTCCTGTATCTCGGTGTTCGATTAATCAAGATTTTAGGGATTTGAAATCGGTGATTTCAAGCCTAACAGCAATGTTGTTCGAAATTTTATGAAAAAATGTTTTGGAATACTCGAAGGTGCAACTAGCAGTGATATATCTTTATATATAAAAAGTACGTGTCACGTTGTTTGTCCGCGATGGACTCCTAAACTACTGAACCGATTTCAGTAAAATTTAGCACACTGTATCCAGTTCGAACCGACTTAGAAGATAGGATAGTAAAAGCAATTCATAAATAAAAAATAGAGCAAAAGCGCTATTAAATGGACGCTCTATTAATCGGGCATCTCCATTAACCATGCACATTGTTGATATTTATTTATTAAATACAATCTATTTGGTAGTCGAAAAGTCTTTTCGTATTTTGTCAATACAAGGTGTGTTCCAAGTTAACAGGACTTAAAAAAAAACAGAACAAATGGTTTTTTCCGCAAAATCAATTTATTTTATTCAAAATAGTCTCCTTTTGCTTCAATACAGCTTTTTGCACAGTCCAAAAGCATATCGAACGAGTGTTCTAGCTCGTTGGCCGGTATGACCGTCAGTATGGTGGTGCAAGCCGTTTGAATGGCCTCTACGTCCGCATAACGCTTTCCTTTCATATCAGATGAATACGGGGAGTGGTTAATGGTTAAAATGTGATTTTTGGTCGTCTTCCAAATGTTGGATTCTGAGCAATTTCGATATTTTTTCCAATGAAATTTATTTGTATGAACATATTTCAATTAAACCTCAAGTACAATTCCTTTGGTTCTTATACCGACAAAAACGTTTTCATTTGCAATTTCAAAAACTGAGTAGGCATTAATGTAACTTTAACATAACATTGTCTGTTAAGCTTTATGTAAACAGGATTTCCTAGCAATTGGGCTTGAAATTACTTATTTAAAAATTTTAAAAAGGTTAAAAGTTGGAATATAAATATTTTAGTAATTTTATAAAGTTGAGACTGAAGAGCAATAACAACAATAAATGAAAGATGTAATGCTCCAGTATAATAAATGTAGTAGTACTATGATAGTAATTACCCCGGCAGTGTTACTGGTAGCTGATGTTGGGCCGGTGGTAATTGCAGCACCTTGACTGGCCGCCGCCGCTGCCGCAGCCGCCACCTGTCGTATGCTGAGGCAGTTGCATAGGGGTTTAGTGACGCCCAATGTGCACAAGGCATTGGACCACATAGTTTCACTTTTGCTAGCCACGTTTAAGCGATTAATACACAGCTGCTTAGCCAGGTAGATACTTTTTTATTGAACTTAGTTGGTTTTTTTTAACTATTGAAATTTAATTTGTTGTTATTTTTTATTGTCTTATAAACTATTTCTTTTTATATATATTTTATACTAATAGCTACGTTTAGGTAGTTAACAATCTGAAGTAGTTGAGTTTAGCGCGCGCTCCGTTCTGTATACTTAATTTGTTTTTGTTTTTTTCTTTAAACTTAAGTTTTTTGTTTCCTTTTTAATTATTTTTTATTTTTTATTTTTTGCTTCTTCTCCTAAATTCTGGTTATTTTATTGTTTAGCATTTTGTTTCGTTAAAATCATGTCATTTATTTAACTTTTTTGAGTTTTGTTTAAAAATATATTGATTTTTGTGTATATAAATATTTTTTTTTTTATTCGGGTTATTTATATTAATAGTGATGAACCCGCTTGTGCGAACAACTTATGTTAGATTTTGAATGCTATTTTGTATTTATTATATTTTATTTGTTTTTAATTTTTTTTCCATTAAAAACAAACTTGATTGCCTTCAAATTTATTATTTTTATCGGTTTATGTGTTAATATATTTTATTTATTTTTTTTTGTTTGAATTCCAACTAATTTATTTTGACTTTGCATACAAAAAGGAAGCAACCTGAAATTCTTCGAATCACAAAATTCAGTTCTCTTAGATTTTATTTGATTTAAAAACCACACTTAATTAAGTCTTTGTTGTTGTTAGAAAAATGTTAACATTAGTTATACAAATAACCAGTAACGAAAAAAGCGTTTATCAAAAAAGATCGTCGTTACAAAATGCTTGTATTACAAAAGTTCTCAATATTCCGTTGTTGTTGTTGTTGTTAAAAAAGTTGTTGTTTAAACAAATATTATCATTTCACACGAAGTTAGGCATAAATAACTACGAAAGAGTTGTTTTGATTACTTTTTTTATGCTTAATTTTTATGAAAGTTTGTTTTTTTTTTTGTTTTTGTTAATTTTCTTCTTCTCTGCAGTAAATAATCGTAGGCCGTTCTTGTGCGCCGTAAATGCTTGTATATTTATTTTGATTTAAATGCAGTTAAAATGCAACTGGAAACAAATAGAAATATTAATTTTTTTCATCTATCTGGGTACCATGTCGGTTTAGTGTATATTTCCGTATGTGAAAAATATTCAATTTTGAGTTTTTTCTGCTAAAACATTTCACTACACGGTACCCCTAGTCTATTAAATCTTAAATCCTATACTTGAGTGAATAGTAATAATTGAATATAATTGAGAGAAGCTCGATTTGACTTCGTTAGGAAACACCATCACCCATCTTGAGACCCAGCATTCATTACTGAATAATATTCGACCAAATAGAGCATGTTCCGCACGCAGTGAAGAAAATATAGCAGCCGTAGCTGAGAGTGTGGAGAGTCGAACTCGGACTGACGTATGGAACGACTTGGCGCTTTTTACATCGAGAACTCAAATTGAAATTGTACAAAATACAGCTTGTGCAAGTACTGAAGCCGTTCGACCTTCTCATGTGACATTGCTTCGCTCTATGGGTCCTTGAAAAATTCCAAGAAGATCAGACGTTTTCGAGCGAAATTTTGTTCAACAATGCGGCCCATTTCTGGGTCAATGGGTATGTAAACAAGCAAAATTGCCGCATGTGGGACGAAAAGAAACCTGAAGATATTCGAGAGCTGACATTTCCCACATATCGCATCAACCAATGGATTTATTGAGATACCCCATCGGTGAGCAGATAATTTCAGATTTTGGGCCAGTCAATTGGATCAACTCTACGGCCTAACTTAACCTAACAGGTGACTGCGCATTTGAAAAATAGTCAATTTTCATTTACTTAATGTGGGATCTCATTTGTATTAAATTTCGAAAAAGATGGAACTCTATAAAATTTTCATCTAAAAGTTGGCATCGTGGTATTATTGTTGCCAATGTTATTATAATACTTTGTTTAATGTCCACTTCAAGTATAGGATTTTACAAGTTTTTGAATATTAACTGAAGAATAAACGAAACGAAACATATTTTCGCACCAGAAATTCGTTAGTTGTTCAATAGCAACAATTTACTCGTAGTATATTAAATATTACTTAGTTTTTGAGCTTAATTGTTAGACAACAATATATTTTATTAATATTTTTATTATTTTTTCATGCAAGTTTGCAAGCCTTTATTAGATTTATGCACTTTAGTTTTTTCTTTAATTCTTTTTTTGCGTGAAACCACATAAATTCTTGGTACAATACTGTACTGCTATTTTATTCCAGATTCACACACACACAGGAAGTTACATTCGAAGTATGGCGCACCGTTAATTTGCATTTAGCGACCGTTACGCTTGCTATGTGGTTTTTATACAGGCAAATTTATTTATTTTTTTCACAAATTCTATAATTTCACACAACTTTTCTAGTTATTTTATTTCATGTATGTTTGGTATGTAGTTGTTTTCGTAAATGGAAATTTTAATTTCCCTTTTTTAATGTTTAAATTTTTAGTGCCAACGTTTGCTGATTCTTATAACTTTTTTTAATTAATTTTTTTTAAATATCCTTTTTAAATATTTTATATTTATTTTAATTTTTTTTTTGTAATTTTTCGTTTTTAATTAATTTATTTTTTAATTGATTAATTTGTTAGTTAATTTAATTTTTAATTAATATTTCCTTTTTAATTATTGTGTTTTTAATTA